>NC_092281.1:17899718-18147218 GCF_036320965.1 Panulirus ornatus | reverse complement strand
CTTCGACTTACGACACTTGGGCTCCACGATCCTGAACTTACGAACATTTATTTCCACGACTTTCATTCTTCCCAGACTCTCACCTCTGGGCACCCTGTCGTCGTGTCTTTCTTCCCCAGCCACCACACGCAACGGGGAGGACTACTGAGTAAGAAGGAAAAAAAATGGTGAAGAAAATAGCGTGCACCATTGCAGTATCCTTGGCTACTCTTACACCAACTGTAGCTGGTTATGTAAGCAGGAGATACTAAAGTTAGGGAGGAGGTTGAGGCGGTATTTATATACTGGAGGGCAGAGGATGTCGACAGGGAGGGAGGGAGGCAGACACGGGAGGGAGGTTCGTGCACAGAATTGCTGTTGGCTTCCATCCCTTGGTAAGACTTGACCCGGGGTAGATGGAAATTTAAGAGGTATTCAAATTGCGGGTAATTGGACGTTATGGGGAAAGCATCTGGGTGGGAACCAATTTCACGGCAGGATTTTTGAAGGCAAGGAGAGAGAGAGAGAGAGAGAGAGAGAGAGAGAGAGAGAGAGAGAGAGAGAGAGAAGCTGTGTGCGTGTATGTGTGCGTGTGCCTTCCAAACAAGAAATGCTGTTAGTAAACATCGGAGAAAGAGACTGTTTATTTCTTTCCCTCACGAAACCTTTCGTCTCCTCTCTCTCTCTCTCTCTCTCTCTCTCTGGCATAAAAAGCTGGAACACTTCAGCGTTAACCTCGCCTGCAAAGGGGAGGGAGGGACAGAGATAGATAGATAGAGAGAGAGAGAGAGAGAGAGAGAGAGCATACACACAGTCTTCCAGTAGCCACAATATGTACTAAGGTGTTGACGTCTCCGTATTATAAGACGCGATTTCAATATTTTTCCTTCTCTTGGTATCAGTTCTCCACTTGTGAGAAGCAAAAGTCGACTTTTATATCTCGATTCTAAAAAAAAAAAGTAACTTTTCTCGACATTTGGAAATATGTTTAGATAACCTGAGACGCCTTCAAAATTAGCGGGAAACACACTTGGGAAAATCTTGATGTAATTTCAATGTATTTTATCCAGTGTGAATGAATGAGGTGACCTGCTTCAGTGGGTTTATCTTTCAGCCCAAGATTAATAATGAGGGATTCACGCCAGTGGGTCCCCTGTCAATTAGAACTCTCTCTTAAATCATTAATTTACTCAGCTGACGTTCATATGATATTTTGTATGTCAGGTGACGTGTTCGTGTGTGTGTGTGTGTGTATGTGTGTGTGCGTGTAAGTGTGTGTGTGTAGTGTGTGTGTTTGAGTGTGTGTGTGTGTGTGTGTGTGTTTGTGTGTGTGTGGTGCACACACACACACACACACACGTCACCGGAGCGAGGTGGTGGGGGAGTCTGGCTGCGCAGTCGAGAGCAGAGCACACGTGTGGCAGGTATTGAGTCGGAGGTCACACTGTGGAGACGTTGTGCCTGGGTCAGGGCAACCTCCTCCTCCTCCTCTCTCACCACCACCACCTCCTCCTCCTCCTCCTCCTCCTCCTCCTCCTCCTCCTCCTCCTCCTCCTCCTCCTCCCCCGCGTCCGGCGTGCTCCACCCTCACACGCCCGTCTCCTGTTTGGTTATAAGGTACTCGCACCTCTCTCTCTCTCTCTCTCTCTCTCTCTCTCTCTCTCTCTCTCTCTCTCTCTCTCTCTCTCTCTCTTCTCTCTTTCAGGACGGGATTTTAAGCATATGTGTTTTAAAAACCTCCCCAAAATCCAGTTTCATGGGTCAGGCAGCTAGCGGGGGAGCTCGGCTGTTATTTCCCAACTGAAGAGGTTTGAGAAAAGTGGTTCCTCGTCCCGCTGAAATTGCCGATGTAAGTGACGTCATGAATGGAATTTGTCCGTTCAGAAACGTGTGTGTGTGTGTGTGTGTGTGTGTGTGTGTGTGTTTAGCCACCACCTGCAATGAGTTCTTTCGAGACGGTGTGTATGCAGGGCCTAGGTCAAGATAGCCTGAGTCCAATGCCTTGAGAGAGACAGTAAGGGAAAAAAAGTAAGGAGAGATGCAGAAATTACTGAAGGTGCAACTGTGAACGCGTAGGGCGCTGCCAGGGCCAGCCTTCTGTGTCCCTGGACCTCGGTAAGGGCCTCGTAACCAACCCAGACGGACTGAGAGGAAAGGGAAGTCATATCACTGCTTGTGGACGACGTCTCGTGGACGACGTCATGTGGACGACGTCTTGTGGACGACATCTTGTGGACGACGTCTCGTGGACGACATCTTGTGGACGACGTCTTGTGGACGACATCTTTTGGACAACCTCTTGTGGAGTTAAGAAAAAGAGAGAATATCTAGTGTCTGGAGGCACCTTGTCGACGGTGTATTGTGCTGACGAGGTCGTCTGCAGCAGGAGGTATGACGCGACGTCCACAGGAGGGAGGGGTCGTCGAAGATTGCGTCGCAGGCAGGCAGGCACGGGAGGAGGAGGAGGTCTGGTTCCTCGTGAAGCCAACCTACCCTTCAGGACAGTCACTTGGGGCGACGCGTCGTCGCTCAAGGAGAGCATTAATCCCCCAGTGAGTGCTGGGGGGGGGGGGGGGGGGGGGGGGGGAGGAGGAAGACCCGGAGGTCCGGAGTTCTAGGTCTTAAGAGGATGGTGTGGAGTGGAGGACCTTCTGATAAAAGATGGAGAGAGAGAGAGAGAGAGAGAGAGAGAGAGAGAGAGAGAGAGAGAGAGAGAGAGAGAGAGATTTTAGATGAAAGTGGCGGACACGAAAGATGGTGGATCATATTTTCAGTAAAAGGCAGAGAGAGAGAGACTAAAAGGGTGATGAAGAGAACGGAGAGAAAACAGAGATAACGAGATGAAATGTGGAGGAGATAAAGACGAGATTGACAAGAAAGAGATCTTGATGGTAGTTGCAGTGCTCCCTCAGATTCCTGCATTGGATTACAAAAAAAGAAGAAGAATAAGACCCAATGAATCTGCTGAGGCAGAAGTCGTTTGAAGACCATTCACTCCAGGCGCCACTTCAAACGTCCCAGCTAACGAGCAAGCACAAGAAGCCTTCACCTTTGCCCTCAAGACGTCCACACACCCACACACCCCTCCCAACACACACACACACACACACACACACACACACACACACACACACACACGCACACAAACATGCCTACAAGCACTCGCGAAGTAACGATACATACCGCCCCAACAGGCAAGCAAAATATCGACTGTGATGTGAAGAATAGAATGAACAAAGATGACAGATGGCACTCCAGCAAACATCTAGAGAAATTATGATCCATTTCGCAGGGGATTACGAATACGTTTTTCTTACCTTTGATTAATGATCGACAGAGAAAAACCTTTAGGAAACATGTCTTGGATCGACTTGAAACTGGACACGAGGGGAGTGTCCTCGGAATCCCTCCCCGGAGCCCTTGACACTTGGGAGAATATCACACGACGTTCACCCCCACAAAAATGGGCAGAATTTACTGCACCGATGGAGAGCAATCACGCCACTCGCTCTCAATTACTCTCAGGGATTCGTCCCAACACCCCCACTTCTCCCAGGGAACATCCCCGCGGTTCACCTCGCAAACAATACACCTAGATTAATCGCAACAGTAAAAATCCATTGGCTAACTATATTAGACGCTTGGGGGGCGCTGCTGGTGGTGTGTTCTCCTCAGTCCGCCACACTCAGAAAAGTGCATGTGACCAGAAGCGGTGTCAAGCTTGCCGCTGCTGCTGTGAAATACGGGTCAGTGGGCCAGCCTCTCACAATAGTCCCAGTTAGCCATTGAAAAGCCAAGACTGTACGATCTCTTTTTAACTTTATCTCAACCAGTGAAGGTTATATTTCCCTCTCGTACCATGGGAACCAGTATCTCTTCATCCTTCAGTAAGTTCTTTAGCATCTTAGTGATGCTAGTTGATGTTTTTGATGGAATTTAGATTTGAAAGGTGTAAATTTGTCTTTAGTATATGGAATCGTCTGAGATTTTACAGTGTTTCATCTGTCGTATTCTATGACATAAATACAGCAGCAGTAGTAGTAGTAGTAGAGTACAATTACAGACGCAGTTTTACGTTTACTCAGTAAAGAAGTATTGATATTAACGTTGAGTTCTTGTACATACAATAAAAATTTTAGCTCCCAGGTCCTGGTCACCCCCTGAGGTCCTATGCAAATGGGAGAATCTCTGAATATGAAAAGAAAAAAGAAAAAAGAAAAATATTTTGCAACTCGCGACATTCGTAACAAGGCCTCATTGTCCGACCATCTCCAGGGGAAGCCAGTGTCACATAAGAAAAAAAAGACATACCTCTCTGAACTTAGAACATGGTATTGTATGAACGTCCTCAGCTCCTCTATCGAGCTGTAGATGTATAGGTTTGAACTGCATATAAGTAAAGCAAGTTCAGATGGAACTCCATTCCCTCCTACCATGGTAATTACCTTACCCTCTCTACCGCCAGGCTGGTCTACAGCCCTCACATCAACCGCTCCAAGGTGGCGTGTAGCAGAAGTAATACCTCAAGAAGAGATAGAGAGGGGCAGCAACCTCGCCGCGGACGGACAGGGGGTGGGTGGCTGAAGAGAAAGGAGTGTCGGGAGTCAACACGACGGAGGGATTTTGATTCCTCTTAGTTTGAGAGAGGTGGAAGGAGATCAACCCTAGATGTAACGAGCAGTACTCAATCCTCTGACGAACACTATCGGTTCCGACACCTATACAATACACTCGTAACTTTTGGAGGAAACTAGAGTTTCTAAGATAGAGCGGAGGAAGTGGTAATTCCACACGTGATTGTATTATCGCAAGATTCGTATATTGTTCTGTGATATAATGACGGATAACGAGTGTAATTTAGAAAGAGATTTAGGTACAAACAATTATAGAACTATTGAATTAAGGTCGCTTATTAATTACCCCTCATCCCTAGATGCTGCATGGGTCTGAATTAATGAAAGAAAATATGTTAGTGACGAGTGTGAAGGTGTTCTAGTGAGGAGGAGAGAGGAAATGAGGTGAAGTATACAAAATGGAATCATTGACGTAAGAGGCAAGAGGTGTGAAGAGAGAAGGTCATATATGGAGAGAAGAAAGAAGCTGGGCACGAGGACAGACTTCTGAAGGACACCACTGTTTATGAAGTGGTGGAGAAGCCCGCCCTCCCTCGACAAATACCGAAATGGAACGACCAGTGGGTAAGAAGAACCTATACATTACTGGGAGAGAGAGAAGCAGAGAGAAAGCAAAGGAAGGAAGCTTAAGTCATACCCGGCTATGGAGATGTCGAGAGCTACGACAAAGGGTTCACCACAGACTCTTGAGTTCGGAGAGCCAGAGATGATTCACATAGCAGTGATCACCAGTGGCCTGTAATTTATCACATGAACCTGAAAGGGTCCATGCACTCCCCACAATCTACCAACTATTCATCCTCCCCTTGGAGCTGATCGATGAATATATATATATATATATATATATATATATATATATATATATATATATATATATATATATATATATATATATATATATATATATATATATATAGGTGGGTAGCTAAACTCGTATTTTAATCCCAGCCTTTACAACCAGGAAGCAGCTCCCAAATCAAGGATATAGAGAGAGGGGAGGACACGAAACCTCACAGCTAGTAGAATGACACCATTTCCCGGGCTTTCTACTTTTGCGTTCGCCCGACACAACCACAGAAGAACCAAACTTTGCTTTACCCGTTTCGAGGGCCATGTATGCAGGTGAGAGTATGCATGGTCTTAGCATTATCTTGACGAAGGTGTTCAAGATTTTTCCATCGTTGGTTACCATATGACATTAACGACCTTAATGACCCTGGCAGTAGTTAGGTTTGAAGTTTAGATAACCGACCAGTTGACTTGAATGCATCCAGCCACTGTATAAGATCAGAAGCTGATTTCTTTTCGCCAGAAGATGGGACATGGTTCCCGGAATATTGCAGTACAGTTTGATGTATTGCTGTGAACCATTAGAATAAGATCAACTTAGAGAGAGAGTGGATTTTTTGGTCCCGCACAAGAGATCAAAGCAAAACCATCAGAAGTGTTGAGCAAGCATACAGACAGCTCATTAATGCGAGATGTGCCCTGGTCTTTAATGAGGCGTGTTTGAAGAATTTCTCTCTCTCTCTCTCTCTCTCTCTCTCTCTCTCTCTCTCTCTCTCTCTCTCTCTCTCTCTCTCTCTCTCTCTCTCTTATATATATATATATATATATATATATATATATATATATGGATATATAGACAGATAGGTAGGTAGATAGATAGATATGTATTTGTATTGTACATTTATATTCCCCGTGAACTCATAGGAATCTATATATATATATATATATATATATATTCCCCGTGAACTATAGAATCTATATATATATATATATATATATATATATATATATATATATATATATATATATATATATATATATATATATGTATATATATATATATATATATATATATATATATATATATATATATATATATATATATATATATATGTGTGTGTGTGTGTGTGTCCTTATATAAAAATAAAAACACAAACACCCACAACCACACAACGCGAGCCATAAACACACCTCACGACGCTACCCAGGGACTGCCTGGCTAGGCTTCATACCCAGAACACACAGGCTCTTGATGCATCCCAAACACACCCTCGCCTGCCTGGCCCCTCCCTACCTCACCCACAGACCCCTGACACTAACGAACTGCACGTCCTCCCTCCTCCGGTATACTGGTGCCATACTCAATCAGCCCTAATACAAGACAGAGATTTTACTCGATAGAAAGTGAATGGACGACCAGATCAAACTACCCTGCAGTGGTTAGGTGATGCTGGCTATACCCATAATTCACGTCAGGGACAGATAACGCCACGAACTGGATTATTGATAAGGTATGTAGCTATAGTGAGTCATTACGTGGCGGTAAGGAGCAGGTGTGAAGAAGAGACTGAGCACATGTTACGTACTTCCCTTCAAAGACACAGCAACAAAAAAAATGGTCATAAAATTTCATAATGCACTAATTCACAAACAGTGTAACGTATCAAAGACATCCCGCTTCCCCATCCCCTCACCCCCCAAGGGCCTCCACGGTGACATAAAATGTCTAAAATACCGTCTATAATGCACATGAAATATGTTGAGCAGGAGGCACATTTTCCCGCCATCCCCTGACGCCTCTCCCGTCGCTTGGGCATAAAGTTTTAAAACTCACGACTTGCCATAAAACCCTGGGATCTGGGGATGTTGCCACCATCAGCAAGTGTGTGTCTGTTAATTTTAGACGTGTGTGTGTGTGTATGGTGTGTGTGTGTGTGTGTGTGTGTAACCTACACCGTGTCAGCATCGTATTTACCTCTTCTTCCTCAGCGTTACTGCTCGTTAAATGTTTAATTTGTCCATTGTGAGTAATACAACTGTCCGTTAAAAGATAGGTCCGTCCGTTGTGACGAAGATCAACCACCATTTAAAGTTCAGTCCTTCCGATACACTATTACCAATATTACTCTTCGTTAAAAGATGAGGCTGTCCATTGTGGCCATAACTAACAATTACTGTGAATGATAAACAGAAATGAAAATTATCTTGACATTATCTCGGACACACGAAGTTACGGTCACACGACATTTCGTAATTGCCATGAAAGAAAAACAGACCAATGATAATAGCATAACCAATATTCGTCCCACTCACTATTTTGGTTACGTAATTGTGATGCCAAACGAATCATATCAAGTAGAGCATTGTGTAAGATTGCTAGTTAGAGCAAAATTAGAAAAACAAGTTTCGTTCATAGTTTAGAATACTTTCATAAATAATTTGAACACAACAGACTATCGTTGCAGCGACGTCAACGTAGTGAGAGAATTATTACATGATGATGGTTCGACGCTCTGGGTGGAACAGCGTCTGGACGATTTCCAGGAGTGACCACGACCAGCAGCAGCAGCGGCTCTCCAACCCGAGGCGGCTCCGTGGCGTCTGTTTTAATCCGCGCTCAACCGGCTTGGGAAGGAGCGGCTGATAACACTTCTTATTTTTTCTCGTATTTTCTTCAATCGCGGTTTCTGGTACCTTCACCCTTCTCTTTATGATTTCTTTTGTTTCTGATTTTTTCTTCCTTTAACCCACATGTTTTCTTTACCTTTATCTATATGCAATTTCCCCCTCTCCATTGTTGTTTTTATTTTCTCTTATTTCTTGTCACTTTTTTCCTCTTCAAGTATATAAGTCCTTGATTATCGTCTTTTATTCCATTGTCTCTTCAAGTTTTTTTTTTTGTCTTCTTTTATTGCCATTTACTTTAAATTTCTTCCTGTATATGTTTGTTCTGATTTTAGATTCATCTTCTTGCACTCCATCTCTATTGACTCTATTATTATTTCCTACCCAACTGAAAAGAAAAAAACTTTGCCCTGAGATAATATTTTCAAGGCGATACTTTCCGTTGAGGCTTTCTCTAAACTCCGAGCTCCTTAGAGAGAGAGAGAGAGAGAGAGAGAGAGAGAGAGAGAGAGAGAGAGAGAGAGAGAGAGAGAGAGAGAGACCAAAGAAAGTCAGACACACCGACGGAAAGAGGGAGCGAATTGGTCGTTTCCAAGGGGGAAAAAAATGCTTTAAAGTGTTGCGGTCAGGCTATTTTTGAAATTTTCAGCGCTATTTTCCTGAGCCCTCAACCACTCTCGCTATTTTCCTGAGCCCTCAGCCAATCTCGCTATTTTCCCCAGCCCTCAGCTACATCGGCTAGATTCCCAAGCCCTCAGCTACAGTCGCTATTTTCCTCAACCCTCAGCTACACTCGCTATTTTCCTCAGCCCTCAGCTACATCCGCTAGATTGCCTGGCCCTCAGCTACACTCGCTATTTTCCTCAGCCCTCAGCTACACCGGCTAATTTCCCTCTTAACATTTTCAGGTTTCCGTGGTTTCCCTGGCAATTGAAAATATTCTGCTATTGTGAGCGTGTGCTTAGCCTCGACAAATTCCAGAGTAAATATTCAATTAGCGGTGAGTGTAACTAACGTTTTACTTTTCTCCCAGAAATGTTGGTAACATACAAAACAAATTTAGCGAAGTATCTCTGGAATATTTCCGCTCGGTGTCTTCATAGACGCCACTTAATTCACTATATATAGATTTATAGAAAAAAAAAGTCAACATGAACGCCAAAAATGAAATACTTTTTTTTCTTTTTTACCTATGTAGTTCTGGAACTTCTCTCAAGTTCAAATGCTCGAGAATTTGAGCGCTGAGTTCAGGCGAGATTTTGAGATTTGTCTGATTCAGTCGTTCGATGGGAGGGGGGGTACGCTGTTTCGAACTGTAGCCTAACCTAACCTTAAACGTAACCTAACCTACCTAACCTAACCTAACCTAACCTAACCTAACCTTAAATGTAACCTAACCTAACCTAACCTAACCTCAAACGTAGCCTAAAGTTAGATTAAAAAAGGAAAAAAGAAAAACTTCCCCTAAATCCTTTAAAGTTAAAACATTTTATAAATCGTAGCTTAAACCATAAAACCGATCTTATAACTTGATATTCAACCAACCCAAAACCGTAACTTTTATATAAAAAGCGAGAAACGTATCCCAATCCGAAATCAGCGCGCGGGAACTCCAGTCTCACGGTGCCCGGAGCCTGCACAAGTTCTCGGTTCCGGAACACTTTTTTTTTTTCTTTTTCAAGTTTATAAAGCGAAATATTTTTAAAGAAAATATGAGATTTTTTTCTCTCGGTTGTAGAATGGGCCATTTGCTCACTGTGCAGACCAGCTAACTGTGAGTTCCTGTGGTTATATCGTGCTATTATACTTAGTCAGGTTACCACTAGGCTTTTGTGAAGTACAGGAGGAATCTTTTAGTTTAACAATTTGAACTGAACGGGACGATCTATGACCAGGAAGGTACACAGAAATGATGGTTTGGCCCGTAACACACACACACACACACACACACACACACACACACACACACACACACACACACACACGAGACAGGACTGTAACAAATGGGCGGTGATCAGGACAAGATATGGCCCATCATAACCCAGGCTCGAGCAAACAGACGATATAAGTCTTGAGTGTCAGACGAGAGAGTAATTATTGATGGCCCAGCCCCGCTGCTGACGTAGTGATGACGTCACGAAGGGTTTTATCTCTCTCTCTCTCTCTCTCTCTCTCTCTCTCTCTCTCTCTCTCTCTCTCTCTCGTACACACACACACACGCTAGGAGAGGGAGAGATCACCATATGTTCTCAGGACTATTACCGAGCAGGAAGCAGGAGGGGAATGGTGCTATTACCCGAGAGTTGGGCCAGAAATAGCTTCTCATTACACCGTCTGCTCCCTGACGTCTCTTGGCTGGTCACCTCGTGTGGCATTGGTTGACCTCAGGGGAGCTTGGGGAGTGCCACATATGGCTCTCTCTCTCTCTCTCTCTCTCTCTCTCTCTCTCTCTCTCTCTCTCTCTCTCTCTCTCTCTCTCCTCCCTACATATTCATAAGCCCATCTTAGACTATATAATTATACGCAACATGACAAATATCTCTTTCCTAGCTTGCACTGACCTCCACAATAGTCAGATGTCAGAACAGCAGACGCAGTAATTTTCACTAATATATACAGTCTCTCTCTCTCTCTCTCTCTCTCTCTCTCTCTCTCTCTCTCTCTCTCTCTCTCTCTCTCTCTCTCTCTCTCGCTCGCTCGCTCGCTCGCTCGCCCATGCGTACACACTAATCCATTAATTTCGTAAAGACAAAATACGTTTGATGGGGAAACCCTGGGCGGCCCAGACATGGACGCCTGTCGTGCCGTAAACACCGGCCCCGACTGTCGGTTGTTTAGCTTGCTCGCTTCCCCATTCCTCCGATGTTTACCTTCTCTTTAGCCCACTATCCATTGTCTTGCTACGTCGCCAAGTGTGACTGAGTGACATGTTATTTCTTACAGTTTTACATGTTTGTTTATGCGTTTGTATGTTTTCTCCTTGGGATTTCTTCCGTTGAACACACTTTGGCTGTATATATAAGTTATGCGACGCACGTTAAAAATATGGATATAGCAAAATATAATATGATTTTATTATCCGTTTAAATTTGCTCGTTATGAATGTGAAAGTGTGCGGGAAATGGTTTTCTGCTGAGCTCAAGATTTCTTACATGTTTTATGAATCTTAAAATGAAAAGGATATGAGGAAAATGAAAGCTTATGACTTTACAGATCTTCCCGTTTTCGTTTTTTGTTTTTCACTTGATCAAAATTTCTGATATTTAAAACTCATGTCAGATAAGATGTTATGTATGTTCAGTCTTAAGGTCAGTCAGTTGAGTATATGCGTGTTAAGGCTGGAGCTACAGCAATCTAGGATTTCTTAGCAAAATATTGGAATTAAGAGAAAGTTATACAACGTAGTTTCTTAGCAAAATATTGGAATCAAGAGAAAGTTATACAACGTAGTTTCTTAGCAAAATATTGGAATTAAGAGAAAGTTATATAACGTAGTACCTAGTATGATAAGAGATGATAAAGAGACCCTTAAGTAGTATGACGACTTTTGTATGTCAGAATGTACAATGATCTCACTACTTGTGTGTGTGTGTGTGGGTGTGTGTGTGTGTGTGTTACCACAAAGGGTTACGCCGCCAAGACGTCACCTTGTGTGAGGTTGCACCATCGTCAGTGGACGGATATTAGCTTTGTCGAGGGATTCTTCGCTTTTAAGAACTCCAATATGTCTCTACTCCACCGTGGAGTGCAGACTTGAAGCTGCAGGAGTCTCATAAAAGGGTTCCGAGTATAGTGTAATAATGTTAATAATGATAATGATAATATTATTATTATTATTATTATTATTATTATTATTATTATTATCATTATCATCATCATCATCATCATTAATATTATTATCATTATTATTATTATTATTATTATTACTATTATTATTATCATTATTATTATTATTGTTGTTGTTTTTGTTGGTTATAATAGTAATGGTAATAGAAATAACTGTAATAGTTATAATAAAGCACTAATACTAATGATTTTTTTTTTTTCGTGAAATCTAAGCACACACTGGTCTTGGCCAAGACCCAGTTTATCATTTCCATGTGCCGAAGTTGTACAGAGTAATATTTTGTTCACACGTTACATGATTCCTGCAATCTCTGATGATTTTGCTTTTATTATTATTATCATTTTCTTTATCTTCACGTTTGTACGAGAACAGAAGGAGTTAATATTACGATGATAGTAATATGAAAAATTTTTATGTACTGCATCAGAATTAAGACAGCATTAAGTCACTCCGGGTGATGAATATAACCAACATATAACGAATTTTGATAATGATGATAAACATAAGGATTGTTTACCTATAAACTAGCAATCACAAGTTATGGTGCTGCATTTATGTTAATAAAGCACCATACCTTGTGTCTGATAGTATATGCCTGAAAATCCTCATCTAACCCCCACCAGCAGAGATGTACGATCCAGAGGATGACGGTACGACCATTGAGCACCACGGAACGACCCTTGGTTAGGATAAACTAGCCTTTCATCTGACCCTCAAACGATCGTACGATCGCGCTTGTGTGGGTAGTACCTGTCGTGCTCAAGGCTCGTACCGTTTGATCAAGGGGATTAACATATATCCAAAACACCCATTTGATGTTCGGTTCGAATTCGACGTTTCACGTATTTACATATACTCCGTGAGACACAGCTGTGCAAACAGTAAAGTAGGCTGCAGCTGGGTTGAATGGCTCCTGACTGCCAGATGGTCATTAAACCAAAGACCGTACGGTGCACGTATATATATATATATATATATATATATATATATATATATATATATATATATATATATATATATATATATATATATATATATTTTTTTTTTTTTTTTTTTTTTATACTTTGTCGCTGTCTCCCGCGTTTGCGAGGTAGCGCGAGGAAACAGACGAAAGAAATGGCCCAACCCCCATACACACGTACATACACACGTCCACACACGCAAATATACATACCTACACAGCTTTCCATGGTTTACCCCAGACGCTTCACATGCCTTGATTCAATCCACTGACAGCACGTCAACCCCTGTATACCACATCGCTCCAATTCACTCTATTCCTTGCCCTCCTTTCACCCTCCTGCATGTTCAGGCCCCGATCACACAAAATCTTTTTCACTCCATCTTTCCACCTCCAATTTGGTCTCCCTCTTCTCCTCGTTCCCTCCACCTCCGACACATATATCCTCTTGGTCAATCTTTCCTCACTCATTCTCTCCATGTGCCCAAACCATTTCAAAACACCCTCTTCTGCTCTCTCAACCACGCTCTTTTTATTTCCACACATCTCTCTTACCCTTACGTTACTTACTCGATCAAACCACCTCACACCACACATTGTCCTCAAACATCTCATTTCCAGCACATCCATCCTCCTGCGCACAACTCTATCCATAGCCCACGCCTCGCAACCATACAACATTGTTGGAACCACTATTCCTTCAAACATACCCATTTTTGCTTTCCGAGATAATGTTCTCGACTTCCACACATTTTTCAAGGCTCCCAAAATTTTCGCCCCCTCCCCCACCCTATGATCCACTTCCGCTTCCATGGTTCCATCCGCTGACAGATCCACTCCCAGATATCTAAAACACTTCACTTCCTCCAGTTTTTCTCCATTCAAACTCACCTCCCAATTGACTTGACCCTCAACCCTACTGTACCTAATAACCTTGCTCTTATTCACATTTACTCTTAACTTTCTTCTTCCACACACTTTACCAAACTCAGTCACCAGCATAATTAAATGCACTTTCATTAAGTTATCTTCCTAACTACATATCAGTGAAGAAAATGATCCATAGAACTCATTTATGTTAGTGTTTCTTATATATATATATATATATATATATATATATATATATATATATATATATATATATATATATATATATATACACTCGAGGCAGTTACCCTCCCAGTCTTCAGATATAAACCTCCTGCTTATCGCATCGCCACAAACCTCTTCCTTATTCTTTAGCTTTTTAAACCCCGTCCCACTCGTCAACAGTCATGAAGAGAGAAAGTGTGAAAGATAGAGAGAATTGAGCCAAGCAGGAAGGCTTTGCTCCTCATTTGGTCACATCTTTAACGTGCATGACATTTTCTGAACATCTTTTTCGTAGCTTTTAAGAAATATATAAGCAAGTATTACAGGTATTCATACTGAACTATACTTTGTTTATCGTTCAGTTACGGTAAATACGTTTTGTATGTAATCAAATGATCATATTTGGGCTAAATTGTGTTCAGAATTAATCACATTGTTACGATAAATTCCCCCCGCCCAGACTTTCTATAAAATATCGGTTATTCTCTCCCTTAAATCTTCACGAGTGAGTGACATGAAGTATCATCTGGGGAATCTTGTTTGTTCGATGGCTCAACACCTGCAGGATCGCACCCGTCAAGGACGAGAGTTATGACCATATACGATACTCCGTTGACACTTCCTCCAATATGCTCCCTTCACGAGGGAGTATTTGATGAAATTTACACCCTGGTTCTCCTCCTCCTCCGTCCATCTTCTCTTGCGTTTTTTCTCCCGTTACGTTTAGTTTTCCCTCTCTGGGCTTGTCTGATTTCCTCGCCCGATGTTGTTCTGTGATTGGAAACATTTTTTGTTTTTCAGCGTACTTCACGCAGTTTCCCCTCCACATTCTTCATTTTCTTTTTTTTCTTATACTTTCGTTCTTTCTCGTCTGTTGCTTGTTCTTTTTTTCCTCTCATTTTCTCCTGTTCTTATCTTCACATCTCATGTGTTTTGTTTTGCCTTCTCCATTATTTCCTCTCCCTGCCCTCAACGTTTACATATTGTCCAATCTTTCGACCCAGTTTTCCTTGTCCTCCTACTCACTTCCTCATCCATTTTCCTTCGTATTTACACTTTCTCTCCTCTTCTTTAATGTTGACCTCTCTCCTAATTAATTCTTTTACCTTATTTCACCTGACTTTTGATTCCTGTGATAGATTAGCTTTTAATACTTTTTTCCAGGTACCGAATCGAATCACTCCTATCTAATGCCCTTTATATTTTCATTATTTCGTACTTTCAGTTGCCCTTACGTTACTGAATTGTGTTTTCGAGCTTTTAATATATATTTTCTGTTTTGATTTCACTGCTGGACGGTATGTTGTTGTCTGCTTTTCTTTGTTTTTATGAGTCTATTTGATTTCATTGATATTTATTTTCCTTATTTAGTTTCAGTTTCTAGGAGTTCAATCCTCTTTCCACATGTTGCACCTTTCGATATAATCAATGCTTGTCTTTCTGTTTATTGCTTCGTCTATGACTGATGATCCATCCGTCTGTCTCTCATTTGATTCGATGTTTGTATGTTATTGTTTCCATGCTCTCTTGAATCCAAGCTTTGAATTCCTTATTCATTAATTTAGGTATTTCTTTTTTTTTTTCTTTCTTTCTCTGCTGTTTTATTGTATAGTATTGTTTTTCCTATGCATGAAGGACTTTTTGTGATCTTTATTCTTTCTTAAATGCATTTATATCTAAAAGGGTTTATGAAGAAAACATGCCTTCATTTAGCACTCGGTACTTTAGCTACCTTAAGCCAGTAAACTACTACTGATACTAACAGTAGTAATAATGAAGATGATAGTAATAATGATAGTCTATGGCATTATACTGAAATAATGACACTAACAATGACAGTCCTTATGATGGTGTAATGAAATAATGAAGGTACGTAAATACAGCATCTCACAGAGTAAAATAATAAGATAAAAGAAAAAACATTTAAGGTCGTATTTTTAAACTGACACCTGTGGTGGCGTGCCGGGTCGTGTGTGGACACTGTCAGACCCTGGCTGGCACCAGAACCCTGGGTAAAAAAACAGGAGAGTGTAGGGTACCTCCTGCCATTCTCTGTACATGAAGTATAACTCCCGCCTTGCCTTCACCATACATTCAAAACTTTTTTTTTCCTCCACTTTTTTTTTCTTTTTTAAACCAAAGTCACCCCCCCCCCTCTCCACCTCCCTTCTTCCCATCTTCTACACTATACGATGGCTCTTCATAATCCATCAAAGCATTTCCTGTGAGAGATGGAGGAGAGGTCATCTGTGTGGAGACGTACAAGTATGGCTCATGTCAAGATACGACTCGGGCTGTTTGACTTAAGGGAATACATCAGGCCTTAGTGGAACCTCAAAGGAGTTGCATTACATTTTCTAATTCTTTGTTTGTTGGTTTGTAAGACGGTCATTTGTTATTTTTTTTCTTTCCCCTCATCTGTATTCATGTGACTGAAAGAGCGAACACCTAAATACCTCGTTAGAGGATTATCCCGCTTAGTCATGTGATCATAGATGACATGGTGACCTGCCTGCCTGTCTGCCACCACCACCTGACATCTGTTGATCATCTGTTAGTCTGCAGAACAAGGGGCAGCTGTGCCATCATGACAGCAGCGTTATCAACACCAGCTTTTCAGCCATCCCAGGAGTGTTACCAACGGTAGCTCTACCTCCATGACAGCAGCGTTACCAACACCAGCTATTCCACCATTACCAACATGCCAGCATCATTACCAACACCAGCTCTACTACAGTAAAAGGCATCATTACCAACACCACCCTTACCACCATAGCAACATCATTATTAGCACCAGCCCTACACCATGCTAGCAGTGTTACCAACACCAGCCCTATCACCATGCCAGGAGCGCTACCAACGGAATATCGTCCGCTGTTCTCATTCACAAGAATCATGTGCACATTTTTAGTAGTGTCTTCTATGCGTAGTTTAGAACGTTCAGATATCATTGTTAATATGTAATGTTAAAGCTGTGATAAGCGTCATGATGACTCAGTAAAACAACAAGCGTTTGTCTCACCCTGACGAGTTCAACCTTCACACGGTTTTAAACGTGTCTGGCAGTATTACTCCGCTAGAATGCGCTACATATTACAGCCACCGTAGATATTAGGTTCACAAGACACGTGAAGGCATTTCGCTCCAATGAATCCAGTGTACATTTTTCTAGTGCTTTAATCGATCTTTTCATATCGATAAATGAGATATGATAATTCTATTCATCTCGCTTATAACTTAATAACCTCCAGTTGAACTAAAGCATTTTTCAGTACCTGTTCGTATTGAAGTTTGTTTATAGTTACGTAGATATACAGATCCAAGGTCCAAGCAAGGTGGTCTAGCCTTGACACTACTTAAAAAAAGTAATGCAACCCCCTTAAAAGCTGTAGAAAGAAATCAAAGCAAAGGCTCTCTCTCTCCCCCCACCCTCCACTCCCTCCGGCAACACGCTGAACGGAAAACAGAAAAAAATACCTTGCAGGATTAATAAACCTGATGGAAATTTTTGTATGGGGGAAAGTCCAAAGGCAGTGGACTGAACATGTGTCATGCATCCCATCACCAGCGACATATATACCTTCACTCTTTGTTGTAAACAAAATAGTAAGGATAAACGTGAGCTCCTGTCTCTCGACTTACCACGTCTGTATCACTCTTGATGTGGAAGAATGATACAATGATTCATTTTCTTGCCCTCTTAAAGCAGACGAGGCGGGTTAATCAATGTTGGTACATTACCTCAGCATGGCCAGGGAGAGAGACGTGGTTGAGAAGGTAGCATGATATATACCACACTTACGTTACAATGATTGATTAGATGAATTATTCAATACCGGAGAGTGACAAGTGATGATCAGACATAAATTTGAAGACATTTAGAATCGGTTGATTTATATTTAGTTGCCTTTCGACCTGCCCACTGGAATCGGGTTTAGGATTCTGGAAAATGCTGTGGCTATCGCTCTGGCCTGGAATTCTAAGATGTTCAGTGATCATTGCTTCCATCACTCTTGAAAGAAGTTATTATCACACTGTGAACTTCATTTGGATAAACTTTTGAACGAATGGACGAATATATTCAGTATAGCCACAACTGTCAGGAGCAGATGTAAAGGCATATCGTCACCCACAACTCTGGGTGTTGAAGAAACTTCCCGGTGGACGTGTGAATTTGGGAAATTGATAACACACCAAAGATTCTCGGTCACTGAAGATTTTCAAGATTCTCGGTCACTGAAGATTTTCAAGATTCTCGATCACTGAAGATATTCAAGATTCTCGATCACTGAAGATATTCAAGATTCTCGATCACTGGAGATATTCAAGATTCTCGATCACTGAAGATATTCAAGATTCTCGGTCACTGAAGATTTTCAAGATTCTCGGTCACTGAAGATATTCAAGATTCTCGATCACTGAAGATTTTCAAGATTCTCGGTCACTGAAGATATTCAAGATTCTCGATCACTGAAGATTTTCAAGATTCTCGGTCACGGAAGATTTTCAAGATTCTCGATCACTGAAGATATTCAAGATTCTCGATCACTGAAGATTTTCAAGAGGTGATCTTTGATCTTTCTCACCGACACAAAGATTCCGAATTCGACTGAGCTACGCCAGGCCAGAGGAGGCGGCGGTATGTGCCCCAACCGACCTCAGTCAACATCATCTCTATCAAGGACACTGTCCCCGTGTACCGGATCCTCGAGACTGATCACCTCCCACAACTCTGTATTGATAAGTTCTCGCTGACTGATCACCAGGTAAGGAGTAGTTGTACCTCCAGCACGACCCCTGACCTACCTTACCCTCAGCTCCTGGAGGTACAGAAGTGACCTTACACGTCAGCAGAGCTTCGCGTGGTGCTCTGAGGGAATGGTCCACAAGCACACGCGCCATCCCGGATCTCATGGCAGTATATCAAGATGCTTTTTAGGACACCGGAGCTCACACAAAGACCACGGACATGGCGGACATTCCCTTAATTTATCAGTGGTGAACCAAGGCTTTTCGACATGTCGAGTGACATCATCATTTGTCGAGTATCTGAAACAGGAGACGGTGTTTGGTAAAGCTTAAGGGGATTATTGGGTGGCAAGTCTCGTCAGACTATTTAGACTTGTAAAGTCACAACTACAAGTGTGTGCTCTTGCATAAGGTCTGTTATGATATCTTTTACAGAAGAAAATCGGTTGTATGAGTATTGTTAGTGATGTGAGACTTAAGTGGCTTGACTCCCTTTCCTTCTCAGAGCCTGCTGTTAGTTTTTTCTGAAAGCTGCTGTAGTTCAGAGATCAAAATCTGTACTATCAACACTTATTTTCCTTACCTCTTGTTGATATTGTGATATATGTTACTTATGATTCACCATAGACAACTTTGAAATAAAACGAATTCTTCCTCTAAAATAATGGTATGTTAAATCTAGCCAGTAATTACTTTAAAAATTGGGCTTTTATCTCTCTCTCTCTCTCTCTCTCTCTCTCTCTCTCTCTCTCTCTCTCTCCATCGGTTAATCAATTATATCCTTCTGTGTCCTGACTTCCAGGGTGAGTCTGTTCTGCGTACCCTCCCGGGCATCGAGCGAACACCTTCTCGTGGTCTTCCTTTCTAGAGGGCTGGTGGACGTGTAGACCACCAGCGTGCTGGTCCGCCAGCTGCAGGCTCTTCCCGCTTCTCCTCCTCCTGCTCCTCCTCCTGCATCAGCGGTAAGGCAGCTTTCCATACTTTATGATACGGCACGAAGACCTCACCAGGTTTTCCACTTCCTCCAGATCTCTTAAGATTATTTTCCCTCTTCCCTCTTCACTCCTTCGTCTGTAGCCATTATTATATCTTATCCGAAGCCTCGCCTGGACGGGGGCTTGAGAACCGTGACTGGAACCTTCCTCGTCAGAAGAGAGCAAAAAGTTGCTCTCGGGGAAAGTAGCCGGAGTCAGTAAGTTCCTTAACTTGCTGGATTCCAGGGCACTTTTGACAGCGCTTTAGCCCCTGGAATCCTCCCAGTGTCATGACATAAGATAACACAGCCAGAGACCTGGCCATGTTCGTGGCTGTATACGTGGTAAGATAACACAGCCAGAGACATGGTCGTGGCTGTATACGTGGTAAGATAACACAGCCAGAGACATGGTCGTGGCTGTATACTTGGTGGTCGTTGTGTCTTCGATGGCGATTATGTGGATTACATTATATTGGTGGATTGTATTATATCAGTCGTGTGTTTCCTATGGCTCCCAGTGATGGTGTTATTTGAAATTTTGAGATATTGAGTCACGTTTTATTTTATATAAGTGGAGACGCTCTTTCATGCAGTGATCCAACCGATTATGAAACATGCGTCAGTAACTTTCCCTTTATATATATATATATATATATATATATATATATATATATATATATATATATATATATATATATATATTGCCAGGCTCTTGTGTCTGATGGTGATGGCTTCCTCGTGTTCAGATGTCCAGGGGAACAACGGGGTTCAGTCGGTCACAGGACGTGTTCAGACGACACTCCACCACACGTAACGTGACAGTCACCCTATTGCTCCTCCACACTTGTCACCCTGTTGTCCTGTCCCCTTGCAGCCCTGCCACCCTGTTGTCCTGTCCCCCTGCAGCCCTGCCATCCTGTTGTCCTGTCTCCCAGCAGCCCTGCCACCCTGTTGTCCTGTCTCCCTGCAGCCCTGCCACCCTGTTGTCCTGTCTCCCTGCAGCCCTGCCATCCTGTTGTCCTGTCTCCCTGCAGCCCTGCCATCCTGTTTTCCTGTCTCCCTGCAGCCCTGCCACCCTGTTGTCCTGTCTCCGTGCAGCCCTGCCACCCTGTTGTCCTGTCCCCCTGCAGCCCTGCCATCCTGTTGTCCTGTCTCCCAGCAGCCCTGCCACCCTGTTGTCCTGTCTCCCTGCAGCCCTGCCACCCTGTTGTCCTGTCTCCCTGCAGCCCTGCCATCCTGTTGTCCTGTCTCCCTGCAGCCCTGCCATCCTGTTTTCCTGTCTCCCTGCAGCCCTGCCACCCTGTTGTCCTGTCTCCCTGCAGCCCTGCCATCCTGTTGTCCTGTCTCCCTGCAATCCTGTTTTCCTGTCTCCCTGCAGCCCTGCCACCCTGTTTTCCTGTCTCCCTGCAGCCCTGCCACCCTGTTGTCCTGTCTCCCTGCAGCCCTGCCACCCTGTTGTCCTGTCCCCTTGCAGCCCTGCCACCCTGTTGTCCTGTCCCCCTGCAGCCCTGCCATCCTGTTGTCCTGTCTCCCTGCAGCCCTGCCATCCTGTTGTCCTGTCTCCCTGCAGCCCTGCCACCCTGTTGTCCTGTCTCCCTGCAGCCCTGCCATCCTGTTGTCCTGTCTCCCTGCAGCCCTGCCATCCTGTTTTCCTGTCTCCCTGCAGCCCTGCCACCCTGTTGTCCTGTCTCCCAGCAGCCCTGCCATCCTGTTGTCCTCCACCATACTGCAGCAGCAGCTCCGCCACCTTGCCACAGTCCGAACGTAGGTCAATTTACGGTTCTTTTCGAACTAGATAACCAAGTTTGACCTGAATGGCAGTCGTCCAAATCTCTCTCTCTCTCTCTCTCTCTCTCTCTCTCTCTCTCTCTCTCTCTCTCTCTCTCTCTCTCTCTCTGTGCTGTTCTTCCCTTATTTCTTTATTTATTCATTGACCATGATGGCTGCTGGCACCTCCTCCTCCTCCTCCTCCTCTTATGGCTCATCTGCCCAAACCATTTCTCTAAAGTCAGTGTTGACATTTATGTACCTGTACTATTGATGGTCGATTCGTGAAAACAAGGTTTGTCACTTATTATACGATCAGATAATTGTTCTGTTTAGATTATCTATTTCCTCTTTAATGTTGGTTTAGTCTATCTGATAATTCAGATAGACTGTTTTATATATATATATATATATATATATATATATATATATATATATATATATATATATATATATATATATATATATATATATATATATTTCTTTCTTTTAAACTATTCGCCATTTCCCGCGTTAGCGAGGTAGCATTAAGAACAGAGGACTGGGCCAATTCTCTGTTCCTTCTTTTGGAAAATTAAAAAAAAAATGAGAGGGGAGGATTTCCAGCCCCCCGCTCCCTCCCCTTTTAGTCGCCTTCTACGACACGCAGGGAATACGTGGGAAGTATTCTTAATCCCCTATCCCCAGTTCAAATCATTTCACATTTATAGAGAATTTGCATACCAATGTGATGGACTGGCAGAGTCCTGTTAATATAAAGAAAAATATTTCCATTAATTTAGAATCATGACATGATGGCAAAGAGAGGAAATGATATAGTACTGAAACAGATTTTGCAAGTAATGGAATGTATGATATCCCAGGGCAAGCGACTAACACGAGGGGCGGGAGCAGGGGTGCTGGAAATCCTCCCCTTCCTGCATCATCACTTTCCAAGAGGAAAATGAGTTAGGTATCAAGTGATTAGATTTTCCTCTTTGAGTCAGGTATCTCTTCCTGACGCTATCCTTGCTGAGATGGGAAACGGCGAGCAAAACCTCAGAAAAGTAAGAGAGAGAGAGAGAGAGAGAGAGACTGAAACTTTTTAAGTTAATATAGAATTACTCTAACCCGTATTACTAGTCCTAGGTGAGATATAGTTACCAAAAGTTTGCTTTTTTTTTTCTTTGTAAATCAGTTATGGTGTTTTTGTAAACGATTATAAGATATTAGTAGAGAATGCTTGTAAATCATTTCCACTTGAATCCTTACTCTAGTTTGATGTCGGTTTTATGATCATTGTCACTTATACTGTGACGTAACCACGCCTGACTTCACATCATGACGTCATGAACACTGCCATGTCTACCTCTGACGTCACACCAACATGGCTGGCCTCCTTGTGATATGTGACGTCACCAATGTAAACATACGTTCCTGCCTACCCTTTCTCTTCCAAACTAACAATTTCATCAGTTATTGTAAATATCTACTCATGTTGTCTTTAAGTATTTCTTCTTCTTATTATTATTATGGTTTTGCCGCAGGGCATTAGCATATATCTCATGGAAGAGAAACTAGTGGAAAAAAAAAATTGGCTAGGCTTTGCGTCCCTTCCATGGTGTGACCACCTGATGTTTCGAAACATGACTCGTTCTTTACACCGAGTGAATTCTAATCACACCAGCTTTCCTGAATACATGTATACATTATTTTGCATTCAAGTTTCTGTATATCTATGTATGATTATTATTATTTTAAATATTCTCAGAGCTGATTGAGCATCAATAATAATAATAATATATAATAATAATAATAATAATAATAATGATAATAATAATAACAATAATAATAATAATGAAAGTAACTTTTTCGAAGCATTGAGCTCCCTGCTTCATGGACGTGGTGTGTGTCTGAACCTTGTTTGTGTTGGTCAGGAAGGTCCGTGTGTTGCATGACTAAGGTACCGAGTAAGCGAGGCTTCCGGGTAAGGCAACACTGGAGGCTTCCAGATATGGTAACACTGGAAGCTTCCAGGTACGGCAACACTGGAGACAGTAAATGCATCATCCACTTTATAGACTTGCTCTTGACTTCGGTCGTTTTGAGTAAGCTTCATATGGTTCGAAACTCAAAGTCCTGCCATAGTGAAGAACCCGACCGTTCATTGAGGTAGCCTCTTCTCCAACGTATAACCTCATCTAACAGCTTGATGGAACGTAATACAGCAGCCACTGATGAGTCTAAGGGAGTTGATCATCCCAGACTGTTGCTCTGTTATCCTCGTGTGTTATCACACAAGCGGTAATTAGCCTACCTCCCTCCCACACCCCCCCCTTAACCCTGAAGGTGAAGAACCACCGACTTTGCCGGAGGGCGCTGTCAACTACAGACTCGTCAGCAGACGTGGACGAGATCACAGAGAAAGATAAGACCATCACAGGGACCACCTCCTGGACTTTTAAATAGATGTGGCTTGTATATGTCCGCGACGGAGCCCACACAAGAGCTCTTCCCATATGGACAGTGACAGGAGGAGTGGGTAGGTAGGTGAGTGGGTGGGTATCCTTACATTAAACCACCTTCCCTTTGACATGCACGCTCCGCTGGGTCCTGCATTGTTCCTCAGCGAGTGGTAGCGTGTGTCCCGTCCATTGTGGCGTACATCCTGCTGGCCCAATGTCTGCTGTTCATCCCGACCAACCCGTAGCTAAATGGTTCCTGGATGACCGATGGTAATCGGACCAACCGAGTGTCATTCGATCGCGCACCTGACGTCACGACACATTTTCCTAATAAGAGTATAATGGGAGTCGGCAATTTTACTTTCGCTCGCGGTTTTAATTTCTTTCTCCCTTACCGAGAGGCTGTGTTCTCGCCGCTGCTTAATGAGAAAAGTGTTTTAATTTTCCTTCACTCTCCCCTCACCTTCGCTCCTCCTCTTCCTTCTCCTCCTCCCAAATTACTTCTGCTTTTCACTTGTGTCTCTCACTCATTCCTGACTGTCTCCTGCCTCTCACTCACTCACTCACTCCCCCTCTGCTCCCTGCACCCTTATTTCCTCATGCCTCAAGTTCCACCTCCTTGTGCTCTCCCACACATCCCCTGCCACCGACCCGAGTTCTCCTGACGTTTTCAAGTCCATAATAAGATAAAACATAACAACCAAAGATAATAATAATGATAATAATTTCTTTTCACACTTGTTCGCTGTTTCCCGCGTAACGAGGTAGCGTTAGAAACAGAAGACCAGCCTCATAAGTTCAGAGCCACAGTGGTTTAACATTCATGGGCCGCCGACCGGGGGTAAAACCCGTGTAGGTTTCAATCCTGGTCGTGGCAGTCAATCCACAGTTCCACCCACCTGTTCATCTTCCCCTTGGGGACTGCTGCTTGATAAATTGGTACCTGCCTTTGGTAAAAGGTCCCGGGTTCGAATCCTTCCTGTTGGAGGGCATTATATATAATATATATATATATATATATATATATATATATATATATATATATATATATATATATATATATATATATATATATGCATACATATAAAATGTATCCTACACTGTCATCTTGGCTTCCGAGGTACTGGGTCTACTCCAGGCCGAAGAAACAAGTAATAATATTAAAATATGCAGCAACGAGGTTGTTAAGTACGACGTGTCTGACTGTATCATATGTTATCGTACGTTTGGCAGGGAGGCGGCGCATGTAATTGTCTATAATATGTAGTAACTGGCAACTCGGCATCCATGAACGCTGCCAGTTATACCATATACCACCACCTTTTGAAATTAAAAGAATTTATGAATGAAAACGGTAAATATATAGTCTTTCTTACTTTAGAATTTTATATTCATATGTATCAGTTCCTCTGCACAACGTGTCGTATTCAGCTTCGCTTTTGAGCTGTCGTCTCGCGCGAGATCTTGGACGTTTCCATAACCCCGTGTGTGCCACTTGCTGATTTGTTTACCAGTTTTGCATTGACTAGGTGCAACACGTGGCCACGGCCTCCGCCAGTTAGGAAACCGGAAGAGCCAGCTGGTCGCCTCACCGCGTGAAGGCCTTCCGTGTGTTGATTGTAGAAGTGGGAGAGATGGTGAGAGTAATTTTTTTTTTTTTTTTTTTTTTTTTTTTTTTTTACGATTTCACGAAAAATCATAACTCAGTCTTTTGTTTTTAGAACGCGGTATGTGTCAAGAATGACCAAACAGGCCATCAAGAGTATATATATATATATATATATATATATATATATATATATATATATATATATGTGTGTGTGTGTGTGTGTGTGTAAAATTCTCCCCAGAGTTATCTGTTCATAACCATTTGTTCTCTGGTTGTTAAGGGTCATTTCGGTAGGTCCCGTAACTATAAGACGTTGCCAACCATATCATTAACAGAAGTTGCCTGGCAACCTCGCACCATCTCAAAACACACCTTCACACACACACACACACACACACACACAAAGGGTTGTTGTATACACTCATCATCTACACTAACAAGAGTCACTTCCACACACCACGTCAACACCTGCCGTACGTACACCCTCACCCGCCTACCTCATACAATCCCGAGGGAGAGGAAGTCTATACGTGCTGGAGGGAGGGAAAGTGTGACCTAAAGAGTGACACACACACACACACACACACACACACGTAATTGAAATAGACAGATAAACACGCCGATCA
Organism: Panulirus ornatus; assembly: GCF_036320965.1. Lineage (NCBI taxonomy): Eukaryota > Metazoa > Arthropoda > Malacostraca > Decapoda > Palinuridae > Panulirus > Panulirus ornatus. The sequence continues at coordinate 18,121,120 of NC_092281.1, read as the reverse complement.
GTTGGCACAGACTGATTGGACGAGCATACCCTAAAGCATTCATGAATAGCCATGTAAAAGAAAATAAGAGAAAGAAAACGTGACAAAAATGAATAAAGAAAACGCAGAGAGAGAGAGAGAGAGAGGAAGGGGGTTTGGGGAGCGAGTCGGCCGTGTGTGTACAGTGCGGGTTGGAATTTCGTAGGAATTTAAATGAAAATGAAAGTCAGATCATCCCTGTCAGCTGGTGACAGTACCGCCTGTCTGCCTATGGACCCCTTACCTCCAGGTGGTGTTTTCCACAGTGTTCTGCCACGTGTGGTGGTGATGTCAAGCACGGTTATGGTGTGAGGTGGTGACGTCAAAGCACGGTACTGGTGTGAGGTGGTGATGTCAAGCACGGTTCTGGTGTGAGGTGGTGATGTCAAGCACGGTTCTGGTGTGAGGTGGTGATGTCAAGCACGGTTCTGGTGTGAGGTGGTGATGTCAAGCACGGTTCTGGTGTGAGGTGGTGATGTCAAGCACGGTTCTGGTGTGAGGTGGTGATGTCAAGCACGGTTCTGGTGTGAGGTGGTGATGTCAAGCACGGTTCTGGTGTGAGGTGGTGATGTCAAGCACGGTTCTGGTGTGAGGTGGTGATGTCAAGCACGGTTCTGGTGTGAGGTGGTGATGTCAAAGCACGGTTCTGGTGTGAGGTGGTGATGTCAAGCACGGTTCTGGTGTGAGGTGGTGATGTCAAGCACGGTTCTGGTGTGAGGTGGTGATGTCAAGCACGGTTCTGGTGTGAGGTGGTGATGTCAAGCACGGTTCTGGTGTGAGGTGGTGATGTCAAGCACGGTTCTGGTGTGAGGTGGTGATGTCAAGCATGGTTCTGGGGTGGTGATGTCAAGCATGGTTCTGGTGTGAGGTGGTGATGTCAAGCATGGTTCTGGTGTGTGGTGGTGATGTCAAGCACGGTTCTGGTGTGAGGTGGTGATGTCAAGCACGGTGCAGGATAGATATGATGTCAGATATCATACAGATGGACGGTAATGATGTCAGACAACGCGGTACTGGGATACAAGCGTTGATGTCACTATAATTAGGGAGATCACTGTCTTAGTGTGGTGTGGTCCTATCTATACCTTTCCTATAAGTTTTATACAGTTCACACGAACTGTTCCTCTCCTCGTAAAGCATGAGGAACCAAGATGATGATGTCTGATGGTGACAATGATAACATGGAGAGTGACTATGATACAGAAAGAGCAATATAGCTATATGGTATAGATATAGGACTCATATATAGACGTGTGTACCAAGAAGGCCTGATATGGGCAACACCTGTTATGTCACAAGACCTGTGTTGTCACAACACCTGTGATACCACACTTGTGGTACCACAACAGATGTTAGGTCACACAAGGGGTTTCAAACCAGATGTGCTGTCACACATTTGGCTGCACAACAGATGTTACACATGGGTTGCCACAACACCTGTCACACTGTGTGTTGGCTCAACCCCTGGCACTGGTACCACAATACAGAGGTGGGTGCAGGTACTTACACATTGGTTCACCGAGGACCCAGGTCTCCGGGCGCGAGTGTAGCTCAGTGAGGGCAGTCGGGAGAGACACCAGCAGCACCAGCAGGTCCGCGGCTGCCAGGTTCACCAGCAGGAGGTTGGTCGAGGAGCGCAGGTCGCGAGTCCTCATCACCACCACGGGCACCAGCACGTTGCCGCTCACGCCCACCACCATGAGCGTCACCAGGACGCCCGTCCACACGCCCACCACCCAGTCCGGGAAGAGCTGTACCTCCACGCCCAAAGCGGATGACCTGCCCCGCCGGCCACAGGGTCTTGTTGCCCAGTGTAGTGAAGTTCTCCACCAGGGAGAAGTTCCCTCCCTCCTCAACCACCAGGGAGGAGTTACCCAGCTCGCCCCACCCATCGTCTTCTCCCTCCAAGCCCGTCCCGGGCGGGCGGCCGGTGTGGGCGGACTGGTAGGCTAGGGTAGGCGTGGCTGGTGTAGGGTGGGCTGCTGGCTGGCCCCAGGTAGGGGTCACGGCCGAGGTCATCCTTGGGGTTGCGCCACACGTCACTTGAGGTGGACTGGAAGGGCCACGACGCACTCGACGGACACAAACAACACACTTCACTTGTTAATCATCGCTACACACACACACTTGGGCGCCACTTTTCCCCAACATGTGATGAAGGTGGTAACTCACTTCGCTGCTGATCACAAGGTCGACACTTCACTCTCCTGACCGGTTGCAAACGCAAGGTTAAAAAAAAAGGGCGACCCAAGATGACCTCAGGTCACGAGGATCACTTGGTATCACACTGAGGTTGGTTACTGACCTGACCATCCGTGCAGGTCAGGGGTTGTTACTGACCCTAGCTACCAGTACAGGTCAGGTGTTGTTACTGATCCTAACTACCAGTACAGGTCAAGGGTTGTTACTGACCCTAGCTACCAGTACAGGTCAAGGGCTGTTACTGACCCTAGCTACCAGTACAGGTCAAGGGCTGTTACTGACCCTAGCTACCAGTACAGGTCAGGGGTTGTTACTGACCTTAGCCACTAGTACAGGTCAGCAGTTCTTGGTTAAAACTCACTTCGAGAGAGGATCAAATGATTACACTTCACTGTCTTGAATAAAACAATTTAGTTTCCTTTTTTAACATCACATTTTCCTTCTTACGGTATACGCGAGTTGTGACGGGCATACGTCAGTCGTGCTTGTAAATCAGCCTCTGAAAATAGATATAGAGACAACATTAAGACCACTCACGTCATTGTCTCTATATCCATTGTTCACTGATGTGTGAGTTCGTAGACCCTCGTCGTCTGCCTGTAGTACACCAGTGGGTGACGGAGGCAGTATGGGTGAAGTTGTTGTTATTCACGGTGTTTCAATAGCATTTAATTCTCTCTACGACACGATCTTCACGTTCATTAATCTACTCGAGACGCGTTTGTATGGTGTTGAATCTCCCGATATGGAATCACAGGGGAAAATGTAGGGTTAGATTAATACACAATCGACCCTCACGTAACTCCTAGCCAAGGAGGTTTCGCAAACCCAGCTATACCAAACCCAACCCCTAAAAAATATTTAAGACACCATCGTAACAACTTCATTTACTCTTCCCAGGCAGCGTTCGGGGGGAGAAGGACGAAGACGAATTAATTGCCTAAAGATTTTTTAAAAGATCTAGCTTTGACTGTCGAACTTCTCTCATTAACTCTTTAAGATCCGGATTAGATTGAAGAACTTCTTCGCTCAGCTGTAACCCGGACTTATAAGGCATATAAACAAAGGCCTTTGTCTTCTGGGGATTTTCTTGTTAATAGATGTGTACTCATCATCCTTGGAAGTGCTCGACCCTTGAATAATGAATTTAGATGTTTCTTAGAACTCGTCCTCACAAACTCTTACCTTACGTGGAAAGAAAGAAACATTCTGTTCCTCAATTTGGTTTTTGACGCCACAGCTTCAACTAATGCTGTAGGATCGTTCATTTGCCGGCTGGCCGTTCCGACAGTTAACTAGCCGTTCACTTGATTGCATCAGGGAGGAATGTGAAAGTAAATCAGGCATTTGTTGATGACGTTGGTTGAGCCTCTACCAAATTGCAGCCCAGCAAGTCATCCAGCCACTCCGCCCACAGCCCCAAAGCGGCTTGGCCAGCAAGAGGCGGAGGTGCACCTGGCCATACATAACACCATCATAACCAAATGCAGAGAGCTAATACGAGTGTATCCCAGCCCCGTGGTAGCTGACAGTCTTAAAGTTAGCCCCCTGAGCACGGTACGATGGTACTTATCTTGGGTGCGATGGTACGACCCATGGGCACAGTGGCCTAGCTGGTGTTTTTTTATTTGTATTCCCTCCTTCAGGGTCAGGTCAAAAGGTCGTGCCATCATACACCCCCCCTAAGGTCAGACCGTTGTGCTCAAGAGTTTAATATACAAAAACTGTATCAAGATTTTTGACGACGAGAGCTTGTGAATGTTATTAATGTTTACCTTCTTAGGTCTGCTCATACGAGTTACAACATATAACTTTATAAAGGGTAATGTTCTCATGTCCAAGAACTCTGAAAACTCTAAATTTTCCATCCTTTATTTTGAGCTTTTTTCTACTTTAAGTTCAAAGTTTGGCCACGATGATGGCTTCGTCTGTAAATAAGGCCTAAATAAGGTAAAAAAAAAAAAAAAATAGTAATCCAAACGAAATATATAAGGTATGTGCAGTGAACAGTAGTAATTAAGACGAGTACAGAGAACAAAATAGCTTTGATCTGCCAAGGAATTATGAGCAGAATACAGAACTAGTTTTTTTTTTTTGTACAAGTAACAGTTGATTAAGAACTTTGGTCTCGCCCGCTACACATCGGCTGTCCACATATCAACACCAGATATGCTGCCGGGTTTTGTAAGGGACGTGTTGATATATTGTCTCCCTGGTGTACTACCATGCTAGATTTGTGTCTTACACTATGTTTTATACATCTGCATTGGGATAAAATCGACATCAACATATAATACGAACCTTACCGATCGCGTGAACATTCAGTGGTATATTTTTTTTTTATACTTTGTCGCTGTCTCCCGCGTTTGCGAGGTAGCGCAGGGGTATATATATATATATATATATATATATATATATATATATATATATATATATGGGAGCGGGGGGCTGGAAATCCTCCCCTCTCGGTTTTTTTAATTTTCCAAAAGAAGGAACAGAGAAGGGGTCCAGTGAGAATATTCCCTCAAAGGTCCAGTCCTCTGTTCTTGACGCTACCTCGCTAACGCGGGAAATGGTGAATAGTATGAAAGAAATATATATATATATATATATATATATATATATATATATATATATATATATATATATACGTGTGTGTGTGTGTATTACCGCGTTGCAAGACAGTCATGATGAAGGAAGGTTTGCATGTGGCACCAGCAGCGTCTTACGAATCTTTGTCATTTAAGTAAGTACGTAATTACTCCCTCCGCTGATTAGTTCATCAGGTCGGTTAATGTGGGCCGTGCACCTGAACATGATCACCCTTCCTGACACTCAAGCTGAGTTGTTCAAGCTGGTTAAGTCTGTCACAGCTTGTCGGTGCCTCACACACACACACACACACACACACACACACACACACACTCACACAGACACACACACATCCACACACACACACACACACACACACACACACACACACACACTCACACACACACACACACACACACACACACTCACACACACACACATCCACACACACACACACATCCACACACACATCCACACACACACACACACATCCACACACACACACACATCCACACACACACACACACACACACATCCATCCTACGTCGGAACCCCCAGAAGCATACGCTTCATCAGTGGAATGAAAAAAAAAAATGTTTAATAAGCTTACGCCCATTATGATCCTCGCTACACCGAGGCCCCTTCTGTAATGTGATCAGTCAAATCGTAGTAGAGTAAATATGGATCACTGGATCATTCCTAGTTGAAAGATACTGAACGATATGCCATCTTTTTTTTTTTAATGACCCAGAGGCCCGTCACTACCCATCCCCCACCCCTCCCCCCTCCACCCATTTTCTCCTCCCCCTAACTACCCCCCTCCACCCATTTTCTCCTCCCCCTAACTACCCCCCTCCACCCATTTTCTCCTCCCACAACAACCCCCCTCCACCCATTTTCTCCTCCCCACAACTACCCCCCTCCACCCATTTTCTCCTCCCCACAACTACCCCCTCCACCCATTTTCTCCTCCCCCTAACTACCCCCCTCCACCCATTTTCTCCTCCCCCTAACTACCCCCCTCCACCCATTTTCTCCTCCCCTAACTACCCCCCCTCCACCCATTTTCTCCTCCCCCAACTACCCCCCCTCCACCCATTTTCTCCTCCCGAACTACTCCCCCTCCACCCATTTTCTCCTCCCACAACTACCCCCCCTCCACCCATTTTCTCCTCCCACAACTACCCCCCTCCACCCATTTTCTCCTCCCCCAACTACTCCCCCTCCACCCATTTTCTCCTCCCCACAACTACCCCCCTCCACCCATTTTCTCCCCCCCACAACTACCCCCTCCACCCATTTTCTCCTCCCCCTAACTACCCCCCTCCACCCATTTTCTCCTCCCCACAACTACCCCCTCCACCCATTTTCTCCTCCCCCTAACTACCCCCCTCCACCCATTTTCTCCTCCCCACAACTACTCCCCCTCCACCCATTTTCTCCCCCCCACAACTACCCCCCTCCACCCATTTTCTCCTCCCCCACCATGGATGACCCTTTATCCTTCAGCTTGGAGGAGTGAGGGGAGAGCAACCAACTTCTCTGTGAGAATTATGGCCACAGATTCTCTCTGGAGAACAGGGCGGGCATGCGTGTCTGGCTAACTGGGGCCTCGTTACTTCTGACTTCGAAATAACGGCCGAGCAAGACATTATCTTGCTGCTGATGGGGGGTTCCTACCTCCGGGTATTGATCGTTAAGTTGAAATTCCTGCATCTTAGTATATTTCTCTCTCCTCTATTACCGTTGTTGAAGATTATTTTTTTTTTTTCAGTCATTTCCGCGAAGTGTATCACGTGAATATTTATTTACCCGGTTTCGACAGTGAGTTCTTAAGAAACCATTAATCTGTATATTTCATTTATAAAGAAACCATTAATCTGTATATTCTATTTATAAAGAAACCATTAATCTATATTCCATTTATAAAAAAACATTAATATGTATATCCCATTTATAAAGAAACCATTAATGTCTATTTCATTTATAAAGAAACCATTAATCTGTATATTCCATTTATAAAGAAACCATTAATCTGTATTCCATTTATAAAACATTAATATGTATATTCCATTTATAAAGAAACCATTAATCTGTATTCCATTTATAAAACATTAATATGTATATTCCATTTATAAAGAAACCATTAATCTATATATTTCATTTATAAAGAAACCATTAATCTGTATTCCATTTATAAAACATTAATATGTATATTCCATTTATAAAGAAACCATTAATCTGTATTCCATTTATAAAACATTAATATGTATATTCCATTTATAAAGAAACCATTAATCTATATATTTCATTTATAAAGAAACCATTAATCTGTATATTCCATTTATAAAGAAACCATTAATCTATATTCCATTTATAAAAAAACATTAATATGTATATTCCATTTATAAAGAAACCATTAATCTATATATTCCATTTATAAAGAAACCATTAATCTGTATATTCCATTTATAAAGAAACCATTAATCTATATATTCCATTTATAAAGAAACCATTAATCTATATATTCCATTTATAAAGAAACCATTAATCTGTATATTCCATTTATAAAGAAACCATTAATCTATATATTCCATTTATAAAGAAACCATTAATCTGTATATTCCATTTATAAAGTAACCATTAATCTGTATATTCCATTTATAAAGAAACCATTAATCTGTATTCCATTTATAAAACATTAATATGTATATTCCATTTATAAAGAAACCATTAATGTCTATTTCATTTATAAAGAAACCATTAATTTGTATATTCCATTTGTAAAGTATCATTCATCTGTATATTCCATTTGTAAAGTATCATTCATCTGTATATTCCATTTATAGAGGAAAAATATGGCTGTATTTTTTTTCTGGTGGTGGTGGCGGTGGTGGGGAGCAACTCACAAACTTCATAACGTACCGAAGTGAAATTCCGCGACCTTGTAGATTTCCACGTTAGCACGGCCTACGAGGAGTTTCGCAAAGTTGGCGCCGAAAAAAAAGAAAAAAAATATGCCGAGATTACGGGGAAGTCAAAGAGTTATTTCTTTCTTATCTCCCGCAGTTGGTTGAGAAGTATTGGAGGTCTGCAGGGTCGAGGTGAGGAGGCTGTTCACATCTGAGGTAAACCATCCTCCTCCTCTTTCTCCTCCTCCTCCTCCTCCTCTTCCTCCTCCTCCAGATTATGGCATTTATGAGATCTTTCCCCTGACTGACCTGCTTCTCTCTCTCTCTCTCTCTCTCTCTCTCTCTCTCTCTCTCTCTCTCTCTCTCTCTCTCTCTCTCTCTCTCTCTCTCTCTCTCTCAATGCCCCTGTGAGTCACGGCGATTACTTATTATTAGCCTCTGAAGCCGTGATTATTAACCCCTTTTCAGACCTTCGGCCAGATAGATGTTTTCTGTGACCCACACACACACACACACAGAAGCCGCGCGAACATCAAAAAGATACGATCGACTTGAGATCTACAGATGTATCATTGTGAGAAATCCGCTTGAACCCGATTCGCAGATGTTCGTTCCTTTAAAGACTGCAAATATGTATAGACATATATATGTCCACTGATCCAGATCTCTATCCCAGGAGTTATAGTTCCCAGTGATGAACACAGAATCAGGGTCTTCCTTCTCCTCATTATGTATGTGTTTTCATTCAGCGTGGCAAGTTCTCTGTGCTGAATGGATTGACATCATGCCAGAGGAGGCGAGTGTCTCGTACACATTGGAGATATTATTATTATTATTATTATTATTATTATTATTATTATTATTATTACAACCCCATGACCACCTTCATGGTTTACCTCGGACGCTTCACATTCCCTGTTCTAGCCCTTGACAGCACGTCGACCCCTGTATATCATATCGTTCCAATTCATTTTGCTATCCCGTGCGCGTCTTTCACCCTCATGCATGTTCAGGCCCCGATCGCTCAAAACTTTTGAATTCCATCCCTCCATCTCCAGTATATATATATATATATATATATATATATATATATATATATATATATATATATATATATATATATACTGCACGTGTGTGTGTATGTATGTTTGTGTGTGTGTGTGTGTCTGTATTTGCATGTATAATTCAGTATTACCAATTTTCTCATGTTCTTTATTTAAACCTGTTGATGTATTCAGGCGACACCCGCTGTTGTGGACACTCTCTAAATATATTCTTGACGAAACTTTTGGGTGGAAAAACTCGAACGTGTCTTGCCATACAGAAACTCCACTTTATTGACCTATATAATTCCCCAATAAAAAAAAAAAGAAAAGAGAGAGAGAAAGAATATATAGCGTCGGAGTGTTCCTCTGCTTTCATGAATTATTTCATTTTCCTCGAAAGTTTAGAACTTATCTCATAATGGTTTGGTGTAATGGGATTATACCACATGGAATAATTGTTAATCACCAGCGCCTTCGAGCTAGCCTGTGTCAACTGGGGCGAGTATCAGCAATAACTCCACCAGTGCCCTTGTAAGTGGAATTGTTTGGAGAAATGTAGGTTTGTGTGTGTGTGTGCTAGGCTACGCAGGGGACCCGGGTTCGATCCTGGCTGTTGGAGGTTTGTATGTTGTATGGAAGTGCGCGTTCCTATGCACTATATATATATATATATATATATATATATATATATATATATATATATCCCTGGGGATAGGGGGAGAAAGAATTCTTCCCCCGTATTCCCTGAGTATCTTAGAAGGCGATTAAAAGGGGAGGGAGCGGGGGGCTGGAAATCCTTCCCTCTCATTTTTAATTTTCCAAAAGAAGGAAAAAAGAAGAGGGCCAAGTGAGGATATTCCCTCTAAGGCTCAGTCCTCTGTTCTTAACGCTACCTCGCTAACACGGGAAATGGCGAATATATTTATATATATATATATATATATATATATATATATATATATATATATATATATATATATATATATTTTTTTTTTTTTCATACTATTCGCCATTTCCCGCGTTTGCGAGGTAGCGTTAAGAACAGAGGACTGGGCCTTAGAGGGAAAATCCTCACCTCGCCCCCTTCTCTGTTCCTTCTTTTGGAAAATTAATATATATATATATATATATATATATATATATATATATATATATATATATATATATATATACATTTGGACCTATTACACCACATCTGGCAATGTGGAAACCCCTGAGGCAGAAGTCTGGAGCCAACACCCGGGACTATATTCTCCACGTCGAGGGGGAGTTACGTTTCTTTTATGATCAATTGTGGGGGAAAATATTGGGCCCACCTGACGCCTGTGTGGCTCCATGATGTGGTCCTCCTGCACCTCGGAAGTCATGAGAGACAGACATGATGTGGCTGACCTCATTGTGATGTTGAGTTTATATTCCCGTAACATGTCATCGTTAGGGTGACATATTTACATTCACTTGAGGATTGAGTAAAGATTCCAAGTGTTCATCCTGGAAGAAGAAGAAGGAGAAGGAGACTTATCTCGTGTTCATCATGGAAGAAGAAGAAGAAGAAGGAGACTTATCTCGTGTTCATCCTGGAAGAAGAAGGAGACTTATCTCGTGTTCATCCTGGAAGAAGAAGACTTATCTGTCTCTTTTTTTTTCCCAGTTACAGACAGACGTCCTCACCGAGACAAGGCTATAAATGAAGTATAGATGAAAGCCACACACCCCCTTAAGAGATGGACAAGCAAGTATAGAAAACAGACATTACGTACGTACCAAATTTCCTTCACGACATAGGAAAAGTTAGAACTTATCGTTTATACAGTTTTGGGGGGAAACGTAGATGTAAGACGTATTTTGAGTATGATTTGTGATGGCTCGTCGGCTGTGATGAAATTTCATGAACGTTTTCAGTTTTCGTCATTAGTTTATGCTTAACAGGACCCGTGAAAACGTGAACACGACAATACAACCTTCCATGACGGCAGTACGACCCCTGAATGCGATTGTACGACCCTTGAACACAATAGTACGACCCTAAACAACAATAGTTACGATCTTGAGCACGACAATAAGACTCTTGAACTGAACAGTACGACCTTTGAAAGCGATAGTTATACCTCTTGTGCACGACAGTACGACCCTTTTGCACGACAGGACGACTCTTGTGCACGAAACTACGACCCTCGAACATGGGTGTAAGACTCTAATCCTGGTACGTTTGGGTACGATGGAACAGTCTTTGACCTGATCCGTAAGGGTCAGGTCAGAAGCCAGTCTGCCGCAGTTGAGGATAAGAAGGACATATACCTGAGGTAAGGTATATGAGGGTAAGAAGGACATATACCTGAGGTAAGGTACTGATATCTCTAAAGTTCACAACATACAAACACGACAGCAAACAAACAAACAACCACCTATATACTCCATGTTAACTAACAATGAAAACACGTAACTCCGTTGCGACACAACGTAAGTTGAAGCAGTAGCACAAGTACCAGTAACAGGAGCAGTAACACCAGAGATGATAAGATCCCTAACTGTGTGGTCAGGTTAAAGCAACAGACCGGAACACTAAGAGAATGGGAGACATAGCTCCATGTTGTGGCTGCTGTTCTGTGGAGAGGCAGGTAGAAAACACACACACACACACACACACACACACACACAACGGGCCTCCATAGTGTAGTGGTTAGCTTTAATGACCATGGTTCAGCACGGGCTGGCCCCGTCGGGGCTTGTCGACAAATGGGTACTTGGCTTAGGCTCTGGTGTGTGTGTGTGTGCATACATATAGATAAAGACATGGTACACATATACACAAGCATGAGAGACGTTGGCAGCATGAGTGTAGCACACTCTCTCCCATAATACACACACAGTATTAACCACACACACACACACACACACACACACACACTAGGTGCTGGCATTCAGCAGTTAGAAAGGACACACCTGCTGGTAACTAGACTCCAAGTGGTACATTGACAGTGGTATGCGAGGCTCAAAGTAAGAGAGAGAGAGAGAGAGAGAGAGAGAGAGAGAGAGAGAGAGAGAGAGAGAGAGAGAGAGAGAGAGAGAGATTGCTGACAACCAGAACGAATAACGTTAATTGAACACAATATCCCATCACTTACTAATAGAATTATAATCCCTTCTTTACCCTCTGTTTAAAAGTAATTTGATTCTACAGTTTATATATATATATATATATATATATATATATATATATATATATATATATATATATATAGATTAAGAAGGCATACCGTTGGCAACTCGATCCATTTTTTTTTCTTTTTTTTTATAACCTCACAGAAACGTGGTTCCTCCTCCTCCTCCTCCTCCTCCTCCAAGCCCATCGTCTCGTCCTACGCCTGACGTAGGGAGGAAGGGATTTGTATTAACACACACACACACACACACACACACACACACACACCCCGCCCCCGGAACTCTGTAGACCACAAGTATTCTACGAGTTAGAGATCCTGTAGATGTTGTCAAAACTCATGATGTTTTTCTTGTATTCTTTACAAAATATATCAGAGCTTTCGAGTATTGTATTTTCTGAGAACATTATATATATTTTTTTTTCGTTATGATGAAACTGAAATGATTTTTTTTTTCCAGTATTGTATTTTATGTGAACATTGTTTTTTTCGTTATGATAAACCTGACATGATTTTTTTCGAGTATTGTATTTTATGTGAACATTGTTGTTGTTGTTTTTTTTTTCGTTATGATAAACCTGACAAGATTTTTTTTTTCGTAAGTCTATTTATCAGATGATGCCAACGGGATGTGGCCAAGTCCTGCCTCAACCCTTCTCTGTAAAGCTTTATCAACATTATCTACGTCTTATCTACCAGATATCTACGATGTTAGGAGACAAGGGTTTCCTCTTATGTTTACTTTGCGTTACTTAGCGTTACCTTAAGTCTTTCTAAACGCTCCTTAATTCACATTTTGCACACGCAGCTCAACAGCGTTGTTCTCCGCGCGTTTGGTAGATATACGGCAGCTCTGTGTGTCTCCCGCATCTGCTAGATAAAAGCAGTTCATATCACACACACTTGGTAGTTAGGTTGCGTACACATTCATTACCCCCTCGCATAACGGTAATTTATATATAACAGCTGTGTTTCCCAAGTGGTAAGTAAATGCGCTTGACTGTTTTCTCCCTTATCTTCAAGCGGTATCGGGTGTTTTATCCTCACACAGAACACGTCTGGTATCGGGTGATCGTTCCTCACACACAACGTCCGGTATCGGGTGGTCTATCCTCACACAGAACACGTCTGGTATCGGGTGTTCTCTCTTCACAGAGAACATGTCAGGTATCGGCTGTTCTCTCTTCACACAGAACATGTCTGGTATAGGGTGTTCTTTCCTCACACAACACGTCTGGTATCGGGTGTTCTCTCCTCACACAGAACACGTCTAGTATCGGGTGTTCTCTCCTCACACAGAACATGTCAGGTATTGGGTGTTCTCTCCTCACACACAACACGTCTAGTATCGGGTGTTCTCTCCTGACACAGAACACGTCTTAGGACATCTGAATCGTCTCGCTCAGGTCCAGGGCAAAGGTAAAATGAATAGAATATGAGTAATGAAGAGAAAGCGATACTGAGAGATATAGAGAGATAAATGGAGAGAGAGAGAGAGAGAGAGAGAGAGAGAATTACCCCAGAGAGAGAAAAATATAATTTTCCCACACTTCACCCGTGTCACCGTCCTATTCTGCTCTCCATCCTCACACTGACCCGCTTATTTCAACCCTCTCCTCTCGCTCCCGGCACTTCCACAACATCACTTTACCGCTAATAACCCAACAATATCAATAACATTGAAATATAACATCGGATGAAAAATGGAATCCAGTTAACCTCATTCATTTTACATTACGATTGATATTTTTTTTTTCCCCTAATAGCCTTTGCCGACCCGTGTAATGATTATCATTTATATATCTTTTTTTTTTTCCTAGCTGGAAAGACAAAAGTGTATGAATTACGGTCACATCTGCTGTCATGCATACTAGCCTTTGACCAACAGCCTCGTCATACTGCAATTAAAATTTTTTTCGGCCATGATGCTTAATATTGGGTAGATTTTTACATATTTTGATCGTCATTGTTATAACTGTTGTTAATGATTTGGTGGTAAACCTTCGTTGTATCAGAACATTGATTTGGTGAGGTTGTCGTATGGTTTATGTGTGTGTGTGTGTGTGTGTGTGTATGTACACCTCTGCCTCTCTGTATAATGGTGGATGAATTCCTGTATGATGGACGTATGTCTTCACTGTAGGTGTTTCTGTATGTTCATCTTGGAACCGTTGAGAGATTCCAACCCTTGTCTTGTAGGTGTGAAGATGATGTGATCACAGTAATGCCTCGTATAACTCTGTTCTTCTCCATAACTTAACTATTCCAGGGGAAAAAAAAATAACGGTCAGTCCTCGAGAGGTCGGTTTCCACACACAATCCGTGGGAAGCAGCTATCAAACCCGTCCCCCAGATCCGAGCTATAGAGACCGCGACATACGCAGACGACTCACGAAACCAGTGGCCAAAATAATACCTAAAGAAGAGAGAGAGAGCAACATCATGGAGTACAGAAGAGAGAGAGAGAGAGAGAGAGAGACGACGCTAGGAAAATTCAGTCAGACGGGAATCTCTTTTGATTCCACTCGGGGTCGATAAAGATGCGGAGGAAGAGCCATCCCAGAGGTGTGAGCTGCAGTGTCCCATCCTTGGGCTTAGAATATAACCTCCCAGTAGACATGAGATATTGCTCACGAGGAAAAAAAAAAACACTACAGCGACCGTACAACACTCCTAGCTTTGGCGAAGCATAATTTGTGACGTTGGTTATGTGGGGCTATGCCAGACAGAGTGGAGGATGTGGTTATGATCATGTTTGTGTTATTTACGGGGGTTGTATTGTGGTGTTTCGAATGTCATCGGAGGAAAACGACTTTTTCGTAGAGATGTAGGGCGTAATTACGTTGTATTAGTAGTGACTTTTGATTATGTTATTGCTTTCCCTATTGTATGGGACATTACCGCTGAGGTACGTAATGAAGGAGGAAGGGGAAGGAGGAGGAGGTATGGTATGGTAGTTGGGAAGGAACTTGTGGTCTGGGGGATAGAAAAACACCTGTGGGTTTGGTGGTTGGAGCTTCTGTTGTTGGGGAGAGTGAGATGGAGCGACCGCTATTGTCGGGAGAGGTAGGTAGAGCTTTTGTTGGTGGAGTGAGAGAGAGAGAGAGAGTGAGAGTTCTTGCGGGGTGAGAGAGTAAGAGCTGTAGGGTATGGGGAGAGAGTGAGAGGTTGTGCTTTCGGTGCATGGGAGAGCAAGCGGTACAGTTTTTTTGGCGAGAGACGACAGAGAGAGAGAAAAGAAGAAGGATGAGAGAGAGAGAGAGAGAGAGAGAGAGAGAGAGAGAGAGAGAGAGAGAGAGAGAGAGAGAGAATGTGGGTGAGCGCGGGCCGGCGGCACACGACGGAGTTAATAAGCCAGGCAGGTTACGCTGTAGAATGACGCTGGTGATAACCCAGAGAAACCCCCTCCCCTTCATAACCTTTGATATCAAGTTGGTCTGGCCTTTGACCTAACCATTGAAGGTCAGAGGCCATGACCATATATACCCAAGGGTCGAAGATTCGTCTTGAAGGATCGTATGTATACCCGCCGTGCTCAAAGATCGTATCGTCGTAACTCAAAGGAAGGAAGTTGATTTTTACGATACCATTTACGATATCCAGGGACACAAATAGCAAAAAGAAAATGATAGAAAATATATAAGATGTTCAACTTCAAAGGAATGTATTGTCTTTGAATATAAATATATATATATATATATATATATATATATATATATATATATATATATATATATAGAGAGAGAGAGAGAGAGAGAGAGAGAGAGAGAGAGAGAGAGGTCAGAATCAGGAACATCCAATCCCCACAGCCTTCGATACACCAGTAATGGACCAGCCATGTAATGGCGCCCTGAAACAATGGTGTGTTCAGGGCAATAGTTTCAGGAGGAGTGAGGGGGGGAGATGGGTTTTTTGAGGGGTTGGGTTGGGGAGGGTAATAGAGGGGTAGGGAGGAGATAGGCCCAGGTCATGAACACAATGGAATTTTTGGATCTATTGTCAGGACTGGAAATTGGCGTAATGGTTAGGTTAGGATGATAATAATGGAGGCCGCAGTTCGCTCTCCTGAACTTTGCTTCTCTCATTCTCTCATGCGTCACGTCTCTTGTGTACTTACGGGTCATAAAAGATATAAGACAGAGCCTCCGGTTGGTGGTTTGTACATATTTTTTTTTTTTCCATAATTACAGTCGACTTATTGTCACCCACTGACCATCCCTGGTAGTTCTCAGGGAGAACAGACATCCTCAGTCATGCGTGTACCATGACGCAAGTCGACAGGAATTTCTGCTTTCGCGTTTCCCGAGTTATACAGGTGAAAACTGAACTTGGGTTGGAGCAGGTGATATTTAATATAACGGGATGAAAACATTGCAGTCCATATCCCTGTTTAGCAAACAAGTGTCTTTAAATCATGCTATGAAATGAATAATTAATCTATGAAATGGTATACAACATGCAACATTACTAAGCAGAAAGTTTCTCTCAGCAGCCAAACGGCGTGAAAGTTTAACACTCTTCACACAAACTCGATCAGGGAAGCACTGAGGCTTGGCCGACAAGAGTTTCCTTTATATAAGACCGCCATTTCTGCGTTACCAGTTTGTTGAATTTTTACTTCAATATACATCAGTCAAATGTACACTAAAATAATTGCTTAATCGGGTGCTCTGTTTATTGATTTGACAGAAGGATTTATCTTATATACAATTTGTATGTATTTTATACAAGAAAAAAATATGTATTTGTTCGAGTTGCCAGTTAGGCGTGAGCTACCACGACTTCAGCCACTCGCGGACCAATGAGGGTGCTCCGTGGTCACATTCTTCCCGCCAATGGGCGACGCGATGTTTCGTGCGTCACGACAAGCAGTGCATTTCTGCTTAAACTAAATATATTGCCTCATGCCAGGTTTTATAAGTTTGAGTTTATTGTTGCGGTTCACAGAAAATTATAGAGGACAAGGACTAAAGGAAGGGTATAATGATCTCACAGGAAATGACCCATGAAGATATTTTTTTTCGTTACCCTACCAACATCCAGGGTTATTCTCAAGTAGTCTTGTGTGTGTGTGTTACGGTTTTTTTCAATGATACGTGCTTTCTCTTGTCAGTGATGAATAACCATAAAGGATGCTTCATCTCGCACTGCCTTAAACACTGGAGAATATTTACGGTAAACAATTCATTGTACTTATGTTGAAATACAAATGTTAAAAGATGAACGCTGATTTTGAGAGGGACAACCTTCTGCTGAAAATGGAGAGAGAAAAAAAAAGATTAGGTGCTGCCTTTTATAGCTTAAGTGAGAGTTACTTTTGTTATACCTGAACGAGCGTCTACTAAGCTGCTTTTGCTGCGTTCGGTTACTGTTAGTAGTTTTCTGAGGTGCTTCGACAGATTTTTAAATGGGGGACGTACATCAGTTAGAATTGTAATCATGATCACCCGATGTGTTTCATTTTCACTGGTCGGAAGAATTATGCGAGAAACGTAATGAAATATAGAATAGTAACCAAGAAAACAGAGTGAATATCTTCTTACGAGAAACGTAATGAAATATATAATAGTAACGAAGAAAAGAGTGAATATCTACTTACGAGAAACGTAATGAAATATAGAATAGTAACAGAGAAAACAAAGTAAATATCTACTTACGAATTAATAACGACTAGATTTTCCCATAAGGCAAAGGCTAGTATGTGGCTCTTACTGGATATATATATATATATATATATATATATATATATATATATATATATATATATATATATATATATATATATATATATTGCTTTTATAATACTGCTCTCCGTTTATAAAAGGTTGCCGCCATACGCATTACATAACTGTCAGTCTTATTTTAGTCTAGAACTGTTGAACCGTTGTCGTGTCTTGTGTGCTTTTAAATATTTCTTCGTTCATATTTTTCATTTATTCTTTCTTAACAGTGAGATGTTATTTTTTTTTTTTTTCTTTTAGGGCTCTTACATGTCGTTCGGTTCCATTATGATCGATTCCACGGAATTATTATAGATATCTTTATCGTCCATACTATGTGGAGTTTTAATGCACATATCTTACATTCCTTTAAAGGTGTTTCGAGTTCATAAACTTCCATATATCTTTCTTAATTTTCCAGGTCTGTATAGCTGAAGCTCTTTCGACCTTCCAATATATTGTAGGTGTTTCATTCCCTCACTTTTGCTACAAAAGTATTCCTAAACACTCTACATATATCAATTTTCAACTCGTTGACAATCATCGTGTTTATGTCACTCGTAGTGAAAGTTATCATTAACACCTTTTATAACTTGACTTGTAAATGTTTTGTCAATATGATAACAAAGTTCCCGTTTTCGTTTATGATTGTCTTTCTCACTTTTCTTCATTGTCACTGTCGCTTCTAGTCGGGGCCTTGCAAGGCGTCATCTCTGTTTTGTTGATCTAAGCTTTAAATATCGTTATTGTAAACATTATAGAGACTAATATCTTTCCATCTAGCAGATGTCTGTCTCAAAACACAGTTTAGTTTCGCACTGATTTGAATTATGTGTTTTATTAGATACTTTTGGGTCAGTTTACCCTCAGCTTATCTGATACGTTACGCTTTCCTACTCTGTCTTAACAGAGATGATACTGTAACGCTTGGAGGCCTTAGTAAATTACTGCTTTGAATGAGACAATATATCGCAGAAGAGGGAATGGAATTAGTTGCGTACGTTATCATTATGAAGAATGTGTATTTGATAGGCTAAACTGGTCCTGTGATGGTAAAAACTCTCAAACGTACTTTTGATATATATATATATATATATATATATATATATATATATTCCTATGAGTCCACGGGGAAAAGGAAACACGAAAATTCCCAAGTGCACTTTCGTGTAATAATCACATCATCAGGGGAGATACAAGAGAGAAATATAAGTCAGTTGATGTACATCGAGGAGACGAAGCTTCGTTTCCTCGATGTATATCAACTGACTGTTATATTTCTCTCTTGTATCTCCCCTGATGATGTGATTATTACACGAAAGTGCACTTGGGAACTTTTCGTGTTTCATTTTCCCCGTGGACTCAGGAATATCTTGATCACGCGCAAAATTGTGATCCTTCCCAATATATATATATATATATATATATATATATATATATATATATATATATATATATATATATATATATATATATACATGTGTGTGTGTGTAAAATTGTAATTCCTATAATTGCTTGGCTTAGACACTGCAGTATCGGTTCTAAATATGTTGAGGATGACCAATTCATTTCCTGTCCAGATGTGCACACGGGCCGAGCGCCTCACCTGCCGTGTGGTTGGCCGAGTGTCTAACGATTTGTAAACAGAGGCACTTGTCCTCCCTCCCTACCCTGACGTCACAGTCGACACTCCCTCCCTGATGACATGAGGTGTGGAGACTTGAGTTCCGGAGCCACAGGCTGACCCCCAGGTCTCCTAGGCCCAGGTTTTCTAAGGCCACAGTTTCTGAAATCAAGGTGTCGTGAGTTTTGGTTTCGAAAGTTGTCCTGGGGACAGTGTGTGTCCAAGCCGAGGTTTCTAAACTTAGTGACTGTCTCTTTTAACAGCTGCCGGCGCTGTGGGAGGTGGGGTGGTGGGGGGGGGGGAGAGACCCCGCGACCTCCTGGGTCAAGGTGTGCCGGATCTGCCAGGTCAGAGGTCAACTATCAGTAGTCCTACTCGCCTTTGTGGGACCCCAGTCACCTCTCTCACCCCCCCCCCCCCCCCGCTGGTACCACAGCGTGTGTGTCTCTCTCTCTCTCTCTCTCTCTCTCTCTCTCTCTCTCTCTCTCTCTCTCTCTCTCTCTCTCTCTCTCTCTCTTCTCTCTCGATCCATTGTATACCGTCTCATGCCCAGAATGACACAGACCACAGACAGAACCGTCGTGTGACTCAATGCTGGAGACGTTACTCGCTCTTTATCATCATAATTTACAGCAGGTGGGAGGGAAGGAGGAGACAAACGGGCTGGTGTCTCAACGAGTTCCCGAGATGAAGAAGCGGCTGTGAGGAGAGAGAGAGAGAGAGAGAGAGAGAGAGAGAGAGAGAGAGAGAGAGAGAGAGAGAGAGAGAGAGAGAGAGATTCTTATAAGTATGATTTAAAGCTGTTGAGTGGAGGTAGTGTGGGTGACCATTGACCTCGACGGTGTGGTACTGAAGTATGTTGAGGGAGTGGGTGGGGGTGAGAGTTGGGTACAGGTTGTGTGTGTATAAGGTGTTGCAGCTGTGTGTGTGTGTGTGTGTGTGTGTGTAAATATCCACGGGGGTGTGTTACTCGGGAGGTGGGTGTCAGTGTGTGTGTGTGTATTCGTGTCTGGTGATGAACCTGTGTATGTATGTTGTTAGAATTGCACGCACACACACACACACACACACACACACACAGCGATGACGTAGACAGTGGACAGATGTTGGGATAAAGTACTAGAGTGAATAACGTGAAATTAAGCAAGAAACTTGTTTGGAAAAAAAAATGTAAACAAGGTCCTCATACTACACGAGTGTGGTGGGTGAATGAAACACACTGAATGACGTGATTAATGAGGACAGTATAAAGAATTTTTTTGAAATGATACATTGGATGGTCGTCAATAATTTTCAAGAGCTGTGACCCCTGGAATATATATATATATATATATATATATATATATATATATATATATATATATATATATATTTATATATATATATATATATATATATATATATAAGTAAGAGCTTTGGGCAAGACGAAAACCCCTCTTCGTTTCCACTGCAAACAGTACATCCACTCCACCCTAAACTGTGCCTCACCTGCCTGGTCATATATAGCCCTTCAAAAGCTCACGTAACAAAGCCACTAACCACACCAAACAAACCACTCACACGAAGGTTCGATCGATCGTATCTGGGCAACCAACAAAAAAATATTCAACACCTGCACAGCGAGGCAGAAATTCCTGCCATTACAATCCCACCTCAACATATCCGGGTCCCGGATCCGTACGACTGCACCAGACCTCTCCCACGGAAAAAAAAACCAGATCCGTGCAATCGTGCCACACACCTCTCCCCCACGGAAAACCACCCATCCTCAAGGGAAAATAGATTTACCTCGACCTCACACTTCAAGCAACCAACACTCGCAAATCTCCCCTTCCCACAACGTAGACAAAACATTTCCACACTGTTATGACTTGACAAGGCACTAAAAAGCCTCCTTCCCTCCCTCCTTCTCAACTCAGACTTGAACTCCACCTCCACCTGATCACGAAAACCTGCTCTCTTATGAAACTGAATTTCCCAGGGTTGTACGAGTTACTCTTTCTCGTTTACGACCAGCACAGTTACCCTTCTCTCCAACGGTACTATATAACACTGGCTCATCATATCACAAGATCTTCTTAATGTTTAAAGAACAACTTCACACTGAAGACGCTGAACAACCATTTTTCATTTGTTCTTCTCTCTCGCCCACGAAAAGGCAAACACACATCACTGTACTTCTTGATCTGAAGTTCCCCCTAGTTGATGTGAACGCTGGAAAGGTGGGTTAGTGTCCAGAATGCATGAGAGAAAGCATAGCACGAACATAACTGGGAACTGTAGTTTCAGATGAGCGTGGAACTGGGTTTTTTTTTTTAAGTCTGGATTCGGAGAGCGACTGTTTAGGACTTTGGAGCTTTCGAGGCCTTAAGTTTGCCTTGCTCACTGTGGAAGAGAGAAGGTTGAAGGGTGACCTGAGTACAAACCTATACGTCTCAAGCCAGATTGTTGACGTAGACAGTGAACAGTTCATCAAAACGTGTGTGTGTGTGCGCGCGCGCATGTGTGTTTGTGTGTGTGTGTGTGTGGTGTGTGTATGCTCATTTTTATATACCTGGGTATTTGTGTACAACGAAAATAGGCGAAACATGTGTATCCCATATTTTCGTCGGCAATATTATTTCTTTCTTTTTGTCTGAGAAAACTCCATCAGTCATTGCCACCTCCGTCCACACCTGTAGAGGCCGTGGGGCACACCTCTGTGTACCATCCTCGCCTCCCACCCGGCGCAGTCATCCCCCCTCCCTCGGACATAAGGAAGCAAACCAACTCCCTCTTAACCGGCCCATCACCCAACTAACTCGCTTTCTAACGTCGTCGTAAAAGCTACCAAAATACACGGGAGAGTGCGTTGCGTATCTTGGCTTACAAGGGGGGGAAGGGGGCACTTTAGATGTTCCCGATCTTTAAGGTTGTGTTTTATACTGTGCTGCCACATGATGAACGACCCAAAGATTGATTGGAGATGCCAGGAACACTGGGGCAAGAGAGTGATGGGAGCTGGCTGAGGTGGTATTAGTCTCGGGGGTGAGGGGGAGTTATGGGGTTAGGGTAGGGGGGGCGCAATCTTGTTACGTGCGGTTGAAATAGAGATTGAGGTGGTGTTGATGGGGTGTGCACACATACACACACACACACACACACACACACACACACCAGGGCTGGTGTTGTGAAAGTGGGCTGATGATGATGATAAGAAAATGTTGTGGTTATGAACACATACTGAAACATACATAGGCATAGACAGATATACAGAGGAGCCTACAGGTGAAGATGCATTTATAGGAATACACACACACACACACACACACACACACACACACACACACACACACACAATCTGTGTACCAGAAGTATTGAACAAACTGCTCATAAGGCCTAAACTAAAAATATGCCTTTCAAATTAGGTCACGGCATGTAAAAAAGAAGCATAGAGAAGGACAACAAAAAAAATGGTACCAGAATTAAGAGAGTAGAGTGAGGGGTGACCTGATCACAGTGACTTTTTACGTTTTATAAACCCGACTGATGACGTAGACGACGAACACTCCTCCAAATGTTACCAGGATGGAACGACCAGGAAAGCTTCACTTAAGATGAAGCAGAACACTCGTGAACCAAGACGTCAAGTGTTACTTTAATAAGTCGTTAGGGAAGGAGATGAGTGGGATTCACTTAGGCGTGACATTGTTAAATGTCGACATGATAGAAATTGCTTCACAAGTTATGGTTTGTGGAGAAAGCTCAAGGGATGGGAGGGAGGCGCGCCCCCACGAGTGTAGAACTCCCCTCCCTTACCTTACTGGATAGGTAACTGCCACACACACACACACACGCACGCACGCACGCACGCACGCACGCACGCACGCACGCACGCACGCACACACACACACAACACACAACACACACACACGAGCGCGCGCGCAAAAAAAAAAAATACAAACACAGACCATAAACAAACAAATGATGCCCTCTATCAACAGGCCTCACAGTGGGAGTGGGAGAGGAGGAGGAGGAGGCGCGTGAGAGGCCGGGGTCAGAGAGTGCTAACCCACCTGGAGTACATCAGCGTATCTCGGGCATGTCTCGCGCTGCCGGTGGCTCCTCCAGGGTTTATGGCTGTAGTACTTCGTGTTGGTGTTTGTTGCCGCTCGTTTAATTCCCAGGATAAGAGAGGATATTTCTCTCGTAATTACTGTGGTGTTTTGTGGCTCGGCAATATTACCTGGTGTATTTTCCTTATTAATATGTTTTTTTTTTAATTGATGCCAGTCTGTCTTATTTTAGTGTCTGTAGAATATTTGTGTTCTCAGCTGTTCTCTTCGATGTATATCAACTGACTTGTATTTCTCTCTTGGTGTCTTCTCTGATGATGTGATTATTACACGAAAGTGCACTTGGGAACTTATCGTGTTTCATTTTCCCCGTGGACTCATAGGAAAAATATATATATATATATATATATATATATATATATATATATATATATATATATATATATATATATATATATATATATGCAATGGTATACTTATATGATTATAAGTGATATGTTATCTTCATCTGCGGAGCCCATGCACTTCGCTTACTTGATGTATACCATATCAATACCGTGGTGTGTCGTTTCTGAGATTGATAATACCACTAAATCATTAGAGAAATGTGATCTAGCTCGAGTGCGCGCACGCTCTCTCTCTCTCTCTCTCTCTCTCTCTCTCTCTCTCTCTCTCTCTCTCTCTCTCTCTTGAATGTTATAAGGTTGCTTTATACTTTATAAAAACACAATCCTTTATCCTGTGCGTCATAAGATATTCATATAAAACTAATATGCTATTTGATATAGAACGCCGATATTTATTACATAGAACTGTTATATTATATGACATGTATTACGTAAACGTAACATAAAATGGTTTCATATTCCTTAGCTACTAAATACGCTTGAACTTTACGAGTTCAAGTGAGAGATGTTAAAGACTTGCCAGTCCAAATAGAGGTGGGTCATTGCTATGCTCACCAGCTAAGTAAGGTTAGCCGGCTCGACACACAAGCAGAGGGATATGCAAATAGATATTTTTTCGTGTTCCTCTTACCCATCTACTTCACATGTTTCACATTCCAAAGTAACCTCGCGATCTCTAGCGCTTCTGAATAACATCGTTTCCTGCGATTCTTTATGGAAATGCACATGACTACGAGTTTTTCTCTCGCTCTTATTCCGTAACTAAAACTACTGCGGCTCTGAAGATAATAATCGTTGGTTAATTTAGAATTATGACGCCCATATGAAGGTATGACGCGACCGTTTCCTTTGGCAAAATTCAAATCTCTCTCGCGCGAGCGCGGCGTCGGCGACGAAGGCTGTCCCGACACACTTTGTTAAGAGATTCATGAAGATTTAAAGTACACTTTGTACAGCAGTCACTAATAAACATATATAAAGCTGACAGAGGACTTCATTAGCCGAATTTATTGAATAATATGTGACAGAACTAGTCAATAAAACCTTGCTATATCATCACTGAAGTAATATGTGTGGTGGAAGAGGGTTAACACCGGCATTCTCCAGATTTAGCGGTGACTCAATAATGTGGACGAAAATGATCGCTATTGGATCCTTGTGACGAGAATTTTTCTTTCACTTTCTAAGTCGGAGAAGATTTTGAGTGAGAGGAAGAAGTGATGGTTGGCTTTTCCCTCGTTCTTTCGACATAGGATAAATGCCTTAGTTCAGCTAGAAAATGCGAGGAGCTTAGGAGAGATTATGTCATTAAGAACACAGGTCGATACGTTTAGCTTTTTGTGGCACACATATCGTCAAAACATCTCTTCTCGCCTTGCTCTCTGAATTTACAAAAGTTTTCCCTTGTCTGCGTGATTATATTTGATTGTATTATTAGCTATTTGTATTTACCTTCTTGTACTGTAAGGGGAGGGAGTTTTACACTCTGGGGGCCCCCCCAATCTTCCTTCACTTTATCATACGACCTTTTAAACTTTAATATATGTTCTCCACATATACCACATCTTTGTTCAGTTTAGTTTATTCCATTCATCCACCACTCGTGATATAATATTACCTCTTTACATTTTAGTGTAAGATCTCTTCATAATTTCGTGCCATGTTCTCTGGTTGTTCTATCCCTGCATCTTTCTTGAAGAATATTGTTCATTGTCCTCATCATCGCACAGGTTTTAAAACTTTAAAGGCTGTGGTCAGGTCTCTCTCTCTCTCTCTCTCTCTCTCTCTCTCTCTCTCTCTCGTAGTGGGCAAATGAAATACTTCCAGTCTTTCCCTGTATCTCAACTCTCTTACCTCTGGTACCATTTTTGCTGCCCTCCTCTAGACCTTCTCTATCAGCCCTTTGTGCTTCTTTAAGTACTTGAGAAGTATAATCTGGTTTTGCCCTTATGTAAGATGTAAACAGGTAACTGAATATTTCCTTGTCCATATACTTGAAAGCTATGCTGGTATTTGCCAGCAGACAGTTGTGTATGTGTGTGTGTGTGTTTGTGTGTGTGTGTGTGCCACGCGTCCCATGATTTTCTCCAGTCATTCAAAATCTATGACAAATCGCTTCCACTCTAATGACCAGCTCGCCTCATTAACCTTAAGTCACTAATTCATCTGATTAGTTCCAGCATCTATATTGATCTTTCGTTAAAAAAGAAAAGATAAAATCAAGCTGATCACTAGAATCGATATATCAAAGTCCGATCACAACAAGGAACTAATTTCTTTTGTTAACCTCGTGAGCACGAAGCGATGAACCGCTCAATGTGGCGAAGAATCGCTGAAGGTGGCGAAGACCCGTTGAGGGTTGCGAAGAAGCTGAAAGAGCCGAAGAACCGCTGAAGGTGGCGAAGACCCGTTGAGGGTTGCGAAGAAGCTGAAAGAGCCGAAGAACCGCTGAGGGAGGCGAAGAACCGCTGAAGGTGGCGAAGACCCGTTGAGGGTTGCGAAGAAGCTGAAAGAGCCGAAGAACCGCTGAGGGAGGCGAAGAACCGCTCAAGGTGGCGAAGAACCTTTGAAGGAGGCGAAGAACCGTTGAGGGAGGCGAAGAACCGCTGAAAGTGGTGAAGAACCGTTGAAGGTGGCGAAGAACCGCTGAAGGTGGCGAAGAACCGCTGAAGGTGGCGAAGAACCGCTGAGGAAGGCGAAGAAGCTGAAAGAGCCGAAGAACCGCTGAGGGAGGCGAAGAACCGCTGAAGGTGGTGAAGAACCGCTCAAGGTGGCGAAGAACCTTTGAAGGAGGCGAAGAACCGTTGAGGGAGGCGAAGAACCGCTGAAAGTGGTGAAGAACCGTTGAAGGTGGCGAAGAACCGCTCAAGGTGGCGAAGAACCGCTGAGGAAGGCGAAGAAGCTGAAAGAGCTGAAGAACCGCTGAGGGAGGCGAAGAACCGCTGAAGGTGGTGAAGAACCGCTGAAGGTGGCGAAGAACCGCTGAAGGTGGCGAATAACCGTTGAAGGTGGCGAAGAACCGCTGAAGGTGGCGAAGAACCGCTGAGGAAGGCGATTAACAACGTTTAAATAGAACATCTGACATAGACCCATAACTCTAAACTTCATTAGAACCAGTGACAGGGACCAGCAACTTAAAACTCTGGCAAAATTTTGACTGCTTAAAGAAATTTGCATGAGTCATGAGAAACGAGTTTTGAGGTCCCCACAAATACCGAAAATTGGTCTCCAGGTCCCCCCATTAGTCTTCAAAGCTGTTTTTCATGTCCCAGTAGTATCAAAAACTGGCAACCAAGTCTCGACTAATGCCGAAAACTGGTCACCAGGTCGACGCAATTGCCAGGAATTGGTCACCATGTTAACACAGCTGCTTCGAACTGGGTCACCAGGTCCTCGCCACCTTTGGCAAAAACTGGTTCACCAGGAAGACCATGGTAGGCTAAGCCAGGTGAAGACCAAGAGAGAAAGTGAGACGAGAATATATTAAGTACTTGGAGCAAAAAAAAATATTTTTCTTTCAAAATTACGTATAACCTTGAGACTGGACAGGGAGAGGGGTGTGTGTGTAGGAGGACGATCAGAGGCGAGAGTTATTCACAGTCTAACGAGAGAAGACCCTCGTGAACTCAGACCAAACTGAGGTTTAAGTGGAGAGAGAGAGAGAGAGTAAGAGGTCAGACTTTCACACCGGTAGAGCAAAGACCTCAAAAAATGTTATCATAACTAAAGATCTGATGTGAACTCGCGTCGACGCCACTCGTAGCAAAACTTGCCAAGTATTTTCGGTTAGCCAGAGTGTTGTGAGCAGTGCTGGAGGTTAAGTGGACACTTACAAGAACATAAGTCGTTGGTGGCTGAAGTGTGTCGAAGCTATAGAACAGGTGGAAGGGTAAGTTGGCACTTGAAGAAAGGAAAATCCACGATGGCTCAAGGGTTTCAGAAGGTGAAAATTGGGTCGTCGTCAGTCAAGAGTACAAAGCCCTAGTGTGGGGGGGAGTGGACAAGACAAAAGGCTTCAGGAGAACGGTGGGGGGCGTCGCGATGACTCACCCTCTTGTGACGGGCAGTGAGGCTGGGGGAGGGGGAGGTTGATAGGCCCGTGGGCGGAGAGGAGGGTGGCTGGCTCTCCCGGTGGGTGTGCAGGTGTGGGGCTCTCCCGGTGGATGTGCAGGTGTCGGGGGGAATGGCTTTCCTGGTAAGGCATATAAGTGTGGGAGGGGGATTTGCTCTCTCGGTCGGGGTGCAGGTGGGGGGCTCTGACTCTCCCAGCAGGGGTGCAGATGGGAGCAATTGGTTCTCCCAGCAGGGGTGCAGGTGGGAGCAACTGGTTCTCCCAGCAGGGGTGCAGGTGGGCGCAACTGGTTCTCCCAGCAGGAGTGCAGGTGGGAGCAACTGGCTCTCCCAGCAGGAGTGCAGGTGGAAACAATGGTTCTCCAAGCAGGGGTGCAGGTGGGAGCATCTGGCTCTCCTAGCAGGGGTGCAGGTGGGAGCAACTGAGTCTCCCAGCAGGGGTGCAGGTGGGAGCAACTGGCTCTCTCAGCAGGAGTGCAGGTGGAAACAATGGTTCTCCCAGCAGAGGTGCAGGTGGGAGCATCTGGCTCTCCCAGCAGGGGTGCAGCTGGGAGCAACTGTTTCTCCCAGCAGGGGTGCAGGTGAAGGGTGACTAGCCCGTCAAGTAGAGGTGCAGGTGTAAGGGAGGGACTGGTTCTCACGGTAGAGGTTCATTTAGAGGTTGGAGAGGAAATAATGATAATAATAGAATTAAAAACTCTCCGACCTTCTCAAGGGGATCATCTTCAGGGAAGTTGGCAGTACTGGAGGGTGAAGAACCTTTCCTCCCTCTCTCGTGAGTGGCTGGCTTGGGTGACGCGGAAGGTGGGAAGGGAAGCGAGGCTTGAGCGATGGAGGTCACCAGAGGAAACTGGTAAAAGGAGGAGAGAAAGGAGGTTAAAAGATTCAGAGAGATGGAGAATCTGGACAAGACAATAAAGGAGAGAGAGAAACGCCTCGAGTCAGATCCTTTTTTCCAGTTCGTTCCTACGAACTCACGTAATACATAGATGGACAAAGATATATATATATATGTGTAGTCCTTCATGCATATATTTCGTCGTTGTATGTAACCTTATTGAGACTCTTACAAGATGAAAGGGAATTTGACTCAGTATCAAAACTTACATCTCACCAAGTCTACTGGGATCAGAACCTGCATCATACTCACTTAAAGGAACCCAACATCTTATCCTGTTATAAAAGATCAAAGCTTACACCTCGCCAAGGTAAAACAAAATCAAAACCTAAATCTCACGTAAGAGAATCATAGCCTGCATCTCATCAGGTAAGAGGATCAGAACCCATATCTCACCAGCTAAGATTATAACCTACATCTTACCGCTTTTAAGAGGATCTCAACCTACATCTTATCAGCTTAAGGATCGTACCCAACATCTTACCAGGTAAAGGATATTGTAATTTACAGCTTCTAGGTTAAGAGGATCAGAACTTGCATCCTATGAGGTCAAAAGGATCAGACCGACAACTCACCCAGGTAAGAGGATCAGAACTTATATTTCACAAGGTTAAGAGTATCTTACCATATTAAAGAGAATCACATAACATGCCACCGAGTTTAAGAGAGGAACATATCACGCCTCACCACTTTAAAAGACTCAGAACCTACAATTATCTGGTTTAAGGGGACATGGACCTTTTATCTCTCTAGGTTTCAAAGGATTAGAGTCTACATGCTCAGGTTAAAGAGGATCATAACCTGCATCTTACCAGTGAACGACGATTAGAGCCTTCGTCCCACCAAAATCAGAGGATTAGAACCCACATCTCAACGACGAGGATCAGAGGATGACACTATTGGACTATGATAACAATATCAGAACCTACATCTCAGACATGCAGAAGGACCTCCCTGTTCACTACACCTTCACTTTATCTATACTCATCTAGGCCAGAATCATCTATGCAGTATTTCGTTATCACTCAAAATGCATTTCTCTGTCACTTGACACTATCGTAGCCGTTTCCCTGTAGCTAGAAATGGCAGTAACATCATCTTATTTCTCGTTTGGGGAGTTTACGCTCCTGGCATCAAGATTAATGGACGTTTAGCTTGGTCCGCTTCGAGATTATTCAAATATTTCACTGTTCCTTTAGGTTACTTAGTTTCATGTTATTACGTATATTAGTCTCGCTCGTACCCTCCTAGGCGACCCTGCTCTGACACTAGCATCAACAACACTCAGTAGTTCAATTTGCAAACGTCAAATATATAACTTAAAAAGATATTAGGTTACATAATATAATATCTTTTTATGCTGGCGAACTCAGCGTTATAAATAAACGAATGGGTATACGTGTGGTGACGGGAGAGGGCGGTGCAGGCAGTGGAGGAGAGGGGGAGTTTAAGGGTGAAATTGGGGTGATGGGAAATTAATTGGGTAGAAATTTGGTGAAGGTAATTTAATAGAGGCGAAATGGGGTTACTGAGGTAGTGGAGACGGTAGTGGGGACTCAGGATGAAATGGGGGATGGTCGAGGCAGGAGCCTCATATATCAATAGGTGAGCATACATGAGAAGAAAATTACACACATAGGAACAGCAGTACACTAAACCTCCCGTTATGATATGACACCGCGGGAGAAACTAATTTTATAAGGGTTACGCACCCTTGGGACTGCAACAAAGAGTTTATAAACGACGTTACATATGAAGAAAGTTCTTGTATAAACCACTGCAGTTCTAACAGGAAAGTTTGTTACGAGGTAAAGCCTCCTACACTTTCCCCACCCACCCCTAACCACCCCACCACTTCGCCAAATCTCATGTGACCCGGACATAAACCAGCGTCGCTAACACGCACAAAGTTTTTGTTGACGTGCCCGCCGCTCCTGGCACCTTGCGCGGGAAAATTTCCCGCGCGTTTCTCCTGCGAAGTAGTTCGTCATCAGCTGCTCTATTTTTTCCCCATGCTTAAGTGGAGAGAGTAAAGGTGAGGGGGTATATAAGAGTAAGAGAGGTAGAAAAAAAGGTTGAAAGATAGAGTTACTGTCAGTGATTGAGAGACGGAGAGAGAGAGTGACAGAGGTAGACTTATAAACTGAGAGTAGTGAAAGACCAAACTAGTGAGTTAAAAGTAAGGAAACAAAAGAAAGTATGGCATTGGGAATAAGAGACAGTTAAATTGAGAAAGAATGAATGACAGTGATTGAAAGAGAAGTAGAATAAGCGGCAGAAACAGGTACATAACCTCCTAGAGAAAGAGAGGCTAGATGAATGTATATAACAAAATGGTTTACGATCGGATTCGAAAGATTTCTCCCGCTGACATCCCTGCAGCATTCTCAACCCTCGCTGACACCCCAGTAACGCTCCCAACCTCCCGCTGGCACTCCCAGCCCCCTCTACCACCCCAGTAACTCTCCCAACTTCCCGCTGACATCCTTGTAACACTCCCGACCTCCCGCTGACATCCTGGTAACACGCCAACACAAACAGTTGTCACGACCATTTTACAAGACCTAACTTTTGCTTGTCTTCTATACTTTCAGATTCAGACTCGGGGAAACAGTGCTTGGAATTTTCCTTTCAAAAGTAGGGACAAAAATACATGAATACATAACTTTGTTAAATCTTTGATATTCTCTTTTCAGTTCCAGAGCTGTTTCTCAACATTTCATCCAGATAAGAGAATGGGATTTTCGTACAAACGCAATTTCGTATAATTGGGATTTCCTAGTTTTGATAATTTTACGAGAGATTTCTCTTAAATTAAATAATACAAATACAGAGAATTTTTGTTCGGTGATACGGAATTTCCTAGTATTTTTTTAATTTAACTTGATTTTTTCCTCATTGTATTTATAGATTAGCTTGTAAAAAAAAATTCCTCAAAGTAATGATTTTAAACACCCTGAATTATCAGTAAAGAAAATAATCAAAATTTACCTGGGAGACTTTGAGGTCTTTATCAGAATTATCTTAAAATGATGTCATTAGAAAAAAAAAATGGTGTTCTCTCTTTTACAACTAATGTTGTGACGTACGTGCTGTCTTTACTGCTTACGTTGGTAAATGGATGGGTCGAAGGATCAGTTATGTTTAACAAAGAAAGTATTGAGTGTCACTGTTTATTCATTTATTTTGCTTTCATGCGAGCCACATAATCACAGCTCAAGCCTCGCGCAGCAGGGGAAGGGACTGCCTAACACCATGTTTTTCCTCAAAAACAGGCGTCATCTAGACTGCAAGACGGCTTTCGCATAGATCTTCATATTCACATATATCTTCACATCTAATTTGGACGCATATATACACACACACAGGGGACGGGATATTTTGCGAGTGAAGAGAGAGAGTGAGTGAGTCAACCGTCTTAGCACAAGAGGAACTTGTTGTGAGGCCAACACAGATTTATTTACATGACATACCAACGAATATAAATACCAGATTGTATGATGCTGGTGTAGGATACGTGTGCATTTGCTGCGTATGGGAGAGTTCTTAACGCCCTATTAAAATGTCACCTTCTCCGCGGTACTGAAAATCTTTAGTACTGGTTTACGTTAAACAAGAAGCGAGATGGAAGTGCCGAAGCGACGATGTAGGAGGAAAACAAGCGAATGCTGTACAACGTAGAAGCGTGGCCTCTGCGGAGTCAGTTATTAATCACTTAAGCTTATGTATTTTAAGGATAAAGAATTGTAACGTGGTCTATCAAAAAAGATATTCGACGCCTGATTAAAAGAAAAAAGAAATATATATATATATATATATATATATATATATATATATATATATATATATATATATATATATATATGATATATATACCCCTTCTCTCTGGAAATACATTATGTTTACCAACGTTGTTGAAGCATCATACATCGAGACTAGGAAGGTCTTCCAGTAGGCTGCCATCACACACACCGGGTCACGAAGCAGCGTTTGTGCCAACACCTCTGCAGCAGAGAACGCATTGACCCTAAGCTTATGTAACCTGCAGTCTATGCGAGATAATCTTTAGCTTTATCATATTGAAAGAGTGGCCTGCAGCCTAGGAATAAAGCAGTAAACCATCATTATTACGTGTACTCAAACCTTATAACCTGTAGCCGACCGATATATATACTATAGTTTCATTATATAACCTGAGGGTATAACATTCAACCACCGACATATACGGCAGCCCCAAGATAACGTAGTCTAGCAATATAACCTGTAACCTAACCATATAGCATATAGCCTAACCATATAACTTATAGCCTAACTAGATAACTTGTAGCCTAACTAAATAACCTGTAACCTAACAACATAAGCAATAAAGTCTAACTTTTGTAACCTGTCGCTTGACTTTATGAACGATACGACGAAGCAATTTATCATACCGAACTGATTAAGTGATCTGCTAGCTACCGAAACGTTACGTAAGCTTCCTGTTATTTTATGTGACAAACTTTACATAACTTTCAGTATAACTAGATAACCTGTTGTAAGATCAGGATGTTTGTTTTGTAGATAAACAACCTCCCAACTAAGTAACAGTTATTGAATTGTCCATTTAACCGATATATCTAAGTAAGGAAATCATATTCTAACACAATGAGTTTTGACTAAAAGACTTGTTATATCTAAGTGGCCTTAATCTTTCTGAATAGTCAGCAATATAATTTACCTATAATCTAACAATATAACGGGAAATACATCGATATAATTAGTTACTCTAGATAACCCATGCAGTTAACTATATAACATATAAACGAGAATTACTGTTACAAGATTTTCCCATCGTGTTCAGGGTAAATTTTCATCTGTAGGTTTTTCCTAGAACTGACAGTGGGCTCTTCCTTCAGATAAGGACCCGTGCCAAGCCGAGACCCTGGTGAATCCAAAGCCATCAACCAGGTCTTAACTCCCGGCTCTTCCTGCGGTGGATATGAGGTGAAAGAAACGTAGCGTCACGTTATATCAATCAGTGCTCATTACCGTTGCTGACTTAGGCGTCTGCCACGCTCGATTCGAACGCTTCGGCATCTAACCTTAATATAAATGCATTGACTTTCGCTCGTGGGTTCATTTGGTAAAGCCAGACGGAATTTAGGGTAGTGCGTATGAGGAATTGGCAGGGTGTGTTTGTTGTGTATATATGAGTGCACTTCACAACAGGAACACACTTGTGAGAACTTGACCTAATTCCCCGGTGCAGGTTCCGTGTATTCTGCGTGGTTGGTGCGACGCTATCCCGCCAGGGCACCAGCCGACTACGCATGACACACACACACACACACACACACCCGCTTGTCTGTCTTGTTTACACTCCACACTGACGTCAGAATGACACCTTAGGAATTCCTTATGGGCCATATTCATGCATATAATTTCTCGCAGAAGGTTTCAACATTGAGTAGTACTAATGCTAGGGCCCAGAGATTTTAGGTTCAAGCTGTTGTTGTCAATCGTGTTGGTGTTTTCTGAGTCATCAGGAAAATTGAGGATTGTTGATAATCATAATATTAGTAATGATTTCAAAAAATTTAGCTCGTGATTTCATTCGCAATGGATATAAGAAATTACACGTTTTGACACTAAAGAAAAGAGGGGAATAGTAAGAAACAGTTAAATATCATGAAATTAGGATATTACATGTGGGATAATGCAGATTTTAATTTGGCTGACTTCTTGCATCTGGGAAGTAGGTGTTAGCAGGGTGAGGTGAACAAGTGGAAGGCAACAGGCGACTGTGGGTACGGGTCGTACTAACACTGCCTTACCACACGTAGATCGTAACGTCATATATTTTTGTCATGTTCAGAAAATTCAACAAATTGAAGCTGATAATGCTATAAAGTTCCTCTATTTGCATTTTGTTTTTAAATGAGTGATGATGTGTGCGCTCTGGATTATGTACATTTAACTCGATGACAATGTCTCCCATTAACGCTGTGAGGAGCCTGACCCACCTAACTGTGATGGGAAGTTATTATATCAACTGTGATATTGCATGGAAGTCCTGCTTGAAGTGTCCTCGTCCTTCAACTAAACATTTGCTTTCATTAAACTTTCATGCGTCGTTATCATGTCCTCATCATAACTCTGTAAATGATATGTTGTTTGGAGCACTATCGTCCGCTGCCTTTACTTTTTTTTTTTTTTACGTTGGAGGCTCCGGTCACAGATTAAAGTCCACGTCAAGGACTGGCCTTAATTAGAATATAAAGAGGAATATAAAAGGGAAAACGAATAGAGAAGGGAAGGTATTTGACTATAATTACGGTTTCCTTTGATGATTGATTATAGCAGAATAAAAATGAATACTTCAAAACGAGATAGCCACAGAGCGAGGATTGCATAAAGACGTAGGCAATATATACGTATGTCCGTTATAATTTATATTTTACATATATCGTGCCTGTGTACCTTGCTTGTAAAGCTATCGAATTATATTTTTTTCTGATAAACATGGCGTCATTTTTATCATTATTATTATGAAAATTATCGCTATGATTAGTATTGTTATTTGCTTTCATGAACGAGACGGAGCTGTATTCTTTACAGGAGACTTGATACAAAACTCGGGGGTCGACACGAAAGGCAAATCCAGCGGCTGTAAAACAGACCAGAGAAGGCGAAATTCACCGTCTTTTCCCCCCCTCGTACCGACTCTCTCTGCCAAATGAATTAGGCTTCTCGACCCAGGGACAAGACAAGAGTATACAAACCATGGGACTCGGGGTCTTCCGACGTGAGAACTGTGTACGGCACGGAGTGAATGTGACCTTCCTCTTTCTCGACTCGAAGTAACTGAGGTAGTTCGACCTAGGAACGTTAACTCCGCGGGAAGGTACGATAGCCTCAGACTGAGACCTAGAGAACAAGGAACGAGTAAATGTACAAAGATAGGACGAGAAACCTGTGACACCAGCCATTATATTGTTAAGCAAACATACTGACAGACACCTACATGCATATCAACAAAGGACAGAGGATAAACATTCGTGGATAATCACTTAGATAAGAAGCTAAACAGAAATTGATGAATTAGTTAAGACGAACACATAGATAAGAAGGTTGGAGGTGGGTGGACAGTTAGGGAAAGGACCCGTGACAGATGAGTGAGTAAAACAGTTGTTGGGAGTCACAGGGAAAACATTAGCCGCCGCCACCTAAAACACGAGTGATCAGGGATACAGAACACGAGACACTGAGGAAACTTTTATCCTTGTCCTCCCGCACCTTACAGCTCGCTCCGCTCTTTACCTCCACCTCACAGCGAGCCTTGCCTCTCTCCCTCCTCCCTCTTGCCATTGTTACGACAATTACTGCCTTCCTTTGGTCTCTGGCCTCATCTCTCAGGAATGTGGGTGACAAAAATTCTCTCTCTCTCTCTCTCTCTCTCTCTCTCTCTCTCTCTCTCTCTCTCTCTCTCTCTCTCTCTCTCTCTCTCTCTCTCTCCACCTTTCTTCCCACATAGCTTCTAGTATGCTAACAAGACGTGGGCGTGTAACATTAAGGTAATAAAAAGAGGAGGAGGCAGTGCTGTTGAAATGTCCATCAGTAATGAGGTGTGGAGGAAGGCAGAGTGGCTGGGCTGGGGTGGATGGGAGGGAGGGTGGGATGATGGGCCAAGGGCTGCGGCAGGTTGGTGCCTGCTGCTGGCTGGCTGGGTGTGGGGAGCAAGAGGAGAGGGCATTGTCGAGGACATGACGAATGAAATGCCATTGTGGCACAGAGTAAAAATGCAGCAGGAGGACGAGTCATTGTGACTTGGGGCTAACGAAGGAGGGGAACTGAATTATAGCGGGAAGACAAATTGAAGAAGACGTTTAGTGCGTGTGAGCTTATGAATGTTGCGAAAGAGTAGACAGAACCTGGTGAGGAGCGGACTCGCAAGCCTGTTTCAGATGCTTTTAAGATTTGCAAGTAGTTCCTATGGCCTACCGGCCATGCAGGTGGAACGCACATGTGTGGCTGTGTCATCTTCAAAAATAGGGTTCAATAAAAGGGGCAATTGGTACCAGGTACAATAAAAAACGACTCGAAGTTCCTTAAGCTTTTAGAGAAAATGTAGTCTTTGTAAAATAGATGGCCTACTTAATGATTTGGGTAATGAAAATTTTAATTAGTTAAATGATATATTTCATTTTGGTTTCTAGCGACGATGATCACTTGATATGCCGATGAGAAGAGAGTTTTCCTAATATAACAAGAAATCAGTCAACTTGTTTATATACAGTATATTATTGGCATTATTATCATTATTGTTATTATTATTGATTATTATTATTATAATATTTTGGGGAACAAATGTTTCTTTTCGAGAAAGCTTTCCGGTATTATTTTGATAAGGTTTCATATATTATGTTGGGTTAGGTTTCTAATCCAAATACTTTTGTTTTCGTCACTGATAATTATAGCGTTTGTTCTACCTAACGTATTGTTGGTCATGCTTGGTTCGGGTGCATTTGATGACTACATTTTGTTTACCAATTCTTTAATAATATTTTGGGGTTTTATGAAGGCTTATGTTGCCCAGAACTCAACATATTCCTGTAATTCAGGCGGAAGTGTCTTGTGTTCCGCCATGCCATAGCAGCACTTCCGGGCGTACGATACATCAACGTTCATCGTTAGATATAACCTTTTCTTTTGACCTGCTGGTCATGAAGGCATACATAAGGACTATTTTAACAACATACTGTGCATATTGATGGCTGTGTATATAGATTGAGATTTTAAAGATAATCTTTTTTATGTCAGGTGTGGACATCGGACGTCACAACTCGTACACTGCGCCGCTTAATCTTTGTGTGACATACATTCTTTTTTCTATTATATTACTTGGACTGGGGTTACAGCAACTACCTGTGCAAACACAGGAGTTGATTCCAAGACTGATTACATAATGATTTGCCAAATATCAGTAGTTGAATTTGAATCAGCGAAATATAATCGAAGCTAGGAATAAGCTCATTCTGTTTCTGTTTTCTTGACAGTCGTGTTTGTGCTGGGATTAGAAAGAAGAGACTCTCGGGGAAATTCTAATATATTAGTAGTTGGTCAGCTGAGCCCGGGGCCTTTGTGAGTGTTGCACATGACAGCTGCGTCGGGTCTGAGAGAGAGATGCAAGCAGGTGATCGTGAAGACGAGCGGAGTTGCTGTGCACATCAAAAGAGATACGATTACTGCTTCATAAACGGCAGGAGAAGTGTGTCTTGCCGAAAAAAGAGATGCGCCGGGGGGTACTCAGTAGAGGAATATGTGTGGGAAGGGGGTAGCACAGACGGCACCTCCGAAAGATAACAAATGAGGAACGAGAGGATGTTTACGTGTGTACGTTCCCAACATTTTGCTGATGACCGACAGTGTCACTAAAGCGCTCGGATTTGAGAGGACTCTGGGTGATGGATCGACTTCTAAGGACAGCGTTCGTCATGTAAATAACCTCAGGGAAGTGAGGAGTATCCATAATGGATATGAAGAGGATGGCAGAGTCGGATTAAGGTTTTAGTGGGGTACTCGGCCCGGGTAAAATTTGGGGCACCGTTCATACTCTACAATATCAAACAATTTCCTGAACTTTGTGACAGATTCTATATCATTGTAGTCCATATTGTATATTGTATTGTATTGTATTTCCTTTAATATATTATTGCTTTACGAACTTCATTTCTTTCTCTACTTGGATAAGCGATGAGATCCCAGTCTGACTTGAGTCCTAGGCCCAGCGAATCCGTTACTGACGGAGGGAAGCTGTGTGGATGGCCCGTGTTGCTCGTCAGACGTAAGGCATAAATAACCTTCAGTTTAGCAAACTATGAAACGTAAGTTCGCAGTACCCCTCTCGAAGGTCTCAGTTGTACTGGGAACCAAGACGGACGTGGCTAACGTAGAAAATGGCGAGCAAGGAAAGTAAGGTTGACACCATGAGACAAAGCCAAGTTTGTTTGTTTTTTCGGAGCGTTTCTCGCAAGCTCAGAGGTGTCTTGATTCTAGGAAGGGCTGTTGGTTCTGGCTAATCTAAGAATACCGATGTCAGAGGAAAATGCGGCTTAAATGTTGAAAAGGAGAAGTGGTTGAAAAGTTGATTGCCTGGTAGTCTGTGCTTTACTTGTGGAAACATTTGATGTTGTACGTTAGAAAGAGAGACGAAGTTTGCAGGAAAGAGAAATAGTAGAAGCTTGTTGAACAGAGTAACAGGGACGAATGTAATGGAGATTAAGCATCATCAACTGAGGAGATTGATTTAGAGAATGAAGATTAGAGGCAGAACAGCATTCTAGATCCTCGAAATATTAAAGACAGATTAGTCTGTAGATGAGCCACGCGCTACTAAGTGAGGAGAGATGCAGAGGATGAGAGGCAGTGCACATAACGTTAGCTTGACAAGAAGAACCTGGTACCAGACTCTGTCGAAAGCTTCTGAGGTACAGTGGTTGTTGAAAACAATGATGCTAGATTAGTAAGGATTCTTCTTATTTTTACTGTTATTATTATATATTATCATTTATTATTATTATTATTATTATTATTATTATTATTATTATCATCATTATTATTAGTTATCATTATTGTTATATAAACATGTTGATGGTTATGACTGCATCCATGAGTAAAGAGATGAGTGAGGCCCTTCTCATGAGTATGTGGTCTAATGATAGGGAAGTGTTTCCCATTTTAGGAATAGGTTCTGTGAGATGAAATTTCCAAGGGGACTGCGAGGGATTTAGGCTCATTCTATGGAACGGCTTTGTAGGCCGCTGAGAGGTGGGTGTTGGAGGGGGAAGTGAACGGTCTGAGCTCAGAAGAAAAGGTGGTCATAAGGGAAGGATTGGCGGAAATGAACGTATTAAGTACGCGTACAGTGCACTGGTCTGTTTATTTCAAGGAGGATATTTTCGTTTAGATATATTTTTATCTTTTTTTTATATGTTTACAAGAGAGTGTTACGCGCAGACACCAGTGTTTGTGTTGGACATGCATTTCTATGTGCTTGTAGGTATATCTATGAATATATACATCTCTGTACTTATATACCTGAGTATATTATTAACTACTTTACGTATAGGAGAGTGTCTGTGCTTGCTTCTGGACGAACTATCAAAACTCTCATGCTACATTGTTAGTTATCTTCACCCTGCCCGCATCCTATGACAGAAGCAGTAGATTAAAGAACCAGATCTGAGCTACCACATCTTACACCATTAAGCAGAAAGTCGATGGTAATCATGTCGGTCATCAATAAGAAGAGAATTATCTACATTAGAATCCAGTTAGGAGTACATACAAGCACTCGAACCTCCTCATAACACCAGTAGGTACAAGTGGGTAGGCTAGACAAACTGGTTCTTTTACCAAGGCAATGTGTACCCTTCAGGACCTCATCTCTCTCGCGCCCACTCAACTGCTCTAACACTTCTCCCGTAGCACCTTCAGAAGGCTGGCTAGGAAGCTGCTCTCAAGATATATATATATATATATATATATATATATATATATATATATATATATATATATATATATATATATATATATATATATATATTCAACTGTTTCTAAGCAGTCATGCCAGTAATATCGATGTCACGATGAAGCGATCAAATAGAGACTATACGTAACGTTAAAATTTAGAACACCCAACACCTAATTATGACCAGCGCTCGACAGCTCTGCACTACCACATTCCTGAGTCCGACCCGAACCATCTGAAGTCAGGTAAGGATCGGGTTTTTGTCCCCTCGACCCTACTGACACTACAAGGTGGTGTACAGTACTTCATGCTAGATTTAGAAGTCAGTTGAGTGCCGGCGGTGTGTGTGTATAATGGTTCTTCCCTCTTCTAACCTCGCAACTCGCCACCCTACATTCTTACTTGCTGAGTAATCAAGAGTTTAGCAGGGTCCTTGTCTCAGCCTTTGGTCTTCATGTTTTGTTTGATTAAAACCAGTGGGTTTCCATTAGCCAAACTGGATTAAGAATTACGGTTGTAAATTTGACATTTTTTTTTTTTTACGTTTTATTTATCTGTTAACCTCGTGGCATCAAAATTTAAAGATGACAAACTGTCATTGTATAGTTTATTCTTGATAAGATACGGTGTAGCGGGTAATATATATATATATATATATATATATATATATATATATATATATATATATATATATATATATGGCATTCATCACCCATCTTCCAATCAAAGAAAAGTATTTATCTCGTCTCTAGAGAGACGAATGGAAGACCTTTATATGAAATTTAGTCAATTGAAGATGTACACAATCAGTCATTTATGTC
Organism: Panulirus ornatus; assembly: GCF_036320965.1. Classification (NCBI taxonomy): domain Eukaryota; kingdom Metazoa; phylum Arthropoda; class Malacostraca; order Decapoda; family Palinuridae; genus Panulirus; species Panulirus ornatus. The sequence continues at coordinate 18,080,084 of NC_092281.1, read as the reverse complement.
CTCACAAGCTGACCCATACGTCCACACGTGCACTGACAATTTGTACTGTATAAAGGAAATGTCCGAAAAGAGGTTTCTACTTAAACTGCTAGTTTATTCGACTGGTTCTTGTAACTAGCAACATGATGGTTGTAATGACCATTGCAGTCGATAGTCCTTAGACCCCCTAGTCAGCTAACCAATCTCTGCAGACAGTCACTGTCCATCTGCCATATGCATTTTACGATAACGTGTAATAATATTGATAACAGGATTATTAATACTTTCACATCTATGATTACATAAGTTGTAACTTTTTTTGGTTCCCGTGGCAAGTTTCAGATCCTGTAGTTTCTATCATCGTCCTGCAAATTTTTGTGGTTATCTTAGTAATAACCTTTGAATTCCCATGACAGCTCGTTCTCTCTCTCTCTCTCTCTCTCTCTCTCATATCAATTTAGCACTAGCGGCCACAGAGGGCAGCACCCATCACCTCCCAGAAGGCACCAGTAACAGCAGATGACAAGGCTGAGCAGCTGTTGCAGATAAAAGAGGCTAGGAGTGAAGGGAAATAGGCAGATAAACGAAGATGGGAAAGAGGAATTGAAGGAGGGGAAAAAGGGAAGTGGGATAAGATGCAGATGGGTAGAGATGAAGGCAGACGTGCGATAAAGGATTTCGGAGATGGGTTAATACAGATTGGGGAACAGAGAATCTGTACACAGACAGGAAAATGTATTGCATGCAAGTTGCAAATATTTTTCCTGGTGCTAAACACGTTTTAAAAGATTTTAATGGATGGCTTCAGCTTTTGGTGCTTAAGATGTATCATATATCTTATTTATGCTTATGTCTTCTCAACGCAATTTTAATGTTTTGCCTACGAATAGATATGAGGCGTATAACTGGGTTAGATATGGGTTGACTGTTATATGTGGTTTATAGGTTTAGCACTTCTATTAAAGAGCTCATGAAGATGGCTTGTTTTATACGTTTTGCTGACTTTGTTGGACTTATATTTTGCGTGGACTTGATGTGTTATTACGCTTATTATATAGCTGAATTAGTGTGATTGAGTGTAACTTGCTGTGAGTTTAGTTTTCAGATGAATGTATTGTCCTTTATAAGCATGACGGTAACTTAATGGTTGGATTATAGATCAGACCGTCGTACCCTATATATATATTATCCCTGGGGATAGGGGAGAAAGAATACTTCCCACGTATTCCCTGCGTGCCGTAGAAGGCGACTAAAAGGGGAGGGAGCGGGGGGCTGGAAATCCTGCCCTCTCGTTTTTTTTTTTTCTTTTTTTCCCCAAAAAGAAGGGAACAGAGAAGGGGGCCAGGTGAGGATATTCCCTCTAAGGCCCAGTCCTCTGTTCTTAACGCTACCTCGCTAACGCGGGAAATGGCGAATAGTATGAAAAAAAAAAAAAAATATATATATATATATATATATATATATATATATATATATATATATATATATATATATATATATATATATATATCATTGCACGAGTCGCAATTTCTGTCGGAATCGAGTCACATTTGAAGGACGACTGTGTGTATCGGTTGACGTCCAACTCTTCGTAACGGTTCCTTGGGTAAGCTAGGCTAAACTGATGAAGGCCTGCGCCATATTCGCACACCTTGAATTCAAACTCCAGACGACACGCCGTAGTCATGACAGAGGATAAGAGTGTGTTCGTGATTACCTTTACTTAAAAAAGATTGAAGACCTCAGGTTTGCAATAAGTAAACGTTCAGTTAACGCTCAGTGCTGTGAGGGTGACGACAGACAACGTAACGCCGAGTTCCGATCGAAAAATGTTCGATGCTAATAATTTGGTCGGGAACCATTTTTATAAAGTTCGTCAGCATTATGAAACACCCAAGTTACTGTAGATAGAACTGTCTTAGATAGCAGCCGACACATTCCCCAGCGTGCTGTCGTGCACACACGTACATTTGTCCTGCTAAACGAGAGGCAGTTCCAGTGTTCTCAGCTTATCTGTTGGAACCTGCAGTAGACACAGACTACCTAGTTACAGCCCACCAGTCGTAAACAAGTGTGTCTCTTCCCTGTCCTCGCTGTAATGGCTGGCAATGGGCGGACACCTAGCTGATGTATACTCCAGTTGGCTGTAGTATCGGTCACGTAACTCGCTGACGGCCGCTGGGGGATCGTGTCCACCGCCGGACTAAGAATGTCCGAATGCTCTTGGCAAGCAAAGAGTGTTTTCCACTTAATTCAGGTTATTCCCAAGATTCCAACACAGCTGAGGAATGTGATATATATTTTTTGCCTGGCTTATTTTCGCAGTGAGAAAATGCGATAAATTTTTTTTTTTTTTTTTGCTAGTTTTTACCGCAACAAAACATGTTTTTTATTCCGTTTGCTGATAAGTTCTTTCATAGAGTTCTTCCATAGCTTGATAACTTTATCTGTCTTCTGCAGAATATCAGTAAAAATGAAACTTTAAGCTAAAGCAATAAGATTGCTGAACATTATTGTCGGTATCAAGTAATTACAAAAGGTAATGAGATCAGTTCTTAATTGATTGTAATGCAATATGATTATACTGCACTGTAAGGAGAGAGTATATGATCAGAGGGGAAACCCACAGGTTAATTAATTCAGTAATGCTCCGTTTTTCACGAAAATTAAGATATAATTAGTCCAATGCGTTTCTGCCCCCAGATCATACACGATGCTAGTTATTATTACCGAAATTTTCAAACCCAAAATGGCCACAGGGTACATTGAGTTCGGTCGTAACTAGCGTTGCAATGTTTCTTCAATCCATAACGTATCTAATTTTATCGATGAATTTAATATCCGATTGTATTAAGGTATTATCGTTTATATAATAGCAACAACACTTAGCCTTACAAGCTTATGAAATATGAGTGAAATATGTATTGTAGACTTACTGTCATCAATATGGCGGTGGCATTATATGTATTTGTAAAGTGTTACTGTTTGTTTGACAACTGCATCAGGACTCAGTCGCCTCACTAAAATTGGTTGCCATTCATTTGGACCTTTGTTATTTAGATGTATTTCGTGCGGTACTGATGTTTTCTTTTAGACTGTATATTTCATGGTTCTATACTGTGTCACTGTTTACCTTAAGGTCTTAAAGGGTGAAAATGGTTACTTCGGAACGTAACCCCACTTTCTCCCACATATGTTTAGGAAGTCGTGGTTTTGCGTATTACTTTGCAACTGGAACCAACGAAATTATGTACTTCATAGGATGTAGTTCACCAGCTCGTAGAAATAAATGTACGTACAGATTGGTAAAGAGCTACCTACACATATATACAAACGTGCGTAGAAGAAAGCATCAGCTGACAAGGGGACCTAGACAAACTCTTTAAAGTTGATCTGATAAATGGCTGATGTAATTCATCCCGAGTGAGTGAGTGTAGAGTCATGAGGATGGGACACAGCGAAAGAGGGACCCTTTATGAATATCATCTAGCAGGAGATGAGATAAATCTGGATGCAAGACGGACTTTGGAGTGGACATTCTCCAAAACTGCTGCGATATTGGAGACATCCTGTCTGCGAGCAAATATCAGAAAAGCATTCGTATGGATATAGGAAATATTCAGAGAGCTGTTCATATCCTACTTTAAGCCAAAACTAGACTACACTTCCCACGTTGGTCATCGCGTTTTAAGAAGCACAGAGAAATAAAAACAGTAGATGAGAGTAATAAAGATGGTACCAGAATCAAGAGATGTGTGTTACGGGGAAAAGCTAGGGGGGCCTTAGATTTGTCCACCATGGAAGAAAGAAGTGTAAAAGTTGACCTTATCACAACCTTCAACATTCTAAATCATTAGATTATGTTGACAGTCATCAGTCCTTCTAAAGATGCAAGGATAGAATAACACGAAACAATAACATGAAATCTAGCAAGAAATTTGTCTGCAGATGTGGTTATAGAGGTCTTTAGTGAATTAAGCAGAATAAAGTGAATGACAAAATTATGAACTTGGACAGCATACAAATGTTGAAAAACTTGTAAGATTGCAGGACAAGTCAAGAGATGGGGGTCCCACAAGTGTAGAACTCCCTTCCCATACAATTACAAAAGGGTATTTCTAGATAGGTAATTGTATACTTATGCACGAGTGTTTCCAATCAGCATTCTCAAAGGTAACACCACATTCCCTTTCATTTTTTTACATCCTTATCTTAATCTAGCCACAATGATATCCTTCGGCCTATTCATTCCATAACTATGGAATCCGACACTTATATATCTATAATCATTCCACTGTGTACTCCCATTGTTTTATTTCATATCCCTTCAGTCCAATAATTTTCTCTCAAACGTTAACACTACCTTCAGTAAAACAAACAATCATCATGTTTTCTCGAAGTGCTTGAATCTTTCCAAGCGCAAGAGGCTTTGCCTACACACTGGCGACAATCACTCTCCTCCTTGGTACAATGTATTCATCAATATTCAGATCACAAACGGTTCTGTCTTTATTTCTTGTGAATATCATCCCCAGTGCCACAGTCTCGGGAGGCAGCAGCCTGGGTCCATTCCCACCTTTGGATCTGCCCGTTTCCAGCACACTTGACAGTCCCCCTCCGCACACGTAGACAAACACACACACACACACACACACACGCAACATATCGAGCAATGTTGGTACCCCTGTGTACACAGGGCTAGGCTGTTTCCCGTTGGCATCCCTGCTCTACATAACCCCAACAACGCCCGTATTCTCGAAACTTTAGTGGTTGTTTTTGTGCAATTTCCGCCGTCTCCCCAACTGACACAGTTTAGTACGTCCTTGACACTCTGTCACAGTTTGTTAGTTGGAACTAAAGTGTACCACTACTGTTTTTCATCGATGACATGATATGTTTAAAGCTTTCTTCACTTGTTTTACCGGCGCGCCAGTGTAACTCAGACCACATGCTGCCGGTGATTCATTAAACGAGACGTAAGAAGGAAGAGACAGGGATAAACGTGAAAGGGAAAGAATAAAAGGACTGAGAAAAGAGGGAGAGAATGAGTGAGTGAAGGTAATGCCGGACAGATATTGTGTTGAGAGAGCGGGACCCCCTCCTCCCACGTCTTCCCGTTTTCACCAACATTGTTTCTGATTAGTTTTCCTCACCCCCAAAAAATGCCTCTCTTGGCGAGTGAGTCACTGTTGATGGGGGGTTGGGCCGGCCGGCCGGCTGGCGGTGGTATGGGTGGGGGCAGTCGCCAGCGTACACTGGTGGTGTGAAGATAGTGGGGTAATAGGGAGAGATGGGAGGATGATGATGATAAAGATGGGGTATATTAATGATTAGACAATAGAGGGATAGAATGGGGAGTAGAATGAGGAGTAGATTGGCAAGATTTCCTCCATCCCCAACCCTACGTGACACTTCATTCCATCATCGTGCTTCCTCCTTTCTATCCTTTCAAGTACTTTCATTCCTCCATCACCTTGCCTCCTTGACCAGCTTACCTCCTTTAGCATTCTCCCTCTCTGCCTTCTTACCTCTCTACACGTTTCTAATCCCGCTTCTCATTCCACCACCCTGCTCTCCAGTAATCACCCGAATTCCCTCTCTATTCTTTCAACAATTATCGACTTTCCCTTCTCCATCACCTTAACTTTCTTACATTTACAATTATACGTATAAGTAGCTTTAGTGTATTGTAATATTCCTCGTCCCTTGTTTACTTAAAACGTTTGTTGATCCTGATGTTATTGTCATAGAAAAAGGTTTTGTCATAAAGTTCATAGACAAAAAAAAGTTAACCTGTTGAACACGACTCTACGACCCCAGACCAGAACGTTACGACCCTTGAGCACGACGTTTCGACTCTCAAGCACGTTGGTACGAAACTTGAAGACGAGGTTACGACCCTTCAGAACGGCGGTACGACCCTTCAACCCAATGATGTACGACCCATAAGCACTGTGGTGCAACTCCTTAAGCACGACTATGCTACGACCCGTGAGCACAGCGTTACGACGCTTGATCATGAGGGCTAGGTCTCTGTCCGGCGACAAGTCATCGTACCGGAAGGTCGTACCGTCTTGCTTAATTGTCGTACCGTCATCCTTCGAGGGATTAATGCTTCTTTTACGGTTTACGGTCGTCATTGGGGTGGGCAGCCACCTTGCCCTGCGTCAGCCCGAGGCCAAATACTTTGCTCTGTGTCATGTCTACATATATATCCTGAATCAGCCTTCATAATGAATCATTAGCCGTCCAGCCTGTACTACGCTGTGCTGGCAGAGGAGGCACTACAGCTAGGCTTAAGACGGGGGTATATATGTATATTGTCACACACACACACACACACACACACACACACTAGGCTAAGCCAGATACCTTTCTATTTTATTTTCCAGTCCCGAACTGAGAATAAATAGCTGGGTTGGCAGTGGGCTAACTGCCGTTCCCATGATTCGAACCCCAGTGGACCCGCACGTGAATCATGGTCAGCAGCACTAAACTACATCAAAGAATCCTGTGTGTGTGTGTGTGTGCATGAGATCATCCCACCCAGCTAAAGTGTAAAAATGTGATCTATGCACTACATTCCGTGCGAATGGACTGACGCTCTAAGAATATACCTCGAATGTTTCTCAGCATTTGTGTCACATCATGACCGCCTGTAGGTGTAGTGTGAGCGATGAGGGCGTTGATGGTGATGGTGGGGGCGTTAAGGCGTGTGGCGTGGGCAGCAGCGGACGTGTTGTGTCGTGCGCGAGCTGTGTCTGTAGGTCAGGAGGAGGTCGGATCGGGCGGAGGAAGGCAGCGCAGCGGTGGTGTACGAAGGCGCATTTCCTCCCTAGATGTTTCGAGAGCAACGAGTGTTTGTTTCGTGAGACAGTACCACTCGGAGGTCGGTGGATGATGAGTGGAGGCAAGTGGTAACAATACTGTATTCAGTGTTTTGGTTTTGAGAAGGTACTGTATGAAGATATTTGCTAGGCAGACATTAAGAAAGGAATAATAATAATAGTAATGATAATGATAAGTGGTAACAATACAGTATTTAGTATTTTGGTTTTGAGAAGGTACTGTATGAAGATATTTGCTAGGCAGACATTATGAAAGGAATAAAGGGAAGTTTGTTCTTGGGTCGTAAGCCTAAATTATCCAGAACCCAAAAATTTGTATCATTCATCTAAGTAACAGGAAACTATTATGGAATTAGTCAAACGATTGGGATGTGGGAGGTGGTAATAAAGATTGAAATAAGCCTGGGAAGTGTTGCCTTTATATATATATATATATATATATATATATATATATATATATATATATATATATATATATATATATATATATATATATTATCCCTGGGGATAGGGGAGAAAGAATACTTCCCACGTATTCCCTGCGTGTCGTAGGCGGCGACTAGAAGGGGAGGGAGGGGGGGGGGGGGGGGGGGGGCTGGAAATCATCCCCTCTTGTTTTTTTTTTAATTTTCCAAAAGAAGGAACAGAGAAGGGGGTCAGGTGAGGATATTCCCTCAGAGGCCCAGTCCTCTGTTCTTAATGCTACCTTGCTAACGCGGGAAATGGCAAATAGTTTGAAAGATATATATATATATATATATATATATATATATATATATATATATATATATATATATATATATATATATATAAACGAAAGATGTAATAATGGAGGACATACGGTATTCAATACTTGCAAGGCATGAGATTAGCTGTGGTAGAGAACGTGTTATTAGGTCTGGCAAGGCGTGTGTGGCCATCGCCCACGCCATGACGCCGGATCAGGCTGCTCACATTATGCTTGAAGGGATCTCCTTGGCGCCATAACGTTTGTTGCTTTTAAAAGCATCGAATAGAAAAAAACGAGGTTGGTAAAACTCCATCGTGTGAGTAATACAGTAGTATACCATGGAACAACTAAACGTACTCAGGTCGGAAGGGTAAAAGTGGCTGCGCTGAACGGAATCCGTAAAAGAGCGCGTAATATATTGACATGCACAATAGAGAGTGGTGAAGGTGTTCGGCTGAAGCCTTGAAGCCGCTTTATACTCCTGACGGGGAAGTAATCAGAGCGTTTCCTGGCAACCCGAGGTGAGGGAGGGGGTAGCATCACCAGCAGACCCTGGGAGCGGGTGAGGAAGACTACCCACCACAAACGTCTGATGCCAAGTGTTGTCGAAGACTTTTGGCTCCCTGAGTGTACAACAATTTACTGAGATTATCAACGCGGCAGATCAAATTTATCAGTAGCGAGGAACGGATAGCCTTAAGAGCGCAGTCAAACCGGAAGCCATTTTGTGTCAGCGGCGAGACGCGGTTCTTGCACCTGACCGACTCTTCATTTACTGCTGATGTCCTCTGCAATGGCACCATCACAGATAACCATCAGGGAGGCTTTGTAAGCCTGTGCCAAACGCAGGACAAAGATTTTCTTTTTTTTTTCTATCAGGACATCAAACCTTTAACATTAAAGTTGAATTAACTATACAAATGCAACTTTGGCGCAGATCAAGATGAATTTTCATAGACGCAGAACTATAGACACGCCAAACTTCCGGACATACATATACCTTCTTTCATTGAACGTGTGCGATAAGGTGAAACAAACGCACTCTGTCATAAAAAGCCAAGAGAACTGTTTAAGTGGAAATTGATATTGTAGTCTTGGAGTCCAAGATCTTCCCAATTATTTTCCAAAACATGTCCAATATTAAGAATCCCAATGCTGACGATATCTTGCCTGTTCCTACATAACAGCATAGGATATATATATATATATATATATATATATATATATATATATATATATATATATATATATATATATATATATATATATTCTTATGATTAGTCTCTGTAACTTTATCAGCTTGGTAAATTATCGAGTCTAATGCAATAAACTCATTGCTTCGTTTTCATTTATAAAGTACCCATTTTAATCACTAGATGTCTCTGTAAGTTTGCATTCGAGGTTTAACGTCTTTCGTGGGTTGTTTGGTCGTTGAGCGTAGCCATAACTGACAATTTCCTATAAAGAAGTGTATACAATATGTTGTCTGCGATGCAAATAATTCCCCGCTTAGATTATCTTCCCATAGACAAATCTTGTTTTATTTTTGTTCAAAATAAATTCCATGGAAAGGCTAAAGGGATTCAGAAATATCTGGTTCAGACGACAGCAACATCAAGCAGTCGTCAGGGTAAGGTGAAGTGAGGGCTTCCTTGACTCCACCACTGCCAGTGGTTGGGACACCGGGAGGTAGCGGGTACGTACAGCGTAAGCTCCCGAAGGTTAGATGTTGACTTTTTTTTTTTTTTGTAGATCGGTTGCTTTGGGAGATGCGTGTAATTATTATGAATTGGTGGCAATACGTTTCATAGAAATGAGGATGGTGGGTTATGTAATATTGATAACGTGTGGACTAATTGCCTGGATTGTATAATTAATAGCTTAGTGCGTTAAAGTGAATTTGGGGAGGCCTAGTTTCCATATTATTTTGCATAGTAACTTGGGCAGTGATTCAATTTAGCCCACCACTGTAACACATTAACGCAGTATCGTACGTGACTAGGCTGTGTTACGAGGAGCAGCAATGGCTCGCACCCACGGCAGTCTTCAGGCCAGATCTTGCTTCGTTGGCCGACTGCTGGCATTGCCCTCCGTCAGCGACGCCCTCGCCTTGACCGCCAACGTCTATCGGAGAACAAAGGTGAGGTTGTCTGAAGCCATTGAAGAAGTGGCCATGCTACTGGTCTGTGTGCAATACGTTCTGTATGGTTATTTCATTGGTAGTAATTTATAAGGGTTTATAGTTAACATAATTTGCAACGGTGTCGGCTTTGAATACATTTGTGCCGAGTGTGATTTGGAGTATTGTTTCACGGAAAGATATGAAGGCAATTGTAACGTTATGTCTGGTAGAATGTAGAGTTGTTATATACGCTTGTAGAGATTCAAAACTGTGCAGACCTCGCCTAACCTTCCCAGCGGTTGAGATTTGACGGAATATTAAACATTCTCTTGGAAATATTGCACCAAAGATAGGACGTCACGTAAATGTCGCTTTCAAACGCTACAGCGCGAGCGGTCATGCGACTTTCTTGTTTTACGTCTGTTTACATGAACCCAGTTTTCCGGTACACACGACCCTCGCCGCTATCACCCTGAACATCGTACTGTATTGTAATTTTCATAATCATTCCTCGTGAATGTTACCGTACACAACCACTGCAGAACACAATCTCTTCATATCTCAAGTTAACTGTGCATATTTAAACCATTCTATTAGAATCATCTTTAATTTGATTTTGAATGTTTGAGGAAAGTTACTTTATCCTGGACAGCTAACAAGATTTACAGCTACATAGTGGTGATAATCGCCTTTATTACTTGTAATGTAAACAATGAAAGCTTAAAACTACTTAACAGGCATTAATGTGGAACTGTAAATTCCATCACGAAATATAAGGCCCTTGTTATCCTTGAATGGCCAAAAAGAAATAGTTTGTAAGCAGGAACTAGGCAGAACTGGCTACTTTCGCAGTCATAGCTTAAAAATTGAGAACTTTTTCTTCTGTCTCTGGCGGTAGTGGAAGATTACTGTATTTTGATGCCAGACTCTTATGTTGCCCGGCATATACAAACATACTTTTATGCTTGTCTTCGTTTTTAACAGGTAGATACTATTACCTGGTCTGAACGTTATCAAAATAAATCACTTCAGCTATACCCTATATTGCCGATATCCCCCCCCCCCCCAAAAAAAAAAGAAATGGAAGGGTAATTTTGGAAAAAGAAAGTTTAGTTTCGGAAAGTGTCTAGCAGGAGTGTCAGAGGGTTGTCAGTGTAAGGTTGCCGACCAAAAGCAATAGCTTGTTAAATACTTTCGAGTGACTGTCCATCCCAGGGATACATTGACGTAGCTTAGGGGAGAGGGGAACTGTTCCCCTTTGTTGAGATCGTTGCTCAAGTTGATTGGCGTGAGTTTAACAACTTTCCTTGCAGTTCAGCGGTCGCTCACTTACAAGAACTCCTTCGAGAATAGTAATATTTGGATACCTGTATATCTTTCACAACCGATTTATGCTCATTTGCCATTGTCGTGGAGAGAGAGGTGTCATTACATATAACTCTATCTGCAACTACATAGCTGGTCTTTTCGTACATTTACAAATTTTCCCGCGGCTGGGGAACGCACCCTACCACACTTTGTACAGCAGTTGTACCACTTTCCTCCTAGCTTTACTGACAACAGGGTGGTTGTTGTGCCACAGGACTACAGATGTGTGGGCGCGGTGGTGGGCGCCGCCGAGACCAGCGTACGGATCGCGATGACTGGGGCAATTCCTCTGGCCGCGCCCATCATCCACAGTGCGGGTGACTGGAAAGTCTTGGACGAGTGGGCGTGCCGCGGTCTGGACTCTGTAGAAGAGATGGCGCCCATCGTCACGAAGCCCACCAATGAGGTGAGGGTTTGTCCTCCACTTCAGTTCTAAACGGTTTCTTTTTCATTTATAATATCATACTCCACTATTGCTCTCGTATTCAAGTAATCTTCATTAATGCCAGATGTCAGAAATTCTAGATAGTCTTGATAAAAAGCTAATAATGTAATTTTAAACCTTTTTTCTTCATACGGTGTATTGGCCCACACTGTATGTACAGATGATAGAACTATCAGATTATCTTGAACTGGCTTAAAAGTAATCCAGGTAAGGGTTTAAACTCTGTACCTTCTAGTCTTGTGCCTCTTAATTGATTGCTGATACTGATCGTGTCAGATGGTGGAGGACATACAGGGTCGGGTGCTGAGTCTGCTCGCTGGCACCACCACTACCACCGCCGCCGATGACGAACCGCTCACATTAACCTCAGCCCTCACCACCAGAGTACACAACACCGTGAGTATTGTACCACTTCCTACCTGTTCATGAATTCCTTGAGCATTGCACTCCGACCATATTAACTATGGATTGTGCTCTAGTGTTGGATAGGTTAGCAGACACCTGGGAAATATTTGTCGGTGTATTGAATCTGTTTCAGATGATACGGATGATAGATCTTGTCATCTTTGATATTGGCAAATATTATCTGGTCAACTATGAGAATGTACCCAGCGTGTGTATGTATATATATATATATATATATATATATATATATATATATATATATATATATATGTGAATATTTATTTAGCTCTATGCGTATTGGCGAGATATGCTGCGCCGCTTTTGATATAATTTTCCTTGCTGTGCGGCTGGCGTGGTGTTATCTCTGTATCCTCGTAATCATCAGAGTTCGCGTCGGATAGTTGTGTTATTAGTTGAGAACATGCAGGAGTTCCCACAACATTTAATATATTCAAGAATTATTCAATAATGGCCAATATGATGTGAAAGTGTTAAACTCTACAACCACCTAAAGCGGTGATAGTCCAGTCAGACTCTTGAGCATAATTTTCCACAGCCTATTTTAAAATAGGTGAGGTAAAGCATAATTCTTAAAGTAGCGAGGCTTTATTTAGGTTAACTTGTGAAAGCGTGAGCGTCTTTTGGGTACAAGCCGCGTGATTGATTTTAAGAATATCTTTGATTTGTTTGACCTTGACCACCTGTTCTTTGGCAGGTGGAGTTACTGTCGAACACCAAGAGAGGCCGTACGGCGGCGGAAGTCGCCGAGCGTCTGCTGGAAGCGGCCCACTTTCTTCTGGACTACTACCTTCCCCCAGACGAGGGCGACCTCCAGGAGTCGAGTGAGTTCCACGACTTGCTAGAGTTGGGGATTGTCAAGAGTTCGTGGGGATTGGATGTGGTATTAGGTCTTTATCAAAAGAATTTCTTATAAAACTGTTGTACAGTTGTTTTAAACGATACTATAGGAAATCCTCTTCATATTCCAGCTCTTCCTTTCAAAACAATACACGTGTGAAGGCAAATGGGTCTAAAAACTGCTTTCACAGCTCTATTATTTGAATGCTCTTATTCACTTCATTAACCCTCGCACAGGCATTACTTTCAATAGAGAATTGACCACATAGAAGTCTTCCGTCCAAGCCACAGAGGAAAGGTATCTTGTAGGCAGTCGACACTGTCATGAATCCATCCACTCAATAACTGATCTAGACAAACTCCACGTTTCAAAGATTCTTCATGCAAACAAAGACTTTTAAATCCTTTCAAGATTCGGTCTCCACATTTTCCTTTCAGAATATTTAGTTGCTCATTTTACCCTCTATACAATAAGAAACCTGTTCAAGAATGTATGCTCTGTAATTTCCAGTCCGTATACTTTGACTTTGATTAATGTTCGTAATGTTTCCAGGAGCTATGTGGCAAGGCAGGAACATTTGTTAAACATTAGCATCTTGTATTTTTCTTGCCACAGACGGCAGGGGAGGTGGGGTGGTGACGAAGGCCTCCACACTAGCCCACAAGACCCAACTCCGCCTATTCAGGGTCACCCACTCCGTTATCCACCCACATCACCCGGACTGTGACTCCTCCAGACCCACACAGCTGGTGAGTACCAACCCCCCCCCCCCCCCCTTCACAGCCACACTACTGGTCAGGACTCTTTCCCTTCCCCACAGTGTCAGATGGTGGATTAGGCAGCATCTGTTACTCTGATCTCCATAACCTTCCTCGCAGTCTTCCGTCTTGTGCAGCCAAGCACGATAAAGTGACGATCTGTACCAAATAATTTGTATGTTCTACATTTAATCCCATCGGCTCCATGCAAGACCCTGGGTGTGATGGCCTGTCAACCTAACTTATTAGAAACTGGTCATACACCACGAATTCGTGATGAAAAGTCGTGCCATACACCTCGAGGAGTTGAGCTTGCAAAGTTGCAGAATTATTAATTTGATAAACTGGAAATTCATTTTGGATTTTACGTTAGGGACCGTCTCATCTGCTCGATCATGGACTTGTTTTTGTTTCGATCAGTTTTCGTCCGTCTTGGCCATCTGGTCTCGTCCCACCCAGAGTTGTGGGCCGATGTTTACTTGCGGTTGGTTTTTCTTGTCTGTGCTGACAACTGTGAGGGAGAGACTATGAATCATGACGCCAAGTCCCTCGGCACTCTGCTCTAAATCTAGAACAACGGCACCTCCGCGAGAAAGGGGTCGTGTTATGGTTCACGTGAGCACTATAATCCTAATTGCAAGTTTTATGATGAAATTTACATTGTTTTATAACGATGGAAATGTATGTTTTATGGACCCGGAGAAGCTCCATTATACGACTAACAGAGGCGAAGCTGGTTAAAGTGTGAACGGTAAGAAGGTGAAGTAGTCTTTAGGATACCATTGGGTAGATATTGCAGAGAACTGAACGATTGGATCCAAAAGGATCGATAAGTGGGTGGGAGAGAGGGCAGAGGTCTTGGGTATATGGGGAGTGTGTAGGAAGAGAGATCTTGTTTGAGGGATAGGATGGGCTTGTTTGATAGTACTCCCAGTGCTTGTCTTGAGTCCTGAATTCATCTTAAAAAAAAAAAAGTGGGTGAATGTGTTAAATTTATTTCCTTATGACACTGAGGAGCGAGTGCTTTATGCTAGGTGCGTGGTGACAAGCGGGGTACAATTTGGAAATCGACGTCTAGGTGAGCTCAAGTTGTTTGGTAATACAAGGGAGAGTAAACAGACTTGGCTAAGTTACAGAGGCCTGAACATTAAGGTTGAGAATTGTGCTTGTGATAAAGCGAATGAATGTGGTATGCAGAGGTGTGACGCTCTCTGTGGTCAGACTGTACCGTATGAATAAAATAGAAGAAACTACTAAATCTTTCTCTTGGCCTTATCCGTGGATGGTTACTCTGGTTTCTATACAGTATCCATGACAGCTGGTAGAAGTACACAGATGAAGTACCCTTTGTATTTTCCTAACAAAAATGATATTGTTAGCTTCAATAGATGTAATTTGATTTGTGGATCAGGGATGTAACTTTTGACCAAGTTTGGAACAATTTTAATTCCTATTTACTGTATAAAATTGGGCGAGTTTGGTAAATTAACATCTCTAACATTATAGTAAGAGTTGCATGGCATTACTTTTGACCAGATCATGACCAGGTTACAACCGAGGGTCGAACTATCCTACTTACTGTAGTCTAACAGAGGGAACTGAATTTCTACCAATCTGGCTAAGTTTTCATCCAAATATTTACAACAGTCCTTCTAGGTGTACTGCTATTACTAGGGAAACAATGGAATTCACTTTCTTCTAAAGTAATATTTATAATACGTATTGAATTTTTAAGAATGTTTTCATCTGTACCGAGAGCGCTAAATAGCCTAAGGAAACTGTACTCCTTGGCTCATAAGCCTATATTATATAATCCAATCCCAATTTACAAAGAATCTGCAGAAATGCTAAAAGTAAACCAAGTCGTAACTTGTCAGGTTAGATGTGCCGCGAGGGCTGCTCGGGAGTGGTACTGGACTCCGAAACCGTGGCTAGGCGTGAACCATCTGACAACAGTTGCCCGGATCATATACAGTTTGGCCCTGCACGCATACGCCCGCCTCTCGGCCATTCTCCAGACTCTGCTTCCCTTGGTGTCCTCCCTAGACCCCAGATCTGCTGCCAGTGTGACCGCCAGAGCTATGATGGACCTCTGCCACATCGTGGCAAAGATAACCAGGAAGCTACTGCTTCGTCTTGCAATTTTCTGCATGGCATTAGAAGGCGAAATTATGAAGATTTGGGTAATTAACCTCGAACTAATTCAGATTCGTGAACTTTTCATAAAGTTGACAGCTAAATGTAATCGGCTTTGTTTTTAAGTTTGATATTTCAACTTCATTCATAGATTCTTGTGTTGATTTGTTTACCTTTTGTGAACTGATTGTTCGAAATAACTGGTACGTCTGTAGAATTAGAATTAATCGTGTGCGAGCTACTAGAAAATTGCCTTTTTCAAACTGGTACTGAATAAATTTTGACACTTTTCGGAGGTGAAATTTTCAGGATTTGGTTAACAATAACAATTGTGATTACTGACCGTGGTGCAAGATACTCCCTAATAGTTTGTCCTTCCCGAAACTGTAGCATTACGACCCTTGTGTATGATATCTTTCACATGACCCGTAAAGGCTAGACTAAAAAACTGTCGTACCATTATGTTAAGTACCGTACGCCTTAGAAGTTAAACATTTATCTTCCTCCCGACAGGCGTGGTCAGACTATCGCCTGCGATGTATACTGACTTCCTGGGAGCAGCGAGAACGAGCGTCAACAACCATGGTCTGGGGACTGGCCACCATCGAGGAACGCGAGGAATCCACAACTTCCTAAACCCACCCACCCTGCCATCATCCCTCCTCCTGTGTTAACGCGTCACTGAGGGACATTTTTTTTTTTTAAGCATTTCGCTTGTAATGGTCAGAATTCAAATCGCAATATTAAGAGTATCTTCCTCGAAAAGTACACTCAAAAGATAATGAAATCTTAATTACTTCATGATCCAGTTGTATGGATAACTTCATGTTACCAGGACTGTTCATAGACTTTTCTTGCATATCGGAATTTGTGTTGCAGACTTCTGCAGTACAAGTATATTTTAAAGTAAAAAGAAATGTGGATGTTCCAGTAGCGTACTTTGTAGCCATGATTTCCTGTAAATTGGTATATGATTTGTCTATAGTATTTCACTCGGATGTTCAGTAACATTATATTCTTTATTCTTGAATAGTTTGTTTCCCTAAATCATACAGATGAAAGATGTCTCATTAATGTCAGAAGTGTGGCATAACAGGACAAGGCTTCTGACATTACAAAAACATCGTTGAACGATTGGTAGAAAGTCTCGCACAATAATAAGTTGAGCACCATAAAAAATAATGGTCCGACCTAAGCACACGTTCACTAACTTCATATAACTTTATTACTCGACACACTTAAAGGGAACGAAGTGCAAGTTTAACTACATTAAGAGTTTAAAGCCGTAAACCTCAAGCGGTGGTAACGGGAAGACACTTTTTTTGTGATGTGAAAATTGCTCTTTGAGGAAAGTTTGGGACGCAAAGTTTCAAACTATATTTTCTTTGCAAAACTGTAATTTATTCGTGTAGTATTATGAGTGTGAGAAAATATCAAATACATGAACAGCAAGGTACACTCCTTGAGTACGTGATCTTTCACCCAAATATGAAAAGTCGAAGGCCAGACCATTATACCCAAGGATTGTACAGACTTGCTGAAGAGGTTTACCATGTGATTCAGTGTAACAGTAACATTCTTATACATCTCCACCTAGTGTCTCGTAGCGTAAAAATTCGCTCTTCTGCGTCCTGGGGATGGTTTACCACTAGCTTCTTTAGGCGAGGGGAGGAATGGACGGGAGGCTAAGCCCGGGATGATTAATGTAAGAAGCCGAGCAGGACAGGTTCTCCAGGATTCGACTTCGTCAGCCGGGAGTGCTTGAAGGGATATGACCGAAGCTTTAGGAGCTCCATCCTTGTTGTAGCTCTCATATTGAAGAGTAAAAGGTCTTATTTGTGGAATTCTCCTTAGAATGAATATGGATACTTAAACTTCCCAAAACTATAAGTTCAGGAACTAGTTAGTCTGTAATGCAAGTTTGTATGGAATTATCGCCCGAAGAATAACACAGGAATCTGAAATTTATTACGGAAATAGATCAGTTATATGACGAAGGGAAACCTACGCATTTGGCAGATTTATGACAACAGGACTAAGCTAAAAAAGCTATTTACAAAAAGGATTATATATATATGAAATGTGATAAAAATTGGAAGAAAACATAAAGGTCTAATATTTAAATTGAGACTGAAATTAAGACTGGAAATAGTCTTGGGGAAGAAATATGATTGGATACATAAATGTCGAAACTTTAATGGAATAATTCTTACGTACGGCTACGTTAGACAAAACCTAGGAGACATTGTAAGTGGTTACATACTGCTTTCCTCTAACCCAAGTGATCGAATGACCCAGCAAGGATGAAGCTTTGATACCATCAATATGGTATACAACTCCTGATTAAGCAGTTGGATTATAAAGTCCATCAACTTTGACCGTAGATATGATGTGCCATTTGGCATGAGCCATAAGGATCTGTCTAGTCAGAATGTCTCGCTATTATCACCCAAGGGTGGTTATGCTCGCGTAGTTAAGACGCCAGGCACGTTATAATAATCTGGAAACTTATTTTTCCCTCTAAATATAATCTCGTCTCTAGAGAGGAGTTTGAGGTGGTAGTTAACCAACGTATGATGATACCCAGGCGTAACTCGTTGGTGTCCAGGCAAATATTCTAAAGTATTTGAATCTGATTCCATACCATTATCATGTCTGCACAGTTCCTGTCCTCTCCAATAGTTTCTACTTTTAGAAACTTGTACTCTTGTCAACTCGAGTCTTCTACGCTATTCTTGTACATTTATGAGCGTCCTTCAGATGGAAGTCAATGCAACGTGTTTATTTTGTACATATTCGACATTCTGGGACCCCATACAACTCTGCCCCAGTCTCCCATTTGTCACCCATCACGGTGATCTTACCTAAACTGTTTATTCTGCGGATGATTGTAAATGTCTCCCGTGAATCTTTTGTGACTTCTAATCACACTGCGCTACACTTTGAAGTCATTTGACCCTTTATAGAAGCCTAAAACTTGTCTCGTCCACTCTGCTAAATGTTTCCTGCATGGCTACCAGAACTCTATTACCCGTAAGAAAAATTTTACCACTTCCGTCCCTTAACATTTTGTCTTGATAAAGTATGTCGAGAGAAAAAAAAATCGTATACGACTGTAGATATGGTAACGTACTGTAGGGGAAGTATCATTTCTTGGAATTTTACAGATGGTGGGTTCCCATTCATATGGCGTTCCTTAGAACAAGCTGCACTTGTGGTGACGAGTTTACAGCCAACAAATAAGAAGTGGATCTAGCATGGATGAGAATCTGATACACAAAATTGACTGCTTTTTTTTTTTTTTTTGTTACTTCCTTGATAGAATAACTTATTCAATCATCTGCGTACAGCAGAAGTTTCTGCTACACTATCGTCATGTTACCAGAAACAAGATGCTGGAGTGAGGAACCTGTTGAAACCCAATACGTTAAATCTTTCATCAATTTTATCAACATCTGGGATCATTGTATTGCTTGACAGAAATGAGTACAACCGATGCACAGAATTTTCAAGACTAGTGTATATTGATGCAAAAGTATCGTGGTTACTGTATCGAAAGCTTTTTATAATTCTCGCATAACTTTTTTTGCTCCATATCAAAATGTGATATCTGAAAGAATTATAAGACATGTAATAGTTGAGTATGACCATACAAATTAGTGTTGGATTCATTCATCACACTATGTTCCATAAAACATTAATTCATCTGGTTATACACAACACATTGGACCACAAGAAGTGAGAAGTCTTTTCAGTTTTATACTATAGACAAGAAATGGAGATGCTGACATAAAAGGGGATAAAAGAAGAAATAATAAGACCAGCAAACGTGTTGGTCGTCGATGCCTGAGGCAGGGGTCGCTAGGTGGCAGCACTGTCAGGGAAGTTGCAGGCGTTAGTATAACCCACGTCACGAGAGCTTAGAGTTGTCCTTCTTTTTAGATATTTTCTTTGTTATTGTTTTCGAAGAGGACAAACGTTTATGTTATGAGACCAGTGTAGATTAAGTGGTTTCTGCCTTCAAGATGACGGATGATTATGATAACGTATTTTTCCAAGCTTTAGAGAAGACCCGTGATCAAGTGACTAAGTGTGCCTTCATGATTTTAGAGTATGTGGAGGACGGTAAGTTATCAACTTTGGCGTAGTGGTTATTCTGCCGATGAGTTAATAAAACTATTTTGGTATTTCATTTTCGACATCGTCTTGTTTTTGCCATCTCTGTCTCACGCTAAGGTAGACTAGGGTTTCCTGAGGTAGAGTAGGGTCTGGGTTGAGATTCCTTGTTGGAGGTGTAGGTAAATTTGTTGGATTCCACCTTGTTTGGATGGGATGAATCGACTATAGATTACACTTCTCCATCAGTTTTTGCTGCCATCTGATCTGCTGACTATGTTCCACACTGCTTGGCTTTTGTAAAAGTTGAACGACATAACGCCTTGTAGGAATTACTGGAATCTGCCCTTAATACAACGGTGATATCACACGTACATTATAGTGCTCTATCATCTTTCCTTTGGCCTTGATTACCATCTGTAGAACTATATTCTGGGTCCATAGGGTCTTAACTCTTGAATGAGGTGAGAGACAGAGGAGGTGTGGCAGGAAGCAGCCACCTCATTGTGCATTCTTAGGACCCACTGAACCTAGAATTATCATGTGTACCCACATATTCTTGCCTCCAGGTGAGAATTTAAGCTTATAGAAAGAGGACCTGATTAACACCAATATATCTCTTGGAAAAATGTCTTGGTTATAGATTAAATAAATAGATATGTACATTTATACATTATAAATTTTGGCCAAAGACATATGACAAAACATGTTTTTTAAGAATTACTTTTTTCTTGTTTCAAGACATGGGGCAACATTAATGCCTTATTTTATTAGTCTGAATCACTCCATGTAATTTGTTGAGACAGAGTAAGATTTCAGACATTCATAGATTGTTCTAATATCGGACTATAATGGTTTGTATCTTTCTTATTTATGAAAGCATGAATCAGGGTTATAAGTGTTTTCTTTCATACTTGATCGCCATTTCCTGCATTAATAATGTAGCACCAGGAACAGAAGAAGAAAGGCCACACTTGCTTATGAACATTCTCTTGCTATCAAGTGTAATGCATGAAAACCACAGATCCTTATCCTCAAATAGTTCCCACACACCTTTCCATAGTTTACCCCAGCCACTTCACATGCCCTGGTCCAGTCCATTGACAGTACGTTGACCATAAGTCTCTATATCCCATGCACACCTTTCACCCTCCTGCATGATCAGACCATGATCATTCAAAATCTTTTTCACTTTTATCTCTCCATCTCCAACTTGGTCTCTCCCTTCTCCTAGTTCCGTCCACTTCTGACACATATATCTTCTTTGTTAAACTTTCCTCTCTGATTCTCTCCATATGTCCAAGCCATTGTAGCTCACCCTCTTCAGCTCTGTCAACCAAAATTCTTTTTTATTACCACACCTCTCTCGTACCTGTTATTGCTTATCCGACACTTCAACCATCAGCATATCCCAATCCAAAGGTGATAAGTAATGCTGAATTTAATGGTTTTATTTTACATATTTTATGACAAAGATTGTACTTATTCTTCTAGATGCGCTGAAGGCCGAGCATTTATCTGACCTTGAAAATTGCTTGATAAGCTGTGTTGAGGCAGAGCGTCAAGTGGCTCTTTCTAAGGAAGCAGCTAAGGAAGCTGTAAAAAGAGCAGTGGATGAAGAGTCTGAATTGCCAGATTCAGATAAATATGATGAGGTAAAGAAACAAGATGTTTGTGTGTGCAGTCATACATGATTTATCTCTTGCTCTTCTGTTTGCTTTTAAAGACTAGTTTACTGCATATTATATTCACTTATTGGCAGACATTTAGTACATAACTAGTGGACTATGTATCTCTGTGAATTCCTTGTGAAACAACAGTCACAGCATGTGTGTAATTGTACAAACATCTCATTCACTGTATTCTTTCAGTGCTAATTCCATATTACAAAATGAAAATAGCAGCTAGGGAGTAGAGGAGAAATATTACTTCCCACACATTCCTTTTATTTTGTAGAAGCCACCTTAAATGGGCTAGAAACTGTCCCATTGTACTTCATTTTCCAAAAGGTGGAACAGAAGTGAGAAGTGCTCATCATACCTGAAGCTTCAGGCTGGTGTGTCTGACTGTATTTGGCTGTAACTTGAGAATAAGGGAGAGTTAGGTACTGTAGTATGTTTCAATGTATTGATTGTGATTGAGATAAACCTCAAGGGGGAGAGAGAAGAACTGTTTGGATATGTTTCTGGAGTAAAATCAGGGGTTAGTGTGGGAGCAAGGAAGGGGTTGTATTTTTGATGAAGGGGGATTTGTGGAAATGTGTGAAAAAGCATAAGGAGGTGAGTCCCGGCTGTAGCTGAGAAAGTGGATTACAAGAGATGGGTAATTATTAGTGTGAAAGTGAGAGAAGGAAGAGGCAAGTATGTTGGGAGGTGCTGAGTGGGTGTTTGCAATTTTATTGTGAGGGATCAGGATTTAGTGGTGGATTATTTGAATGTGAATGTGGGTACTGTGGCAATTGAAGGTATAATTAGGGGGCATGGGATACCCACTGATGTAAATGAAAATGGTTAACAGCCTGTGGAGGTCTGTGGTGAAAAAGGAATTTGGAATACCTGATTTAAAAAAGAGGGACTTACTTAAGTACACATGGGTGAGTAGGTTAGATGAAAAGCAGACATTATTGGAATATTAGTAAGTGATAGATTTGTGAGACTGTTGGATGTGAAAGTGCTAAGAGGGGCACTTGGTGCGATGTCTTATCATAACATGGTGGAGGCAAGGTGAAGGTTTGTAGAGGCTTTTAGAAAAGAGGAAATGATATTGGTGGGAAAAAGGTGAAGTCATTGAGCTTGGAGGAGAGTCTTGTGTGAAGAGATACTATATTTCATATTTGATTATCATATTTCTTGTAATTACTTTGGTAAGTCCTAGTTGTCTGTCTGGGATTTTTTTTTATCATATACAGTGGATGACTCCATGGAGAAAAACGTATTTGCCTGAAAGAATAAAAAATTACTGTAATTATTTCTTAAATACTGTACAATTTCCATCTCCTAACACCTCCAGGAGGACTAGCAATGATAAACTATTTGTTAGTTTATTTACTGTCTTTCTCCAAAGTCTTAGTTTGAGTTCCATATTTTTTTCATTACGTACAAGTACATATATTTTATTTTTCAACATCGCATGGGTAGCCACTACCAGCTGATCTGCTTCTGGCAGGAAAAAGAGTACAAGAATTTGTGTGAAAAGGAATTGAGTGTTGACAGTACTGAGCCTATCGCAAAAAGACCACCGTAGGAGAACTTTGAGACAAATTATTTGCTATTAAGATTTTGTATGAGTACTTGAATACTTAAAGTCAAGTATTTGCTTTTTAAATTATACCAAATGTAGACTATGCATCTCAAGTTTGGCCTCCTCACTTAAAGAAACATAAAAATCTAATAGAAAAAATCCAGAAGAGGGCAACAGAGAGGGTACCAGATGTAAGAAAGCCGAGTTACAGAGAGATATAAGAGGATGTTATATTTCCTGCCATGGAGAGAAGAATAAGGGGAATCTTGATTATAGCCTTAATCAGACTGACAGTGTTAGTGGCAAACAGGCCTTTGAAAGATGCAAGGATAACATAAGTTCCTGGCAGTAAACTTTTTAGAAAAGAGATAGAAAAATACCTTTACAGAAATAAAGTTGTGGATAATTTGGTAATCTACGTAATGAAACTATGGATGTAGACAGTTAACAAACATTTGAAAAGTATGAAAGTAGAGAAAGTTAGAGAGATGGGGGCCCCACTCTCTATGTACAAGTAGATAATTACTCATCTAATGAGAATATGTCACTGTCTTATGATTATTTCATTACAGGTTTATTTAGAGAGTTTAGAGGAGCTAGAACAAGACAGAGATATTCAAGAAGTTATAGATAATGCTCCCAGTGTGAAGACATTTAGGGAACAACTCCTGGCACAGAGTGGTATGTATAATTCACCTAGAAGCTTTTATAGATATCATGTTATTACACAGCCTTGCTGTTCAACACAGATGGAAATTTTAGATAATTGATGATTTCATTGCATTGATATTTGTATTATCACCTTATAAGGTAGTTTGGAATTTCTATATTGATAATGCAGTAACATATGTGACTGAATTTATCAAATCATTCTGTGAGGAAAATTAAAGCAAAAGGGGAATTGGGGGTAAGATATGAATGAGAGTTGGTTTCATTATTTTAAAGGACTGCTGAATTTGTTAGATGATTGGAAGATGGATGTTGTGAGTTTGGGACAAGGTTGTATGCACAGTGAGTGAGACATGGTGGATAGCAAGGTGAAAAGATAAGGCAATGAAAATCTAGCACAGGATGAAGTGTGGCAAATTGGCACAAGTAGATGGGATTGCAGGAGAGTTTCTCAAGAGAAGGGTTGATGTACTATCGATAGTTTTTTCAGGCTGTTTGATGTTTATATAACTCTAGGTTAGCATAAGGAATGGCGGGATGCATGTTTCATGCCCGTCTATAAAGGTAAATTTTCAATTGCAAGGAAATTTGTCTTGAGGGTACTTGGTAGTGTGTAGAGAACAGTGATTCAGAAGATGGTGGCATGCTCAAAACTTGATTATTAGGAGGCAGTTTGGCTTGATAAGACAAAGAGGATGTGAACCATGTGATTGAGAAATGCTTGGAGAATGAGAACAAATTATATGTAGCATTGTAGATCTTGAGAAAGCATATGATAGGTTTGACAAAAATGCCTTTTGAAAAGTGCTACAAGTATATGGGCATGCTTAGAATGTTACTTATGGTTGTTGTGTTTTTACTGAGAGAGTAAGGTGTGTGTGCAAGTAGTGGGGAGGATGAGAAATGTTTCTTAGTGAAGGTAGGTCTCTGGTACTGATTTATGGAGTTACCATGGCACATACACCCCAGTATACCACATCTTTCCAATGCACCATATCCTCTGCACATTTCACCCTCCTGTACATTCAGGTACTGATCTCTCAAAATCTCATTCCACCCTTACATCTCCAATTTGGTCTCCTTCTCCTCCTCCTTGTCCCTTCTACTTCTGACACATATATCCTGTTTGTCAACCTCTCTTCACTCACCCTATCCATAAGTCTGGACCATTTCAGCACACGGTCTTCAGCTCACTCAACCACACTTTTTTATTGCCACACTCTTTTATACTCTTTTATTACTTAACCAACCATCTCACACAACACAGTGTCTTCAAACATTTCATTTCCAACACATCCTCCTTTGTCTGCATATGCTCATGTATAGCCCATGCCTCACATCAGTACAACATTGTTGGGACTGCTACACCTTCAAATATACCCATTTTCACCCTTACAGATAATGACCTCTTTTCACACATTCTTCAGTGTTTCCAGAACATTTGCCCCCACCATATGACTCACTTCTGCTGCCATGTCCACTCCCAGGTATCAGAATCTTTTCCGTTTCTCCAAATTTTCTATTCAAACTCACACCCCCAACCAACCTGTCCCACTACTCTGCTAAACCTAGTAAACTTGCTTTTATTCATATTTACTCTCAACTTCCTCCTTTCACAAACTCTTTCAAAGCCAGCCACCATCTTTTCAGCAGTTTCTCATTCAAATCTGCCATTGCTTTTCTCCAGGACTCTTGCATTTACTAATCTCACTACCCCAACCATAAACAAATTAAACAATGGTAACATCACATTCCTGCTGCAGACCAACTTTCACTTGGAACCACTCACTCTTCTTCCTATTTGTACACACACCTTACACCCTTGATAAAAACTTCTCGCTGCTTCTAGTAGCTTTTCTCTTAACACCATATATTCTTAAGACCTTCCATAACCCAGTCATCTGTAGGGTTGGAAGTCATCTATCAGTTAATGATGGTTTCTTCTTTAGCTAGTTGTCAACTAACCAATCAATTTCTTACAATTTTTATCTGATCACCCAAGCTGTACCTGTTTGCTTGACTGAAAACAACATATACAGTCTGTTAGACAATTGGCATCAGTGTCACTAAAGAGAAACTGATCTCATTGCCTTAAGACATATTGTATTTTTTCAATCAGAATTATTCTATTAGGGTAATGGAATAGCAAATCCCTTACATCTCTTACCTTTGACAGCTCATGGGATAGGGTTCATTGCCCTGTGCTGTGCAATATTGAATCTCACAAAATGTGCATGACTAGGCATTGGATCCATCCCCTGTAATTGAAAATACAGATAATGATAATAGAAGGATACAGATGATTATTATATGAAGAATATTTCACAGTTGGAGTAACAATATATTGTCAGTTCCAGGAGGAAGTTCAAATGCTGATGACAGTGAGGAACTGGTAACAACCCAACACTCAATAAATATTATTGACCCTATCAGCAAGAAGGTCATGACAGATCCAGTACGCAACAAACACTGTGGTCATGTTTATGATCGGTCATCTGTAGTTGATATGATTAAAGTAAAAAAGCGGAAAGGATTCAAGTAAGTATAATATTGGGTTGCGGTTGTTTTGCTATTCATTTTTGGACCACTTTGTGCGGAGTCCAGATTCATTTTGCAGTTGCTGTAAACTGTTTTATTGAACTTGTGTAATGGGCATACCATTTCACAAAATTCTTCAGCGAACAAAATTATTGTTCAAGTCTTTGATGAAATTGTAATTTCTTTTATGTCTTCCTTAACCTTTAAATGGGTGTATTGTCCAAAAATTCCATCATGGATTGCACAAATGTAAAAAAGTAACAAACATTTATTTTTTAAATAGATGATAGATTAGCATTTACAAGTACCAGGAAATTTTCAGGAAAGTATATTATTACCTTTTTCTTGGCCAGATTCCTTGCTGACTGAGCATTGAGAGAGGTGTGAATAATATGTTAGGCAACTCCTGATTTATTCATTTTTATTTATAATAATCCCAGGATCTATGAAAAACAATCCTGGTGTTACTTATGGTCTCTTTCGAGAGGCTTTTGCAACCCAAGGCTGTACTATTTCCAGTACCAGGAAAATATGGACTGCTTTGAGTTGAGAAATCCTTAACGAGATTGTACTTACTCAAAATTATGTAGCCTCACCAAAGGTGACTTTTCACTCATGGTACTACTTCATGCAAACAGATTCCAGTATCACCACAGCTCCAGATGAGAGAGGATGTGGAATATGATGTTTCTTTCTTTTTATTAAGCTTGTTTTCCCTGTACTCATAATGTAGATAGGCACAGATTTGGCAGTAAGTAGGAAATACAGTGTCTGCAAAAAGCCTTGCTCTCCCCCATATATTTTCGAAGGCAATGCATGGCTAAGATTTGTTGTGGGTACTAGCATATGATGCTCTCAGAAGATAATCATTGTACATCTGGTCACCAAGAGTAGAGTTTCTAATGGTATGGGCACCAGCAACCCTCCTCGATTTGCCTCAGGAACAATGTTCTGCTTTTACTCTTCCAGGGTCCCACTTTATTTTGAGAATTTTGCTTGTCATTGAAAATGTATGGGAAAGCAGACAAGGTTTTTAGCAGACACTGATTATGTAGGAATATTACACCTATCATGCCAGACTTCATTAAGAAGGGGACTAGCTGCAAAGTATGGGAAGGATTTTTTTTTTTTTTTTTTTTTTTTTTTTTTGAGGTGGCATGGGCAGCAGAGGCCTTAATCAAAGCCATCCCATTAAGGTCACCACGCAAGTCCATTGAAGGATTTTTTTTTTTCTTTTCAGTGAAAACTCTGCTTTTATTTCATAAATAGGCTAAACATTGTTGATGAATAACATAAGTATATGTAGAATTATTACATAAGCCTTTTATACTACTAATAAGTATATGGAGATAAGAGTGGCTGGTATGTATGCAAAGGACATGGGAGATATTGTTTCTCTGGAAATATTCTAGCTCCTTATGTCGACTTCATTACAAGAGACCTTCATCATCCCAGGATTACAGTGAATAGAGAATATTAGATGCAGTGTTATGTAATTTCTTGCATAAACTTGAGTTCACTGGGGATGCCTCCCCTACCACCTTACTTGAGTTCCCATCAAATCACTCTGTTGCTTAGTTTTTCACGTCTCATGCTCTTCTTTCTTTTCTTTACCAGCTCATAGGTATCATAAGAGCCCCTCCAAACTTTAAGTCATCCAACAAAATACATGTTTTCCATAGTCATCATGTATGCATGACCTTCAGTTGAATAGCTTTGTACTTCTAATAGTGGTTGTAGGGGCACTGAGGATAGTCGATTTTTTCCCTGTGCCTTCCTAGCGATGGAAGAGACATATGTAGGTTAATAATCATATGTTAAGTCAGCTAGAATTTAAAGAGTCAGGAAAAGGTAGAACATTAATTGATGTCAGCTGCAGTTTCTTAGAGAACATTAAATGATGTTGGCTGCTGTTTCTTGATTGGTTTTCTTGTTGCATATTAGTAGTTTGTAGAAAGGTTAACTGTAATAAATGCTTTCAGTTTAAGGAATAAAGAACCAGAGTTGTATATATATATTTTTAGTTGCTGCTTCTGGAATAGGATATAAGAATCATCTAAAACAAGTAAAATATTTTGAAAAGAATTAGTATGGTACTCCATCACTTATATCCCCAGCCCCCTTATGCGCAGATGTTGTTACATGATAATTGCATCATAAAGATGATGGTAATGAACTAGAATGTTTTCGAACATATTTTGACTGTGAAGAATCATTTCATGGAGAAGTGCACAGTCTTGTCATTTTTTGTTTGTAATGCAATATTTTCACTTGTATCCTTGTTATTAACCATCATCATTGTGTGTATTTAAGAAATAAGAGTAGAAGGTGATATATCATACACAGTACCACCATGTCCTTCTTTCTAAAGATGAGGAAGAATACCCCCAGACATGCTGGCTGTGATATGCCTAAGCATATTCTTGTTATTTGCCATAAGTGCTGTAACTATGTATGAAATAAGGGTGAAGTGTGAAACAAAGTTCAAGAAAAAGAAATGACATATCCTTCCCTTCCCTCTCATCTTGAGATGGCAACCACATTCTTTCCTCCCATTTACTCAGCACTACTTTTAGACAGTACGAGATAGTTACATCACTTTTTTTATTTTCTTATACACACCAATCTTTCAAGTCATAATAGAAAGAGCATTTGTACACACATGGTGATGGAATTTCCAGCTGGTCTTGATCTCAAGTTTAAGGGTTAAAACCGTATCTTGCAAGGAAAGGTTTGAAGGTATTAATAGTGACATTCCATCTGTTTAATATGACCCAGTATATCCCCTAACACTTTTATTGTAATGTGCTTCTTTCTTCTTCTAATGATTGAATTAATAATTCCTGTGATAATGATTGAATTAATTATTCCAGTGGTATCTTGTTTTTGAAAAAACAAATCAGTAATTACATTTGCTGTACATTTGTGTATGAGATTTATTTAATTTTTTACTCATTAACAAATTGCTTCATATTTACAGATGCCCCAGCATGGGATGTGGATATCGTGAGCCTCTAAAACTTCATGACTTGGAGGATGCTCTTGATGTAAAGCGAAAGATTATATTCCATCAGAAAAAGTATGGTAATCAGTAGAGGGATAGTAGATGGGATCATTAGATGTATTAGTTGTCAGAACCCCCAGACAAAGCAGCACCTTGTTAGGAATAAAATTATTTTTGTAAAATTTTTCTCCTTTCAACCTTTCTTGCAGTCATGAAAAGTTTTAGGCTTATTGGGTTTACACTTGGTAAAAAGAAAACTGTATTAGGAAGTCCTGAGATATATTTAACTGAGACTTGGAACCCTTCTTTCGCAAACACATATTAAAAGCATTAATGGTATGGAGTCAATTTAGAGGATTCTTTAGATTTGCATAATTTTTAGTCATAACTTAGGAAATTTTGAAATTTCTCCAGACTGAAAACTTTCAAAAACAGTATAAGTACCAAGTAAAATAGATCTGTGTGGTAATGTAGGCTGAAGGAATGGCTTAACAATGTCTGAAGATCCTTTACTATTGATATTGATGCCTTTTCCCCTCAGGAACTCCCTCCAATGGACCACAGCAAAAGTCTCCATAACAAATGAACTCCAGTGGCACCTTTTAACTTTTAGTGCCTCACCCTTAACAGGCCACTGGCAGAGGGCAACTCTAGTTCAGTGTTTTCAGAGGCTCTTAATGACTACTTCTACCTAATATTCCAAATTATTACTTTTATCTAATTTTCTCACCTAATGTACCAACATATTACTTCTACCTAATGCTCCTGTCTAATATTCCTACCTACTGCTTCTGTCTATCTGTTCCTTCCATTTTGCCAAAAGGCAGGGCTAGTGCATAACACTTACTGCAAGAAAAATCTCGAGTTATGAAGAACAAGTTGGGTGGGTTAAATGTTGTCAAGTGTTACGTGTGACAAGAAGAGATTGTAAGTTTGTGGACAAAATGCCAGCAGTCCACATTTGGGTGAGGCAGAAAGAAAAAACAGCTCCTCCCTCTCCTCCTTGCTTCCTCAACTTCTGACATGTAGAACCCCTTAGTCTGCCATCTGCTTCTCATCCTCTCCATAAATCCACACCATTTTAGCACACAGTGCTCACCACTTACCACCTCTCCTCACTTACACTGTCATCCTGTAGATGCTCAACCCACCTCGCCACATATTCTCAGGCTTTTCAT
The DNA here is from genome assembly GCF_036320965.1 of Panulirus ornatus. Lineage (NCBI taxonomy): Eukaryota > Metazoa > Arthropoda > Malacostraca > Decapoda > Palinuridae > Panulirus > Panulirus ornatus. Next base: position 18,049,689 of record NC_092281.1, on the reverse strand, counting down.
ATCAGCATAAGTCCAATAAACAGATGCTTAAATTGTCGGGTAGGCATGCACTACCTCAGAAAAATTTAATGAAAAATGTTTGCTTGTCTGCTTATTATACTTACTTTCCTGCCCTAGTACCCCCTTTTGTAGGGCTTCCACGTCACTCAGGAAGCCACCCATGTCCTTCAGGAAGGTTAACAGCTCATGTAGTGATGTGCAGATGTCTGCATCATGAATGCAGGACAAATAAGAAGTAGTATTGTGTCTTCAGTACGGGAGTTGCATCATGGGCCTAAGAGTCTGTGATTTACTGAATCAGCATTAGTAATGATGTAAATATGGGTGGTGTCCAGACTGCAGATAAGAAAATATATCTCCTACATGCCTGGGGAGGATAGTTTCAAATTTGTGTATGTTTGGTAGGATGGACTTTAAGACTAAGTGGGGAGGTTGGTTATTTAGTGCTTATCCAGTAATTATTTTCTATGTATGATTTATCCGTGTTGTGCTTTTTGGGAAAGGGTTGGGCGATCTTTGAACTTGTTTGCTGAAATAGGAAGCAGTTAGTTTTTTTTTTTTTCTTATTTCAACCTGATGATTGGTGGTTGATTATGATGTGGTTTGGGTGGGAGGGGTCCTGGCGAATCTAGGATTATGAGAAAAGGGTGGTGGTGCTGGGGTTCTAAACATTGTGATGCAGAGGATATTCCCCACTTGGCCTTGGTCGATTTGTAACAACAGAATTCGAAAACGTATTTTATTAACATTTGAAGCATTGTAAGTAAGCACTTGAAGGTTGCGTTTAGATTTATTGCACGCGATTTTGCGTGTTTTAGTATTTACATAATATACTATATGCATGTGTTTTAGACGTTGCCATCTTGGAACAGAATGTGTTGATATGCTGTACCTGAAGACAGGCACAATACAAACATAACACGAATAAAAACGTAGGGTCCAGATATATGATAGGGGCCTTTCTACTACCGCAAAACACACTGATCCGCCCTTGAAGAGGTCAAACCGACCAACCAAACTTGATCCCTACTCTGCCGGTTTCGTACCCATGCCAAACTTAAGTAACCCAAACGAGGCGTATGGGAAATGGAAATAAATCTTAGACGGATAAATAACATTTAACTCACTGGGAACGACTAACCATCAAAAATAACAAATGCTTTAAACATTTTCAGAATATGTATTTGAAGATTTCATTAAATGCTACAAATTTGATCAATGGTTAATTTTTCTCCAAGTCTTAACCACTCTGAAATATGATTCGACCATATTGGAGGAAGTAATCACGAGAAACAAGAGATTCTAATGCGTCACCATTACTCCCACACATCATATGACTCGAGGCTTCTTTCAGTAATATGAATTTGTTAATGAGCCTTTGACCTTGGGTATGTCGTTGTTGGGTGTATAAGTTATCGTGTGGAATGTATATGTATGCAATCACGTGTGTATGAAAGTTTCTCTATGCTGCAGAGGTATGTGTGGGTGACAACGAGTGTCAAAGTTATTATGGGTACAAGTTTAATGTGGCGTGGCTTGTCTAACGTCATCGCCTTCCTGGGATTAATTTTTTTCAGGATGAACAAGGATATGCATGGCAAGAGAGAGAATGTATGCCAATTTAGCCTAACTCTGAATTGCCTAATATTTTTTGTACTGAGGTAAGCAGTAGAACAAGCGTAGTAAATTGGTTATCACCAAGGCAATGAGAGAATAACCTACAAAGAAAATTAGACATTAGGTAAAGTTTTATATATATATATATATATATATATATATATATATATATATATATATATATATATATATATACACCCGTTAACTCAAAAGGACATATCAACCAGAAAAGGTATAAACAGCCCTGGCTTAGTTCACTCTAGGAAAAAGATTCCACCCACAGCCTGGGTGACATCATTCTATAACAATAGTTTCGCATAGCTATGAACACATCGCCTGGTGGTAGCTCCAACCATTGAACTAGAATTGTTAATATTTCCATTATTATGTGTAAGTTCATATAGAATTCTGTGCATTATTTTTCCTCCCGCACTGATGGAAACCTAAACTTTTCTTCCTTAGTTTCCAGTTGGCCAAGATGAGATGGTTTACGAAAGTGAATTGAAATGTTCAATTACTTGTTTTCTCGTAAAACATATGTAGCTATAGTTAAATGCATATATTATGCACTGCACACCATTGAACTTGTTACTAGTAATACTATCCGACATAATGAAAATGTTTTATCGCGATTTATTCCTACAGAGAGATACTAGTATAAATTCCATGTACAGGTTGCTATACCGTCCCAGTCGTTGTGTGTGTGTATATATATATATATATATATATATATATATATATATATATATATATATATATATATATATCCTCTTTCTAAGAAGACTTCAGGTGTTACCCAGGCAGGCAAGTGTAGTGGGCGTAGGGAGTAACCACTGGCGGGACCAAAGCCTGAGCGGTTTTCTTTTCATAATTCACCTCATTCACCTTCACTATTACTTAGAATGATCCTGTGAAAAAAAAATCCTTTTTCATTAATCTATCTATACATACATGTATACTAATGTATCCACACAATAACATGTTACTGTAGTTATAAAAAATCAATGATATTGGCCGTTAAAGATCAAGCTATTGTAGTAAGCAGTAGTTTTTTATTATGCATATCAAATTGTACTCTTTCAGGCTTAAACTTATCTAGAACTAGATTCATGCATGTGTATATAAATCAACAAATACATTTACTTTCACTTGTTCATACTATGTATTTTTTCCTGAAATTGAATTACTCTGTTGTATAGTTACCGGTTTCTCTGAAGCGAAAACCATCACAATTACTAACAAGACAATAATTAGGGCAGTACACGGCTTTCCATAGAAATAAGTCACACAGAACCCCATGCGAGATAAATTACAATTGGTGATCTACACAGGGTGAAAATCCGAATTATACATTTGCACTTCTGGAGGCTAACAGTACAGATAAATAAAGGATCTCAGTTCCAGATATATCGGCATTATTAGCTTCCAACTTTGAACAAAACTAAACTAGAGTGTAAGTCAACATTGCAACACGTAATATCAACTGACATGAGCAGCATATTCAAAACCGCTGAGCCATCCTGTTTTCTTGTTTGCTGGCAAACATTGACAATTATCCTGTTTGATCTGTTTGAAGTTGTTGGATCCAAGTTACTGAAGCAATAAACAACGTATCCTTACACATGAAATATAATGCATGATTATCTGACTGTATTGACGACGAGGATTTTTTTTCACAAGAGGCAGATAACTAGAAGTAGCTAATGAGCAAATTGGTGATCATTTGGTTATGTTGTTAGACTTCAAGGGAACATGGGTTAAGATGGAATTCACTGTCCGTTTCATATCTGGAATAGATTTCTGCCAATAACCAGTTCATTACAGGATAATAGATAATGTTTCTTTTGGTCATGCTGGCATTTACGCGACTAATATTTCTTTTGGTCATGCTGGCATATATAAACATGTACAACTGATTGCATGACATCATCATCCTGTATGATCCTAAGCTATTTACAGGCTGCCTTCTTGGATGGAAGTGTTGCTATCTCTTTACCAAATGATTTAAGATCCTCAAATCTTCGATATAATCAGCCGCGCCTTTTTTTTTCTAAAAAAAACTATCATTAGCCAAGTTTTGTTCAATATCAGTTACGATTACGGCTCCTGACAGGTACAGAGATGCTGGCTGCATTAATACCTGAAAGCTGCTTTGTCTTGGAAAGTATGAGTGAATATTAATAGAAAATATATTACTAAAAAAAATATGTAAATCAACAAACTTTTTGTACCATGTGTGCGCTTATCTGTGTATGACTACGTTATCTATAGCTCTAACGTGCCGAATATTCTCTTATGATTAACTTTATCAAGTAGAAATAAAACAATCTAAATTGCATATTCTCACTATCAGCATTCTATAGCAGCTATATAAATTCCCAAGTGAAACTATATAGATGATGGCAGTGTAGTTACAGTAATTCACCAGAAGTCTATCATTTCTCACTGGAGGGACGGGAGAAAATTTGGCAGTTCTACTTCCTATGGGAGTTGCCAGATTGACAGACGTGCAATACAGTGGATATATTGTGTAAGAAATTACAACGCTACTGTAACCAAAAATCTTAGAATTTTTAAATGGGGCGGAGGGTATATGGCCCCTTCTCCTAACTATGCTGCTGCAAATCGGTAATTACGCACATCATGTTACTCTTCAACTCGACCATAATCACAATTCTTAAAGTACTCCTCGGTCCACAAGAAGCTAACATCAGTTTTAATAGGTATGATGCATAATTGAGATGATACGAAGGAACGCAGTGTGCAACGCAAGAGGAGTTAATAAACCTCTTACAGCCGTGATGATGTCAAAGATATAATGAAGTGAGAGTAAAGGATCTTACAAGTATCTTACATGTCGAATGTTTTTCAAGATTTTTCCATATGTCGTTATGACGGCGTTCGTGGTCATGATGACCCCATCACTCCATAGGGGAAAAGCTCACTTAGCAAACTAATCAGTCATAAAGTCCTTAACGATCGGATACGGACACATGGCGCAACCCTCGCCTGTATATCTTGTGAGCTGACATTTGACCTCGGCACGCTTCCGTTCTCCTATTGCATCATCATGAAACCACGGCAACGCCTACTTTCTCCAATAGTATCACGACGAAGGTTCGGCCACGCCTTTTTCTTCCTATAGCCACTATATGTGACTTCAGCAACACTTCGCAACTTGAGCATAACAGCGGAACACCGCAGCTCTTCATCCCTCCTGCAGCAGCACTATAAGGCTGCTGATGCCTCCTTCATCCTACGTAACCACCACAGGACCTTGGCAAGTCCTCCTTTCTCCTGCAGCAGTAGTACGAACCATGATAAAATGGGTCAGAATGAGTAAAGAGATGGAACCAAGTGGTTTATCACGATTTGCTCCTAGACCTAGAGTAGGTTATTGTATCAGCGTCAAATTATTTTCTTACAAGAACGAGTTAAATCGTTTTTATGAAGTAAACTAGGTAATGAAAATGATTTTTCACTCTTTGGAATTGGTGCTTGTAACTGTAGTCAGCTATTAGCTTTTAATCATTATGAAATTCTATTGTGTATCTAGTTGTTTTATTTTTGTGCTCTGAAAGTCTTAACTCGGTACCATCAGTCATTTTAAATGTATTATAAGGGCCACGTTAGAAATAAGAATTAGTTTATACCGTATATATTATCCCTGGTAAAATATGGCCAGTCTATTTTACCAAAATGAATTCAGTCATTGTAAGACCCAGGAACAGACTCATGCCTCATATTCCCTTCTGCTCTTGAACCTCCAAGAAATACATACTGCTCTCGTCGGTTTACATACATTTGAATTACTCGTGTTTCTATATCCCTCTCAAAGTCCTTAGGCCTACTTACATTCCTAAAGAAGTTTAACACCCCTACTACGTTAAGTAGAATATGATCTGCATACAAGGCAAAGAAACAGGTCAGATTTAGAATAATTTCTATGTAATGAATAACACTGGAATCAAAATCAGATGCCCACATGCAAATTACATATTGATGATGACCAGTTTCTCTGTGAAGCCACCACACATCGGGAAACCTAAAATGCGACAAATTAGTAAGGATGTGTGAAGCCATCTATCACCCCGTTCACTGGGAGTGAACGACAGGTCGGAAAACTCAAAACTGGTAGTCCACACGTGCAATGTGTGAATTCAAAAGGATGAGTAGGAAATGCTTGGATTTATCTAACTATCGTTATTGCTGTTGTAGATAAGAAAACAGTTTGACATTATATTCACGCACTAAGTAGATAAATGTCGTCCAAAGCACTGTAAAATCACATCATTTCTCATTATCAAGTCATGATTTCATGAATGACAAAACAGTCTGCTTTTATATATACAACGACGATATTGGATTCTGTAGTTTTCTTTATTATCTTTATTATAGTTCTTTCGTTTGTTTATGTACACAGCGGGTGTTTGTATCATACGAAACTAGACCTTGTGGCTGTTGGTGTGGCTGGCTCAGTGCTGGGTTGAAGTCGTGTTGGTTCAGCGGACCATGGATGGAACTCGGGTGAAATCCGTCATATTGCCTCTTGGTGGAGCCCTCTTGCTCTCCGGTGTCGCTGGAGCTCTGTACTACTTCCTGACGAAGAAGGTACTGGACTATTGACGACATGACATAGTCTTTCTAACGAGGCAGGTTTCAATTAGATGCGTCTCGCATGGATTCCGCAGGACGTGTGTGGTAGATTATTAGTGAGCAAGTTTGCTGTTAGTGCAGTTGGACGGTTTAGGCTGGACTCTGACGTGTGTGTTGTATCCTGGCACTTGGAGAGTAATGATATTAACTGATCGTTTCAAGAACTAACTTCTATGAATGAATCCCTGTGTTATATTGCTTTCTAAAGTTCAGGGGGGTTGGAGGGATTAGGGTTAAAGTACCTAGTGGTTATGTTGCCGACAGGTGTCGCTGTGGCACAGGTGGGTCGATTAGCAATATGGTGATGTTAGTAAGTATTTAAATGAAATGAATCTGGTTCAATATTTTCGAATTGTTCCCCTCCCCAGAGTTACTTAACATAGGATTTAGGTTTGGTAGGGGGTGGGTGGGGAGATGTGTGGGATGGGTTAGGTAAGGTTGAATAGCTAAACTGTCAATCTGAAATTTCCGTTTACTTCAGGATGACTGATTTTGTGACATACCATCACATGTATGATCATTCATTGTAAAACGTACGAGTCTTATCTAAATACTTCCAATACAAATACTCCATTTTTGTGACAGCTGGAAAAGTCAGAAGCAAAACACCCCAGTTAAAGTGGTAAAGGCAAGAATCAGTGCATTGCTAAAGCTAAAGATAAAGAATGTGGAAAAATAACCTAAATGTTTGTTATAATAGATTAATAATGTATGTATGAAAAACCCTTAAAGAACTATTGATGAATGACCATGTTGCAATTCGATGTATTGGCAGGAAACGCCAGTGGAATAAGGCAGAGAATTGAAGGATGTTGTCAATGCTCTTGTGCTGGACATGGTCATACTTTTCTGTGAATTTTTGATATTTTTTTAACCTCCCCTTACAACTGTGTCTGTTTTACAATAATTGAAACAGCATAATCGCTGAAATCCTTGACTACTATCTTCTAAGTGTGCTTTAGACCATTTTACCTATTCTGCCAGGTATGGCTACACTAGGGAGGGTTATGCAGATCATGGGAATTATGAAATGTATTAAATGTAAATGTAGGTGAAACACAAAGGCAGCAGAATCTCTGAAATTCTTCTCTGAACAGCTACGATTTCGAATTATATTGAATATTCGGGTAGAAAAGGATATATTAACGATTGAGCATCTATACCCTTCCCAGAAACATGAACAGATGGACTGAATGGCTATTTATGCCACTACCCAACCACTCCAGTAGCAGCCCTATGCAACCCCCAGAAGACCACATTAATGTTGGCATCATTCTACCTTAAATCTTGTCTACTAATGTAATTTGGTGAGGATTTGATATGTGCTATTCACTTTTTTTCTACTTTTCTCTCATAGTAGTTGATACTTTTCTCTTGATCTTCATAACCTTCATCACTAACACCTTATTTGATATGAAGTGGTTATTTATCATAAGATTGCAATCAGGATTTTCTTCCTTAAAGGCCTGCTTATATTGGGTTGGGTTAGTTTAGGCAATGGAAAAATATCATGATTAAACCATGTGCCCTTTTAGAGTGGACAGAATAATACTGTATCCCTTGCTTGTTTAATATCACAGAATGAATTATGAATCTCAAAATCATTGTTTATTTTCAGTGAAGGCAAAATAAAATCTTTTAATATCCGAAGCTTGTAGAGCGGTAGATCTTAACTGATGAATTACTAAGTTAATGTTTACCCTCTGGGTTTAGGGGAGAAATGATACTACCATCATATTTCTTGTGTGTCATAGGCAGTTAAGAGGAGTGGGAGTAGGGGGCCAGAAACCCTCCTCTCTTTGTGTATGTAAATTTCTAAAAGTGGGAACAGAAGGAACAAGGCAAGAGTGCTAACCCTCCATGGAGGTTTTGGTTGGGGTATCTGAGCATGTTTGGATGTAACCATTTTGAGAAGGAAGAAATAGGTGGTATGTATGGGGAGAGGAACCACATGCTCATGCTTTCAGTAAAACTAAGATCATTGTTTAGGAAAGGGGAAGAATCATCTGGGAAAATATGGTGGGTAAAGTCTTGTCTTATTATGAGGGCTAGAGCAAAAGAGGATAGAGGCATTTTTGCTGCAGTAGGAGTTTTAGGAATTTGTTAAAGTTTGTAAGGATGTGAGTTACAGACTGTGGTTGAGAATGATGCTTATGCAACTGGTAGTGAGAGGATTGAGGAAGAAAGGCAAGTGATTTGGAAGGGGCTAGATGAGTGCATTAACAATTTTGACACAAGGGATTGAGTATTAATGGTAAGATATTTGAATACAAGAGCTGAGGCATGGGGTACCTGATGTAAATGAAAGTGGTGAACAGCTTGGGGATTTTTATGCTTAAAAAGGACTGGGAATACTCTGTTTTAAAAACTGCTTACATAAGTATGCATGAGTAAGTGGCATTAATGTAAATGAGTATTATTAGATTATATACTAATCAACAGACATGCATGTGTATGGCGAAGGCAAATGTGAAAGTTTGCTTTGATTGTATGAAAACAGGAATTATCTTGGGTTAGAAGAGGGTGCTTAAAGTGAATTGAGCTTGGAAAAGAGACATTAAGCCTTGTGCACAAAGTTGCCAATAGAGACTGTGACGAATGGCATAAAGTGCTAGTAAACAAAGTTAGGGAAGTGGGCAAGGAATGGAAGGTATTTGGGTAAAATGTGTGGCATGTAGAAGGCAGGATGGGGATTTTTGATAAAAGGGTAGTTAGTGATGGAATGAGGAAGCTAAGTGGCTGGTAAAAAAAAGAGATGTATTGGAGATATTTGTAGGGAATGAACATGGGTGATTGGGAATTTTACAAAAGAAAGTAGCAGGAAGTAAAGATGGAGGTGCAGTAGTTGAAAAAGAGGGCGAGAGATGGTGTGAGGTTGTTGAATTTCAGGGAAAATAAGTGATTTTACAGGGGGTGGTAAGTGTGAGGAAAGTAGAGAACAAGTGGATGCATAAACATGATAGTAGATAGGAAAGTGGTAGCAGGTAAAGAAGAGGTAAAGAGGTTATTATAAGGGTAACTAACCTTGAGCCATTCATATTCTTCCATGTGGGTGTGAATGCATTGAAACCTCTTACAACTTTGTCACTATGGGATTAAAAGAGGTTAATTCCAAAAGGCAGCATAAAATATGAATTGATCATCACAGCAAAATTTATGGTAGGGAAAAGTCATATTTAGAATGAGATAAGCTGCCTTCACATCACCTCAGTCTAACCTTGTACTATTATGAATCCTTTCAGCTCATCATGTAACTTCTCTTGGAAGTTAGATTTACAGTCTCATTCTCAACTTTTTAACTGTTATCCTTGTGTTTTTATGCACATTTCTTGACATGTACCATTGACAGTTAAAGGCTAACGTATGATGTATGACAGCTATGTCAGATGCAGTTTCATTCGTCTCCTAAACCACATAAACAAACTACCCATCATATTCCTTTTTATTATTATTTGTATTGTTATTCAGAGTTTTTCATACGACAGTTCATTGTTAGGAAACATGATTATGACTATTTTCTTGATATTTTATGATAAAGAATTTTTGTCCAGTTTTAATGCTTGGTTATCATATGCTCATTGAAAAATGATTCCCCATATATTGCAGTTGCTAAATTGTTAGTTTTGAATATTAAGTGAGTAATGTTTGTATTACTTGTGCCAATGTTTTGCCATTAATTCTTGATCCAAGACAAAGCTTTTGGGGAAGGAAGTTGTTCCCTAAGCCAGCTCAGAGTAAGCTGAGAGTATCTGTTACACTTTTATTACAGGATGAAGATGAAATCAAGCTGGCCAATACTAGTGTTAATCAGTGGGCAAGTGCAAAAGTGCAAGTTCCAGCTGATTCTGTTGGGTTGGTCATCGGAAGACAAGGCTCAAACATAAGATTGATTCAGGAACGTACAAACACAAAAATAAACTTTTCAGATGGTTTGTTGAAAAAGGTTTTTATACAGTGTTGAAATATAAGCTTGACTACACTGCTCCATCTTACCCCGTTTTCCTTTCCTGTGCCTTCTCTTTGTTTCTTATAAATGCAGTATAGTGTGCAGCCAACATGTATGTCTGGAAATGCGACTAGAAATAACTTTGAGTTAATTTCTTTTATTGAGGGAATTTTGAATGCTTGAGTAAAATTTGCACAGGAATATTAAAGGTTTTATGATTCTTATGATATTGACAAATGAATTTTTGTATGAAAGAAGAAAAATCATGTTTGTTATTGAAATTGCTTTACTACTTTGAGGTAGATATATTGTTCAATCTTTTTATGGATGGGCTGTTGAGGAAAGTAAATGTTAGAGTCCTGGAGAGAGGGGCAAGAATGCAGATGTGGGTGATGAGAGGGCCTAGGAAGTGAGTCAGTTGTTGTTTGCCGATGATACAGCACTGGTGGCTGATTTGATTGAGAAACTGCAGAAGTTGGTGACTGAGTTTAGAAGAGTGTGTGAGAGGAGAAAGTTAAGAGTAAATGTGACTAAGAGCAAGGTTATTAAGTTCAGCAGGGTTGAAGAACAAGTTAGTTGGGATGCAAGTTTGAATGGAGAAAAATTGGGTTAAGTGAAGTGTTTTAGATATCTGGGAGTAGTGTCTTGGCAGCAAATGGAACCACGGATGTGGAAGTGAGTCATAGGATGGGGTAGGAGGGGGAAGGTTCTGGGAGCAGTGAAGAATATATGGTAGGAGAGAATGTTATCTGAGAGAGCAAAAATGGGTATGTTTGAAGGACTAGTAGTTTCAACAAAATTATATGGTTGTGAGACATGGGCTATGGAGAGGGTTGTGCAGAGGGTGGATATGTTGGAAGTGGAATTGAGTACAAAATGTGGTTTGAGGTGGTTTGATTAAGTATTGAAAAGGTAAGAGTGACATTTGGAGAAAAGAAGTGTGTGCTTGAGAGAGCAGAAGAGGGTTTATTGAAATTTTGGACATTTGGAGCGTATGAGTGAGGAAAGGTCGACAAAGAGGATATATCTGTCAGAGGTGGAGGGAACAAGAAGTGGGAGACCAGATTGGAGATGGAAGGATGGAGTGAAAAAATTTTTAGTGATCAGGGCCTGGACATGCTAGAGGGTAAAAGGTGTGCATAGAATTGAGTAAATTGGAACAATGTGGTATGCTGGGGTCGACATGATGTCACTGGACTGAACCAGGGCATTTGAATCGTCTGAGGTAAACAATGGAAATTTCTGTTTGGCCTGAATGTGGATGGGGAGCTGTGGTTTCGGTGCATTATACATGACAATTAGAGACTGAATGTAAATATATGTGGCTTTTTTTTTTTTTTTTTTTTTTTTTGTGCTACCACACTGATGCAGGGGGTGGCCATGTTGTTTCCTGTGGGGCAGGGTGGCACCGGGAATGGATGAGGGCTAGCAATTATGAATATGTGCATATGTAGATATGTTTGTGTGTACATATGTATATGTATGTATGTATGTGTGTATATTTTTTTTTTTTTCTTTTTAAACTATTCGCCATTTCCCGCGTTAGCGAGGTAGTGTTAAGAACTGAGGACTGGGCCATTGAGGGAATATCCTCACCTGGCCCCCTTCTCTGTTCCTTCTTTTGGAAAATTAAAAAAAATTGAGAGGGGAGAATTTCCAGCCCCCCGCTCCCTCCCCTTTTAGTCGCCTTCTACGACACGCAGGGAATACGTGGGAAGTATTCTTTCTCCCCTATCCCCAGGGATAATGTGTGTGTATATATATATATATATATATATATATGTTTCCTTGCACTACCTCGCAAACGCGGGAGACAGCGACAAAGCAAAAAAAAAATATATATATATATATATATATATATATATATATATATATATATATATATATATATATATATCAGGTGTTTGCTTTGAAGAATGTATGTGAGAAATACTTAGAAAAGCAAATGGATTTGTATGTAGCATTTATGGATCTGGAGAAGGCATATGATAGAGTTGATAGAGATGCTCTGTGGAAGGTATTAAGAATATATGGTGTGGGAGGCAAGTTGTTAGAAGCAGTGAAAAGTTTTTATCGAGGATGTAAGGCATGTGTACGTGTAGGAAGAGAGGAAAGTGATTGGTTCTCAGTGAATGTAGGTTTGCGCCAGGGGTGTGTGATGTCTCCATGGTTGTTTAATTTGTTTATGGATGGGGTTGTAAGGGAGGTAAATGCAAGAGTCCTGGAAAGAGGGGCAAGTATGAAGTCTGTTGGGGATGAGAGAGCTTGGGAAGTGAGTCAGTTGTTGTTCGCTGATGATACAGCGCTGGTGGCTGATTCATGTGAGAAACTGCAGAAGCTGGTGACTGAGTTTGGTAAAGTGTGTGGAAGAAGAAAGTTGAGAGTAAATGTGAATAAGAGCAAGGTTATTAGGTACAGTAGGGGTGAGGGTCAAGTCAATTGGGAGGTGAGTTTGAATGGAGAAAAACTGGAGGAAGTGAAGTGTTTTAGATATCTGGGAGTGGATCTGTCAGCGGATGGAACCATGGAAGCGGAAGTGGATCATAGGGTGGGGGAGGGGGCGAAAATTTTGGGAGCCTTGAAAAATGTGTGGAAGTCGAGAACATTATCTCGGAAAGCAAAAATGGGTATGTTTGAGGGAATAGTGGTTCCAACAATGTTGTATGGTTGCGAGGCGTGGGCTATGGATAGAGATGTGCGCAGGAGGATGGATGTGCTGGAAATGAGATGTTTGAGGACAATGTGTGGTGTGAGGTGGTTTGATCGAGTAAGTAACGTAAGGGTAAGAGAGATGTGTGGAAATAAAAAGAGCGTGGTTGAGAGAGCAGAAGAGGGTGTTTTGAAATGGTTTGGGCACATGGAGAGAATGAGTGAGGAGAGATTGACCAAGAGGATATATGTGTCGGAGGTGGAGGGAACGAGGAGAAGAGGGAGACCAAATTGGAGGTGGAAAGATGGAGTGAAAAAGATTTTGTGTGATCGGGGCCTGAACATGCAGGAGGGTGAAAGGAGGGCAAGAAATAGAGTGAATTGGATCTATGTGGTATACAGGGGTTGACGTGCTGTCAGTGGATTGAAGCAAGGCATGTGAAGCGTCTGGGGTAAACCATGGAAAGCTGTGTAGGTATGTATATTTGCGTGTGTGGACGTGTGTATGTACATGTGTATGGGGGGGGGGCCATTTCTTTCGTCTGTTTCCTTGCGCTACCTCGCAAACGCGGGAGACAGCGACAAAGTATAAAAAAAAAAAAAAAAAAAAAAAAAAAAATATATATATATATGTGTATAGATAGATAGATAGATAGAATTGTTTCAGAAAAGTTGCTCTTTGGACTGGTAAGATAAGTAAAATGATGCATTTTTTATTTATTGAAAATTGCCACACCGAGGGCACTGAGGCAGTCACTGGGCTAGATTTTGGGCATACAATGTACTTTTAGTAAACAGGCTACACTTGCTGTAAATGATGAAAACTTAGAACAAAGATAGGGAACTATAAAGTGAGCTGTGAGCACTTTAAATTTTTGCACTAAGAGTGAACCTATTACGTTCATCATTAGCATACACAATATCTAGTGAGTATAGTGATCCCATAGTTTCTAAATAACACATGGAATACTTGTGAACAAAGGTGCTCACAGGGAGCATAATTATGCATGAAGTTGTTGTAGTTAACATACTATACTTTTAGAGTGCACCGTATAATCATGGAGCACTTACATAGAAGAGGGAACAGTTAAAGTGAAGATGATACTGTTATTCCTGAATTTACTTCACATATATTCTATAATGAAGGTAGATTTGAGGAATTTTCTTTGTAAATGAAATTCATAAATAATTCTTTTATCAGCAGAGGTTGAAGGTCATCGTACTTGTATCATCAGAGGGTTAGAGGATAACATCACTTTGGCTCAAAAATTAATCATCAAAGCTGTGAATGAACAGCCTGTTATTGAGACCTCAGAAATGCTTGTACCAACTGTAAGTAGCATGTAGTACAGCTTTTGATGTTTGAATGTTTAAGTGTTATAAATTGTTTGAATGTTTAAAGTGTTATAAATGAAACAAAACAGTGCTATTGTTTTGGTAATACACTTAACAGCTTCCCTATCCATATACACTTTACATGCCAGATCTGTGACATAGAAGATTAACCAAGTTTATATTTTCTTTGGTTATCTTCACATTGTTAAGTCCATTTGCAGTGCTTAAGTCATATGCCAACGAATTTTGCCCTCATCTTGGTCATAATCTTTGTGTTTATAAACTACTTGACTTTTGAGATGTAGGAGGATACCTCATGCAGAACGATTTGCACAATTTTTTGTATATATTGGCATTGTTTTAGTTGTAACAAGGCTCTTACAAAACATATTGCCTCACTCTTGTTCATTCATATCTTTGGTCACATCCTGTGTCTGTTCTCTTTCACCTCATTTGAATAAACCTTTAGTCTCATGCTACTTCCATACCTGTGTTAGGCTGCCTCCTCAGGACTTGACTTATACTTCACATTAATCCCTTTTGTTGTAATTTTATGTTTATGTATCTTTTTCTACTGTATTAAACCCAGTTCACATTTACAAGGAAGGATCAAATTCTGATTTGTTGATCTTTAAGAATTAACATTGCAGAACTGATGTTACTGGCCTCAGTCCCGAAGGCTGGCAAATGGACAGAGATACCTAATAACCAGTGGTACAGTCACTAAACAAGTGAGATATCCATCAGAATAGCAAATCTGATACAAGTAACTCATGATGGGTAATACAACCCACATTGTTATGTTGCAATGATTTTTGAAACCTCTTCAAACCCTCTACAGTACAGTTATAATTGGAAAGCTATAATTTTTGTTACCTCATCTGAAAAAGATGGATGGATGGATTGTGTAGACTTTCAAGACAGGAGAGGATATAGCATTTCATAATCTCTTTAAGGTGCTAACACTCTTAAACAGAGTAGTACTCATTACTGACACCCTTTTCAAGGTGGGTGTAATTGTAGAGCTAGGAAGTATTCAGAGATCCTTCATGGCCTGTACTGATGTGGTGCAGGAGCTGAAGTACTGAACACCCTCACTCATTTGATATTCTTGAGGGTTCTCCCTCACTTGAAATACTGAAAAATATGAATACCAAACTCGTAAGTGTATTTCAGAATTTGGGATTCCTTGTAATTTGATTTCACTAATTCATGAAAAATTTGTGAACATTATGAACCTCAAAATGTCTTGATACAAATCATAAAAGAATTGTATATTGTGTGACTTACCATGATGTAAGGTTGAGTAATGTTGATAATGATTGTAATAATGATATGAAGAAAAATGATAATGATAATAGTAATTATGTTGATAAGGATAATAATAGAAATGATATGAAGAAAAATGATAATGATAATAGTAATTATGTTGATAATGATAATAATAGAAAGGGAGATACCAAATTGGAGATGAAAGGCTGGAGTAAAAGAGATTATGAGTGATCGAGGCCTGAACATGCTGGAGAGTAAAAGGCATACAGGGGATAGAGAGAATTTGGATGATGTGGTATACAGGGGTCGACATGCTGTCATTGGATTGAACCAGGGCATATGAAGTGGCCAGCCAAGCTGTGGAAAGGTCTGTGAGGTCTGGTTGTGGATAGGGTGGTTTTAATGCATTGTATATGACTATTAGAGAATGTATGTGAGCAAATGCAGCCTTTCTGTCTGTTTTTTATTATTATGATTATTGATATACCTCAAATTTTACTGGTTTCAAATCCTCTCCTAATTCCACATTCGCTCTGAAGAAGATTTATCTCAGACACTTCCATTTTTATAAGTACTGACATTGCTTTATAAAACATTTGTGTTTGTTGCACTCTTTCCTTCAACAAATTGCTCTAGCTTATGGCTGTTTATCTTTTCATTGAGCCCCTTAGCTTGTATTTCTTGTATCTCAGTTTTATCCCTACTTCTATTTCTCTATACTTGCATTATATACCTAATTGATATTTATTTTTCTGTGCAAAAAAACAAACAGGGATGCTTCAGCAAATACTATATACACAAGCAAAGCAGTAAAGTTGGAAGGATGAAAAGATATAGAATGTTGGAAGTAGTAGAATATGAATATAGAGAACATGAGAACAGCAAGTTTGTAAAGAATGCATGAAGTTTCTGAATTATTTGTGTTCTAGTAAGTATTGCTACATTGTGAATATGGCCTAAGAAAAGTGCTCTTATTGAAAAAGGGATTAGCTGTTTAATTTTGTTGAGTATCCATGAATGATATTGCCTTATCAATAAACTAAATGCAGTTTTCTTGTCAGTGATTATATATCAGAGCATATTTAGAGGGCAACTTTTCCATTATTTGTGACTGATATGCAGTATTTTTCAAGAAGCACTGCAAGCATTCTTGATTGGTCTTGATGCTAAAATGTTTTGAGGTGACAAGTAATCAAACTGTTTGGAGATTTTTTTTTTGATATGCCATTAGAGGGTACAAGCAGTTGTTCTGCTGTGGTAGAAGTACCTCCTTTTTCTTTTTTCTTTATTGATTATCAGTCTTTTGACCATATTTTGCTTCTTTGCTAGCGTCTCACACATTTTACTGCTCTGTTTTTTAGAGGTGTCTTTCCCTATTTTCTCATAATTTTTGTTCCTGTTATGTCTGTTGCCTTCGCTTATGTATTGCTTTTTCTTTGTTAAATAGATTTTATATGGAAACTTTTTTTTATGCATATTTTATTATTAGTTCACTTCA
The DNA here is from genome assembly GCF_036320965.1 of Panulirus ornatus. Taxonomy (NCBI): domain Eukaryota; kingdom Metazoa; phylum Arthropoda; class Malacostraca; order Decapoda; family Palinuridae; genus Panulirus; species Panulirus ornatus. The sequence continues at coordinate 18,032,716 of NC_092281.1, read as the reverse complement.
TCAGCAAATGCCTTCATTATGTGTAAGCCAAAAATCAGTATGCAGAAGTCCTCACCATTATGTCTTTTTAGTGTTCCTCCATGTTTCTTGGTAATACTTAAAATGTGGAAATAGTAACCACAGTGTTATGGATTATCATGTCTTGAGTGACAGGAAAAGCCTGTCAGCATTAATATTTTTGTTATCATGGAGGGATAGTATTGAAACACCCCCATCAGTTTATACAACTTAAAACAATATTGTGGGAGTATTGGAATGTTGACTTAATTTCTGCAAGATTAATGCTCGCAAAAGTTGTCTTGCATTGTGCACATGATCCACCCTGGATGAGTATACTGACATAAAAATCTAAGTAGATTTTTGAATCTTTTTTCCCTTAAAAAAAACGGTAATCAGACAGTTTTTATGCTATATGATGTACATTAATAAAAAGCAAACAATGATTATTCCAGGTGGCTGTTGGTCGAGTAATTGGTAGGAATGGAGAATCAGTTCGTAGTATGTCTCATGTTAGTGGGGCCAAAATCATTGTGGAAAGGGAAGAAGACAGAGCTCTTTCTCCATCATATCCTGGTGAGTGGCTTTTCTGTGAGTAATTACACTGCTTTAGACTAATTTTTAATTTACAGAAATTTTTTTTCTGTACTTTATTTTTAAGGAAAGACTGCTGAGAGATCTATGTTTGTGTAGGGAAGTTTGGAGAATTGTTGTGGCAGAGGTGTTACATTACTGCATTCTATTTTTGGTTGACTGGATACTAGGAAGGCAATTTTCAAGAGAGTAACATTTCATACATATATATTTGCCATTTCTTGCATTGGTAAGGTAGCATCAAGAACAGATGGCTGAGCCTCAGAGGAGAAAAATCCTCACTTGGCCCCCTTCTCTGTTCCTTCTTTTAGAAAAGTAAAATGGAAGGAGAGGATATCCAGCCCCTGCTCCTACCCATTTTAGTTGCCTTCTACAACATGCAGGAAATGTCGTATATATATATATATTTTATCCCTGAGGATAGGGGAGAAAGGATACTTCCCATGTATTCCCTGCGTGTTGTAGAAGGTGACTAAAAGTGCAGGGAGTGGGGGGCTAGAAATCCTCCCCTCCAGTTCTTATTTTTCCTAAAGAAGGAACAGAAAAGGGGGCCATGTGAGGATCATCCTTCTTAGGTTCAATCCTTGCGCACCACCCTGACTAAAGCACCCTACATCTGCCACTCTGTCATCAAGCACATTCAACTACCCTTCAGTATACTCTCTCTATCTCCTTCTCACTCCATCACTACCTGTTATCGCTTCACCCCGTCTCCTTCGACGATGATCCCATTTATTCTCTTGCCTTTCGCACATTATTTACCTCCTTATAAAACATCTTTTTATTTTCCCTAAAGTTTTATGATAATCTCTCACCTCAACTTTCATTTGCCCTTTTTTTCAGCCTTTGCACCTTCCTGTTGACCTGCTGCTTTCTCTTATACATTTCCCAGTCATTTGCACTCCTTCCTAGTAAGTATCATCCAAATGTTTCTCTTTGCTCTTTCACCAACAACTTTACTTCATCCCACCACTCTGTACCCTTTCTAATCTGCCCACCTCCCAACTTTTTCATGCCACATGCATCTCTTGCTCATGCCATCACTGTTTCCCTGAATACATTCCATCCTCACCCATTTCCCTTACTTCATTTGCTCTCACCTTTTGCCATTCTACGTTCAGTCTCTCCTGGCATTTCTTTCCAAGCTCACTTACTTTCACCCCTCTCTTCTCCCTGACATTCTCTCTTCTTTACAAAACCTTTGCTAATCTTCACGTTCGCCTCCACAAGATGGTTATTAGACCTCCCACCAGCTGCCCCTCTCAGCTCATTTAAATCCAAAAGTCTCTATTTTACATGCCTATCAATTGATAATTTTAATTCTTCGTTAACTAAATTTCTCTCTTCCTTTTTTTCAAAAGCCAAAAAAAGGAATTTTAGCTGGAGAAAGAATGTTTCATTCTTGTTATTGTATTCATAGTTTATGAATGCCAGTTAGTCTATCATTTATTTGGTTTTCATTTTAAGAATTTCCTTGATAGTTTCTCCATATGAGACTTCCCAGCGACATAGTATCGATGGCCCTTCATCATCACCTTGATATGACATATTATGTTTTTGATGGTTTCTCTTTCATGTGGAAGGAACATAGATACACCTGTGCCCTCCTTTTTTGTGAGCTAGGGTTTTGATTATGTTATAAAGTATTTTTGATATTTTGATAAATTTTTAAAGTAAAAGTGAATTACATTCACTTTCATTGGTTGTTACTTTAAAGAAACAGTTTTCCCATGACTGTTTGTTCACAGTTTATGCATGAATTGAAATGTAAGTTTGTTAAGCAGTAGATATTAGAATTTTTGGTAATTGTATTTTATGCATCACATGAGTAAACTAGCCATACATTTTAAAATCACAACAAATATAAATCATGATTTCATTATGATATATTAAATTATTTATGAACATATGTATTGTTTATCATAGTAATTACCCCAAGACCAATTTTTATGAATGAGTCTTTCTGTTAGCCAGGACCATTCTAAAGATTCTAGCAACCTAAGGTTGTGCTACTTCCAGTAGCAGGGAAATGTTGATGTAGCTTTGTCAAAGATGACTTTCACTTGTACTTTTTATTTCTACATCACTCTTACCCATTTGTTACGTGATCAAACCTTTTCTTGCCACATTTTGTTCTTAAACATTTTGTTTCTTATATATCCACCTTCCTTCTACACATTCTCATCTTTAGACCATGCCTTGCAGCCGTGCAGTATTGTTAGAACTACTACTGTAACTTTAAGTGTGACTACTTTTGTCCTCCCAGTTAACAACCTCTTTCCACAAATTTCTCAGTGTTCCCAGAACCTTCTCCCTCTCATCATCCTTATTACTTACTTCTGCTTCCATGGTTCCATTCACTCCCATGTCCACTCCCTAGTGTCTTTCATTCAAATTTTCTCCATTCATACTCACATCCAACTAATATACCCTGCACTTCTAAACCTAATAACCTTGCTTTGATTCACATTTACTCTTAGATTCCTCCATTCGCACTGAAAATGAGTTTGTGAAACTTTAGTAGGTTATCGTAGTGGAAGCTACTATATACCTTATTGTGGTGTATTGCGCATGTGTATACCAGTCATAAAGTACTAGGATCCCTAAATAAAGTCAGTCAATCAATCACCACCCTCTCTCATACTCAGACCCAACTTCTGCAGTTTCTCACTTGAAGCTGCCCCATTGCTGTGTCATTGATATACAACTACGGACTCTCTTCCAGGCCCCCTAAACCCTGGCTGCTGCATACTTGCTCCTCTTTCCAAGACACTCGTATTTACTTCCTTCACCATTCCATCCATAAACAAATCAAATGGCCATAGTGACGTCACACATCCCAGCTGCAGACCCACCTTCACCTGGAACCACTCGACATCCTATATACCTAGTGTCCACAAAATCTTTGTCTGCCTCCCCATACATTTTCACAGGCAATGTCACACTTATATTTTAGTACTTTGTCATCTCTCTTTGGCCTTTTTTACTTTCTTCAGATTGATCTGGACATGGAATTGGCAAGATTCCTGAAGTAGACTCAGTCCATGTTTTGGGTCCATAGAGTTTTGATCTTTTGACTTGAGGTGAATCACTGTTGAGGTGTTGCAGGAAGCAGCAGCCTGATTGTGTGTTGTTGACTGGTAGGTAAGGATTTTTGTTGTATATATGGATTGTGGTGAGGTGCCTGAGGATTTGCAGAATGCATGGACAGTGCCATTGTTTAAAGTCATAGGGGATAGAGATGAGTGTTCAAACTACAGACTTATTAGTTTGTTTAGTGTACCTGGTAAGTTGTATGGGAGGGTATTGATTAAGAGTGTGAAGGCATGTACATAGCATCAGACTGGGGAGCAGCAGTGTGGTTTCAGAAGTGGTAGAGGATGTGTGTATCATATGTTTGCTTTATAGAATGTGTGAGAAGTGCTTTGAAAAATAGATGGTTTTGTATGTGATATTTATGAATCTGGAGAAAGCATGTGGTAGGGTTGTTAGAGATTATTTCTGGAAGGTCAAAGAATTTTTTGGTGTGGGAGGAAAGCTGCTAGAAGCAGTGAGAAGTTTGATTGGGATGTAAGGCATGTTTATGAGTAAGAGTGTAGGAGAGTGAATGTTCCAAGTGTGTGATATCACCATGATTTTTCAATTTGTTTATGGGTGGGGTAGTGAGAGAGATAAATGCTAGAGTCATAGAGAGCAGGTCAACTGTTGTTTGCTGATGACACAGCACTGGTGGCAAATTTGAGAAAATGCAGTAGGTGACTTGAGTTTAGAAAAGTGAGAGAAAAAAGGAAAATTAGAATAAATTTAAAACAAAAATGTAGGTTATTAGGTTTAGTAGGGTTGACTGACAGTAACATTAGTTGGGGTGTGAAATTGAATGGAGAAAACTTGGGAGTGGGTGAAGTTTTTAGATACCTGGGAGTGGACATGGCAGTGAATGGAATTGTGGAAGCAGAACTGAGTCATTGGATGGAATGGGGCAAACGTTTTGTAAGTGCTGAAAGATGTGTGGAAAGAGAGAATGTTATCTGGGAGGGCAAAAATGGGTATGTTTGAAGGTATAGTAGTTCCAAAAATGTTATATGGATGTGAAGCATGGGTTATAGTTAAGGAAGCACAGAGGAGGGTGGATGTGTTGGAAATGAAATGTCTAAGGACAGTATATGGTGTGAAGTGATTTGATTGAGTAAGTAATGAAAGGATAAAAGAGAGGTGTGGTAAAAAAAGAATGTGGTTAAGAGTGCTAAAGAGTGTGTGCTGAAATGGTCTGGAAATACAGAGAATGAGTGAGGGAAGGTTGACAAAGAGGATATATATGTCAGAAGTGAAGGGGGCAAGGAGAATGGAGAGACCAAATTGGAGATGGAAGGATGGAGTGAAAAAGATTTTGAGCCATCAGGCCCTGAATGTAAGAGGTTGAAAGGTGTGTACAGGATAAAGTGAACTGGAACTCTGTGGTATACTGGGGTCAACATGCTGTCAGTGGATTGAATTAGGGCATGTGAAGCATCCAGGGTGAACCATGGAAAGGTCTTTGGGACCTGGTTGTGGATAGGGAGCTGTGATTTTGATGCATTACAAACGACAGTCAGAGAATGGATGTGAGCAGTTATGGACTTTCTTCATTTGTCCCTGGCATTACCTTACTAATGCAAGAAACATTGATCAAGTATGAAAAAAATGTATTTATGTACATATGTAGGTGTTACATATGTAGGAGCAGGGGGCTGGAAATCCTCCCTTCTCATTATTTTTTTTTAATTTTCCAAAAGGAACAGAGAATGGGGCCAGGTAAGGATATTCCCTCAAAGGCCCATTCCTCTGTTCTTAACGCTACCTCGCTAATGCGGGAAATGGCGAATAGTTTAAAAAAAAAAAAAAAAAAAAAAAAAAATGTAGGTGTTACTGGGCTTCAAGTGAAAAGTCACCTTTGGCAGGCTGCTTTATTGGGAGTACTGTCTTGTCAAAAGACATGTCAATCCAAAGTAGTTTACATTTCTCTGCTACTGGAACTTGTGCAGCCTAGAGCTCCTTGAGCCTTTAGAAAGGTGTTCGGTATCACCAGGAATCTTTCATTAAAGTTGGTCCTTGGGTAAGTATGGACATGCTTATGTATGTATGTTATCAAATTTGACCTTTATGCATTTTAGTATTTTCATGATTTACATTAATGTTTGCATAATCATTGATGATGTATTTACATCTAGAGCATGCTGTTTACCTGTTTTCAATGTTTAATGTGAATATGGCAGAGGATATGAGGAGGATTATTCTCAAGGGAAGCAAAGAGCAGATTGAGGCAGCAAAGTCCTTGCTTCTTGAGAAGGTACAGTCTTGAGTCTCATTTGGTTCATGAGTACAGTACTTACAGTTGTAGTTGGATACCAGAGTGGTGAACTTTGGCTCTTTTCTTTTCTATGAACTGATAGTGTGGCGGTATGCTTCATAATGCTTTACCAGGGCCAACTTTCTTGATGTGTTGATTATATTTTCCTTGTTGTAGTTGTTTCATTTATGATAGTAGATTTTATGAATTTCTGGGTGCATTCATATACTTTAAGTATATGCAAAAAGTTCAGAATGGATGTTTAGAATATTGAACAAATTTATAAACTCATCAATTTTATGTTGATACAATTTCATTTAATTTTCCTTATCATTTTCCTGCAAAGAGTAGAAGACACATGCTCAGTATTCCTTAGAACTTTTAAGTTTTCTCCAAAGGAAATATTCATATGCCATACATATTTATCTATATCACAAGCACCCTTTCCTTCCTTTGGAGCAAGGTGGCAGTACATGCATTACTTACATCCTCTCCTGGATCTACAGTAAGGTGGCGTAAGTGGATTGTCCTCAAAAATTTTGGTTTCTAACCATCCAAGAACTTCCACTCATTAAGAGTGCTACCATAGAGTCTAAAGCATTTGATGAAATAGTCTTTAAAGGGAATGTAGAAAGACTAATACTACCATAAGTATATTATGTAGGGCTCAAATCCTGAAGCTTCCCCAGTGAGGCAGGAAAGGCAGGCACATACTGAAAGAAAAAAGAAAGAGGTAGTATGGAAAAGAAAAAAATTAAGGGGAAACAGCCATAGGGAATAAGAAAATCTTTCCTTAAACAACATATGGTCCAGCATAGGAGTGTGGGGAGAAGAAAAAATCTATGGAAGTGCCAAAATCACTTATGGTCATTGTACTTTTGCTAAATGTGCATTTACAGATAAGTGAGACTAGTCACTTTATTTCCAGCATTTGAAATGCTATTAATTTCCCTATGCTTAAATTATCCTCTCAGGAAAATAATTTGTGACCTATTCAGCGAAATCTCTGTAGAACCTATATATCCTGCAGACATATTAGACATTCCCATCACAGTTTTTAAAACCATACTTGTAAGGGTTGCCTTTTCCCACCCTCATTTGAATTTGAAGTTGCACTGTTTCAGTATGCAGAGATGCCTTACTTCACCAGCAACTGTATTCAGCATCAGGGAAAAATCAAGCTGTGTCAGTTACCCACATGTTTCAGTTTGCAGAGATACCTTACCTCACTAGCAAGTATATATGGCACTGGGGGAAAAATACTGCTCTGTCAGGCACCCATATGAATGTGATCGCTTGCTGATTTTGACGATATGTTGTGCAGTTTTGCATGCTTAGCCCAGCAAGGTAGTTTTTATCTTAGGGGTACTAATGATAGTGATATTGATTTGATGGATTTTGAACACGATTTTGGTCATGATAAGAAATTGGTCTTGATTATGATATAGAGAAAATAAGAGTGGAATATTATAGAACAAGGATGTCAAGCATATGTGTAGTTCATTATATAGTGAATAACAAAATGTATAAAACTGATCAATGAATATTTCTGAAGATTATGTAAATGAAATGAAATGAATGAATGAATGATATATCTAGGAATTAAATAGATAAGCTATACAGATTTTTATTACATTAGGGATGCATTCGTGGTGATAAAGCTCTGAGTGAATTTGGCCGTAAAGAAATCCATTATAATGGCTCAGATGGGGATGCCTACTGACAGCATCACTTAGTCACTTATATGGGCTTCATTAAGATATTGGTAGTAGCACAAATAATGATGATGTTCACATGATATATGTTTTGATTAAATCAAAATTATGGATAGCAACTCTGATATACAATGACATAACATTGATAAACATCAAGAAACACAAGGTATGACACAGCACTCAGCAATACAGCTTTGGGGATGTGTTGCTGCATTATGTCTTCCATCCATATTCTCTGTTGGCTGACTTTAATCTGATTCTCATGAGCCTCAGTTTATTGTATCATCTGTATTTTTATATCCATGCTGATGCATTTCTTTCACAGCATGGCAACACTACCACAACTTTTCATCTGTAAGCCTTTTTCCAGACATCATGGAATAAGTGTCTTGAACATGCAAAAGTAGGCAAAAATCACAAAAAATAAAGTCAATATACTGCAATATACACAACCTTGAGGAAAACATTCAAGACTGGCAGTCTGAGTTGCTGATTGACTCAAGGTTGCATTGCGTCGTTTCTTTTGGTGCCTGAGTGCACAGTCAGGATAGAAGAAGAGATCGATATGTACCTTAAATGCCATATGTATGCCTGATAACTAGCAGTTTTACATCTAAAATGTTACGTTTCTTTACATGCTTACCATCATTACTAATACCAGCATGCCATTTCCAGACTTTATCAGTATCTTGCACACAGTAAAAAGGCAGAAATACTCGAAATAAGCCCACCATGGTCCTGAAAACATGATACAGTATAAGCACAGTACTAATTTCGTTTTGCCTTATAACCTGAATTTTCTCATCCAGACTGTTTTGTTACAATACTGTTTGCTCATATGACCAATACAGATATATGCATGCCATTTTTATAGACGTCGTGGTTCTTTTATAATCACGCCAAAAAATTTTCATTCTTACTCTGTGATATATGACGCATTTGACGAAGATTTTTGACAGAATCTCTTGGGTCACACCCTGTGTTGGTAGCCCTGCTTTCTGTATGTCAGCAACCTTAACTACTGTTGTCCATTACTGTAATCTTGTATTATGATGTAGAATTATTTGTAATCGTTATATGAGCTAAGTAACTATGATGTAATAGGTAATCATTCTTGTAATGAATATCCACAAGGCAATAAAGAACTTGGTTATGTCAGGTTGCTACACTATCGCTATGTTGCTTTGGCCTGCACCATTAGGGGAGAAAATAGAACCTCATGTTGCCCTTCAAATGTTCTTATTGAATGTCACAACTTTATTTGGAATTAACAGCACTGAGCTTGCTTGTTTAATAAGTTTCAAATTTTATGCTTTGATAACTTATTGAAAGGAAGATAGCAAGTATCAGCTCCAGGATTTTATGTCTGCAATGACAATTCCAACACAACAGTTTAACCTAGTATTCCAAATGAATGTAAAACCACATGAAATATATGTCTGATTAGTATATGAAATGTATTGCCTATTTTTTTTCAATCTCGGTCCCTTTCATTACATTTTTTATTCCAGTATGGCAGTTCATTCTGTGAGCTGGAAATATTCCTTGATATAAGTAAAACAATAACTTTAGAAATATTTATTGGGGGAAACAACTGGAGCCATAGAGTTCATATAAAAATCATCTGACTAGGTTGAAGGTTATGTTTTTGTTGAGTGTACATACAAAAGTAGGGAAAAAGACTGGAAGTAAATTCTTCATGCTGGATTAAGTATGAGAGACAGGAGAGTGCCTAAAGCTGGTGGCCCAAGACACTGATTGGCTGAATTCTGATCAACGTACACTCTCCCAGAGGCTGAGCTCACTGTGTAATGTTGACAGATAGAGTCTGTTTCCTTATTAGGAAGGTAGTGCCAGGAACAGATGAAGAAAGACTACTACTGCTCACATATATGCTGTAGCTGTCATGTGTAATGCAGTGAAATTAAAGATCCCTACCCATAACCGGGCCTCACAGACCTTTCCATGGTTTATCCCTGAACTCTTCACATACTCTGGTTCAGTCCATTGACTGTACATCAACCCCAGTATATTGCATCATTCCAATTCACTCCATCCTTTGCACACCTTTCACCTTCCTGCATGTTTCAGGCTCTGATTGCTCAAAGTCTTTCTCACTCCATTCTTCCATCTCCAATTTGGTTCTCGATGTTCTTTGTTCCTACACTTCTGGCACATATGTCCCCTATGTTAAACTTTTCCTCACTATTTCAGCAGACCCTCTTCTGCTCAGTCAATCACACCGCTTTTATTAGCACATCTCTTTCATACCCTTTCAGTACTTAATCAGACCACCTCACACTCCATATTGTCCTGAAGGACTTCATTTACAACATGTCCACCCTCCATGTCTTGCATCCATATGATATTGTCAGGATTACTATACCTTCATCTTGCATAAAGCTGAGTTTAGATGACTGACTTTGGAAGAGTGTATGAAGTTTAAAGACTGACTTTGGAAGAGTGTATGAAAGAAGGAAATTGAGAGTAAATGTGAATAAAAGCAAGGTTATTAGGTAGCAGGGTTGATGGACAGGATAGTTGGTGTATGAGTTCCAATGGAGAGAAGTTGGAGAAGGTGAAGTGTTGTAGGTACATGTGAATGGACATGGCAGTGGACAGAACCATGGAAGTGGAAATGAGTCATAGTGTATGTGGGTGAGGAGGTGAAGTTTTTGGGAGCACTGAAAGATGTGTGGAAAGAGAACATTATCTGGGAAGGCAAGAATGGGTATGTTTGAAAGCATATTTGTCCCAGCAATGTTATACTGGTATTGCGAGTGCTTTTAGGGTGGGAACTGAGTGAGTTCTTTAGCAGTTTTGATGCAAGGGATTGAATCATGATTGAAGGGGATTTGACTACAAGAGTGGGTGATGTGGTAGTTAAGTATAGGGTACAATTAACAGAAATTAGAATGAGGAAAATTTTGAGTTCTGTGCTAAATGAGGAATGGTGACGAGGGATACTTGGTTTAAGAATAAGTCCATCCATACATATATATGTGGTTGAGTTCAGTGGGCATTATTATAGTATATGTTATGTGGTAGGTGGGTAAAGAAGAGGTTGTTGGATGTTCATGTACTAAGTGGTAGCAGATGGAATGGATGATCGATTTTTGGTGGCCATATATGTGAAAGTTTGTGATGGCTTTAGGAAAAGAGGAAATGATTTGTGAAAGAAGTAGTGAAAGTGAGTTAGATTGGATAAGAAGTCCTTGTGCACAAGTGTGAAGAGACATTGAATGAAAAATGGCATAGAATGAGAGTACTTTTAAATGGAACAAGACGAGCAAAAGGTACTTAGGGAAAGCATTGCTTACATGCACAGGTGAGTGTGTGGTATGCAGAAGGTCAAATGTTTACATATTAGAAGAGTTAGTTGATTGATCGAATGACTAAGTAAAATTCTAGTGAAAGAAAAAATGTGTGTGTGTGTGTGTGAAGATACTATCTGTAGAGGAGGAGTGCAAGTGATGTGTAGACGTACAAGAAAAAGTAGCATAAAGTCAAGTGATAAAGAGGACAAATGAGAAATGGGATTAGAGATTATCTGTGAACATCTCAGAGAAGAAGATATGTTGGAAGGAAGTGAGTACTATGTAGAGAACAAGGAGACAGATGGGGATAACAGTGAGGATAGTGGATGGGGAAGTGGTAGCAGTCAAAGGAAGTGAGAATGTAAAAGAGATGGAGTGAGTATCTTAAAGAGATCTCCATATTGCCTAATATGGTTTTTGACACTTTTTTCATCTCCTGGATAAGCAGAACATTGGATAGTACTGATAATGTGTGTAGGTTTAACTTGCATGCATGTGGCTATACTATGAATGAAAAACCACTTTCAGCAAAGCTGTATCATTGTCTTTGGATGAAAGAGGTTACAGTTTCACCTAGGAACTTCTTTTGCTTGAGTCCATCATTTCCTTTCTCTTGATTGGAGCACAGCCTTGTAACTGGAGGAACCCCAGAAAAGGAATCCTGTAGTTGTGTGTTAATTATGCATTTTTTTCAAATACTAGCATGCCAAATACTAATTTCACAAGATAGTGTTTGGAAGTAAACATTAAAGAAAAGAATCCTAACCACTTCTTTTCCTATTTAGGAAGGTAATGACACAGGAGGGAATTATTTGCTTTTACTGATACACAGGAGTTGCATGGTTTGTAATTCTGTAATATTTATTTGTATAAGTGAGTTCTTCACATGTGGAAACTTGTCTTTTAAACTTTTTTTTCATTCCTTGAAAATGTTATAACTTTTTGTTATGCACAATGAGGATGACTTGTCTCTCTCTATTTCTGTCTGTCTGTTTATACTCTTGATGCCTGTTCCCCCCAGGAACTTTCAACAAAGGGGTGGCCATGGCAAAAGAGTCTCTACTTATCCCAGTCCTTACATGCCTCCCTCGCGCATACCATTTCACACATTCTTCTGCCATTTCTCTCCTTTCAGTGCTCTTCCACTCTTTTTCTGTAGTATAGCCTAATGAACGTTGAGAATTGTCTTGATGAAAATTTTACTTAAAACTATAAAATCTGTAGTGATTGAATGTTCTAACTTGTGAATGATAGAAGTTTTTAAGTAGAGCTTATCATGTGTCTTATAGTAATTGCAGAAAATGGTGTAAACTGTATTTGATGATGATAGAACATGACAGTTCAGAAAGTGCTTGATATAAACATCTTGATTTAGTATATAACTTGACAGCATACAAGTTCACTGTTCATTGATTATTTGTGAAATTTTTTTTGAAATCTGTTTGTCAACAACATATTATTTTGGAATCAAGATATATCTACATGATGGATCAAGGATAAGATTACCTCTTGAAATTTGGCCCTCAGGAATTTTGCTTTGAAATTGCACTGTACTCTACCTCATCTCTAGCATACTAATTTGTGCATACAGGTGCTGCAGGTGTGTTTCTTGACTTTGTTTTTCTCCACTAATAGTAGTGTCTTGTCATATTACCATCTTACAATTTATATATATCTCTGTTATGATTCTGTCTTTTCCAAGAAAATATCTTGTGTCCATTTTGTATGTGCATATTGTTAAACATATATATATTCTTATACTCTGTGTGTGTATATGAATATGTATTATTATTTTTATTGTACTTCATCGCTGTTTCACACATCAGCGAGGTAGGGCCAAGAAACAGACGAAGAATAGCCCATCCACTCATATACACATATAAACATACTTAAATGCTCATACATGCACATTTACACACATATACATATCAACTTATAAACATGTACATACATATACATACACATACACAGACATATATACACCTGTGCATATTCATACTTACTTGCCTTCATTCATTCCTGGCGCTACCCCACCCCACAGGAAATAGCATTGCTGCCCCTTGCTTCAGCGAGGTAGCGCCAGGGAAACAGACGGAAAAGGCCACATTCTTTCACACTCACTCTCTAGCTGTCATGTGTAATGCACCGAAATCTCAGCTCCGCATCCACGTCCAGGCCTCATAGACCTTTATTTATTCATTTATTTATCATACTTGATCACTGTTTTCCATGTAAACAAGGTAGTGCCAGGAAACAGATGAAGAAAGACCCATCCACTCATATGCATACATGCACATTCATATATGTATACTTATACATATCAACATATACATATACACTTACATATATATACACATGGACATATTCATACTTACTCACCTTCATCCATTCCTGGTGCCACCCTGTCCCCCAGGAAACAGCATTGCCACCCGCTGCATCAGTGAGATAGTGCTAGGAAACAGACGAAAAAAGGCCACATCCACTCACACAGTCTCTAGCTGTAATGTGTAATGCACTAAATATACAGCTTCCTGTCCACATCTAGGCCCCACAGACCTTTTCATGGTTTACCCCAGACATTTCACACGCCCAGTTTGAGTCTACTGATGGCATGTTGATCCCAGTATACCACACTGTTCCAATTCACTATTCCATGCTTGCCTTTCACCCTCTTGTATGTTCAGGCCCTGATTGCTCAAAATATATTTCATTCCATCCTTCCACCTCTAATTTGGTCTCCTGCTTCTCCTTGTTCCTTTCTCTTCTGACACATATATCCTCTTTGTCAACCTTTCCTCACTCATTCTCTCCATATGTCCAAACCATTTCAACATACCCTCTTCTACTCTTTCAGCCACACTCTTTGTATAACCACACATCTCTTTCTGTTTCTTTACTTTATCAAATTACCTCACACCACATATTGTACTCAAACCTTTCTTTCCAATACATCCACACTTCTCCACACAACCCTGTGTATAGCCCATGTCTTGTAACCATATAATGTTGTTGGACTACTGTTCCTTCAAACATCCTCATTTTTCCCCTCCCAGATAATGTTCTCTCTTTCCCCACATTCTTTAGTGATCCTGAAACCTTCGCCTCCTCCCCCACCCTGTGACAGTTCTGCTTCCATGGTTCTATTCACAGACATTTCCACTCCCAGATATCTAAAACACTTCACTTCCTCCAATTTTTTCGATTCAAACTTACATCCCAACTAACTTGTCCCTCAACCCTGCTGAACCTAAAATCCTTCCTTTTATTCACTGTCACTCTCAACTTTCTCCTTTGACACACTCCTCGAAACTCATTCCCTCTCCTTTTGCGGTTTTCCATTCAAATCAACTACCAATGCTGTATCATCGAAGAACATCAACTGACTCACTTCCAAGGCCCTCTCATCCCCACAAACTGCATAGTTGCCCCTCTCTCCAAGATTCTTGCATTTACCTCCCTCAACACCCCATCCATAAACAGTTTAAACAACCATGGTGACATCACACCCCTGCTGCAGGCCAAGCTTCACTGGGAACCATTCACTCTCCTCTCTTCCTACATGTGCACATGCTTTACACCCTTGATTAAAACTTCTCTGCCTCTAGCAGCTTACCTCCCACACCATATATTCTTAAGACCTTCCACAAAGCATCTCTATCAACCTTTCTCCTTATCCATAGATGCCATATATTTTTTCATACATGTTCACCGTTTCCCACATGAGCGAGTAGCATCAAGAACAGATGGCAGAGTGTTAGAGGGAAAAATCCTCATCTGGCTTCTTGCTTTTTTTTTTTTTTAAGTTATTAGGGAAGGGAAGATATTTCCCCAGTTACCTTCTGAAATGGCACCCCCCTCCCCCTGCACGTGTGCAAGGTAGTGCTAGGAAAAGACAACAAAGGCCACATTCATTCACATTTAATCTCTAGCTGTCATGTGTAATGCACCGAAACTACAGCTCCCTTTCCACATCTAGGCCCCATAAAACTTTCCATGGTTTACCCCAGACACTTCACATTCCCTGGTTCAATCCATTGACAGCACGTCGACCCTGGTATACCACATTGTTCCAACTCTGTTCCTTGCACGCCTTTCACCCTCCTGCATGTTCAGGCCCCGGTCACTCAAAATCTTTTTCATTCCATCCTTCCACCTCTAATTTGGTCTCCCACTTTTCACTCCTTCTTTCTCTGACACATATATCTTCTTTGTCAATCTTTCCTCACTCATTCTCTCCATGTGACCAAACCATTTCAATACACCCTCTTCTGCTCTCTCAACCACACTCTTTTTATTACCATACATCTCTCTTACCCTTTCATTACTTGCGCGATCATACCACCTCACACCACATATTGTCCTCAAAATTTTCATTTCCAACACATCCACCTTCCTCCGCACAACCCTATCTATAGCCCACACCTCGCAACCATGTAACATTGTTGGAACCACTATTCCTTCAAACATGCTCATTTTTGCTTTCCAAGATAATGTTCTCGCCTTCCACAAATTCTTCAACACTCCCAGAACCTTCACCCCCTCCCCCACCCTATGACTCACTTCCACTTCCATGGTTCCATCTGGTGTTAAATCCACTCCCAGACATCTAAAACACTTCTCTTCCTCCAGTTTTTCTCCATTCAAAGTTACCTCCCAATTGACTTGTCCCTCAACCCTACTGTACCTAATAACCTGTGCGGAGGAGGGTGGATGTGTTGGCAGTGAAATGTTTGAGGACAATGCGTAGTGTGAGGTTTGATTGAGTAAGTGATGTGTGTGTAGATGTGCTGTTTTTCATGTGTGGCGGGGTGGCGATGGGAATGGATGAAGGCAGCAAGAATGAATATGTACATGTGTATATATATGTATATGTCTGTGTATGCATATGTATGTATATGTTGAAATGTATAGGTATGTATGTGTGCATGTGTGGGCATTTATGTACATGTGTATTTGGGTGGGTTGGGCCATTCTTTCGTCTGTTTCCTTGCGTTATCTCGCTAATGCAGGAGACAGCGACTATTTATGATAAATAGAAATAAATCAACTTGCTGTCATTGGTCTGAATCAGGGCATGTGAAACATCTTAGACAAACCATGGAAAGGTCTATAGGGCCTGGAGGTGGACAGGGAGCTGTGGTTTTAATGCATTACACATGACAGCTAGAGAATGAGTGTGAGCAGATGTGGCCTTTTTTCATCTGATTCCTGACACTACCTCACTGACGCAGGGAATAGATGAGGGCGAGCAAGTGTGAATATTTATATGTGTATATATGTATGTGTATATATTAATTTTTTTTTTTTTTTTTTTTTTGCCGCTGTCTCCCGCGTTTGCGAGGTAGCGCAAGGAAACAGACGAAAGAAATGGCCCAACCCACTCCCACACACATGTATATACACACGTCCACACACGCAAATATACATACCTACACAGCTTTCCATGGTTTACCTCAGATGCTTCACATGCCCCGATTCAATCCACTGACAGCACGTCAACCCCGGTATACCACATCGCTCCAATTCACTCTATTCCTTGCCCTCCTTTCACCCTCCTGCATGTTCAGGCCCCGATCACACAAAATCTTTTTCACTCCATCTTTCCACCTCCAATTTGGTCCCCCTCTTCTCCTCGTTCCCTCCACCTCCGACACATATATCCTCTTGGTCAATCTTTCCTCACTCATTCTCTCCATGTGCCCAAACCATTTCAAAACACCCTCTTCTGCTCTCTCAACCACGCTCTTTTTATTTCCACACATCTCTCTTACCCTTACGTTACTTACTCGATCAAACCACCTCACACCACACATTGTCCTCAAACATCTCATTTCCAGCACATCCATCCTCCTGCGCACAACTCTATCCATAGCCCACGCCTCGCAACCATACAACATTGTTGGAACCACTATTCCTTCAAACATACCCATTTTTGCTTTCCGAGATAATGTTCTCGACTTCCACACATTCTTCAAGGTTCCCAGAATTTTTGCCCCCTCCCTCACCCTATGATCCACTTCCGCTTCCATGGTTCCATCCGCTGCCAGATCCACTCCCAGATATCTAAAACACTTCACTTCCTCCAGTTTTTCTCCATTCAAACTCACCTCCCAATTGACTTGACCCTCAACCCTACTGTACCTAATAACCTTGCTCTTATTCACATTTACTCTTAACTTTCTTCTTTCACACACTTTACCAAACTCAGTCACCAGCTTCTGCAGTTTCTCACATGAATCAGCCACCAGCGCTGTATCATCAGCGAACAACAACTGACTCACTTCCCAAGCTCTCTCATCCCCAACAGACTTCATACTTGCCCCTCTTTCCAAAACTCTTGCATTCACCTCCCTAACAACCCCATCCATAAACAAATTAAACAACCATGGAGACATCACACACCCCTGCCGCAAACCTACATTCACTGAGAACCAATCACTTTCCTCTCTTCCTACACGTACACATGCCTTACATCCTCGATAAAAACTTTTCACTGCTTCTAACAACTTGCCTCCCACACCATATATTCTTAATACCTTCCACAGAGCATCTCTATCAACTCTATCATATGCCTTCTCCAGATCCATAAATGCTACATACAAATCCATTTGCTTTTCTAAGTATTTCTCACATACATTCTTCAAAGCAAACACCTGATCCACACATCCTCTACCACTTCTGAAACCACACTGCTCTTCCCCAATCTGATGCTCTGTACATGCCTTCACCCTCTCAATCAATACCCTCCCATATAATTTACCAGGAATACTCAACAAACTTATACCTCTGTAATTTGAGCACTCACTCTTATCCCCTTTGCCTTTGTACAGTGGCACTATGCACGCATTCCGCCAATCCTCAGGCACCTCACCGTGAGTCATACATACATTAAATAACCTTACCAACCAGTCAACAATACAGTCACCCCCTTTTTTTAATATGTGTATATGTATGTTTTTGTATGTATATGTATGTTTATACGAGTGGATGGATTTTTCTTCATCGGTTTTCTGGCATGTTGTGGAAGGTGACTAAAAGGGGTGGAGTTGTGGGCTGGAAACCCTCCAGAAGAAGTCAGGCGAGGAGTGTTCATCCTCCTCGAAGGCTCAGAATGAGGTGTCTGAATGGGTGTGGATGTAACCAAGATGAGAAGAAAGAAGATATAGGTAATATGTTTGAGGAAAGAAACCTGGATGTTCAGGCTTTGAGTGAAACGAAGCTCAAGGGTAAAGGGGAAGAATGGTTTGGAAACATCGTAGGAGTAAAGTCAGTTTGGTGAGAGGATAAGAGCTAAGGAAGGAGTAGCAATACTCCTAAAAGAGGAGTTTTGGGAGTCTGTCACAAAGTGTAATGAAATAAATTCTAGAGTGATGTTGGTAAAACGGAAAGTGGATGGCAAGACATAGGTGATATTGAAAAAACTTTGCTGGTATCTTGACAGCAGCTCTTGATTTTTTATTAGATTGATGTCACTGTGGAGATTGCTGACTCAAATAATGATTCAGCTGTAGGCAAAGAGAGAGGTAAGTGATGTGTAATAGCGTGGAACTTCAGTCCCTTTTCATTAGACTGAGTGGGTTAAGGATGTGTGTAAAAAGAAGTGAGAGGCTGTTTGCCTCTGATTCATCTCATGTGAAAAAATAGGAAATGAGTTAATGGTGGTGAAATCTGAGCGATATACAGTAGATTTCAATGCTTACCATTAATAGTCTTATTAGAATTTGGCTTCGGTCTTGGGGAATATATTTGTAAACCCCTTCTCCCAGAAGTAACACTTGCTCTATGTGACATAGTAAAAAATTAACTCATTGTGTTGTGAAAAGATGGTAGGTGTCAGGTTTTTGGCTGTATTTTCTTCAAAAATGAAAATTTTCTTTTTTTTCAATTTGTTATATAAATCTTTCATCAGAAAGGAATTTCTTGTTAATAATCCAGACACTTAGAAATGGTTTCATGAATGAATTCAACAAAGAGCGATGGATAAAGTGTGCAGATTACACTTTTATCAGAGGATGTATATATGATACACAGATTTGCGTTTATGTTGCTGTAGAGTGTGATGTAGTTTGATTATTACTCCATTGGTTTTCATTATTATGCAAGTTAGATGCATTTGACAACCATGATTTTTTTTACTATTCTGTGATTTAGGTAATTTGTAAATTGATGACAATCAGTGTTTCATTGTTTTGTTTTCTGTTGTGTGACCAAACTATTTTTGTTTTGCCTGGTTAACTGGTTATTAAATAATCATAGTTTGGGGATACTCACTGCCAGTGCATGACCTTGTGTAGAGCAGCCCCTGGATGGCTTTTTCCACAGGTGCTTGAAGAAGAGGAGATGAGACAACAGATAAATGCATCTGCTGCTAATATGTCTATGAGAGCCAGAGGCCGGCAAGCTGCAGCATTGGAAAACAGTATGAGTCAGGTATGTTAAATTCACTATCAACTCTTAATGTTATGTGCATTCGTAGTGTTATGTCATTACTATGTCAGATATTTGAATACTCGTGTACTGCTCTAGAGTATATTTGTTTTATAATTTTGTGCAAAAAGAAAAGAAATGCAATCCCAAGTAAACTTCGGTCACTTGTGTTCTTATTTTCTTAAGCCTAAGATCACAGAAATAAACTTGAGTCATTTGTGCTTCTATTTTCCTAAGCCTAAGATTGCAGAAGTAAGCTCAGGTCACTTGTGTATTTATATTCAATCCTGAAATTGCAGATGAGTTAGACTAGTTATGCTTTTCATCAGTAGATGGCATCACAAGCATTGAATACAATTCTTATTAGATTACAGCATTTGTAGTCTGTCCTTGGTCTGTTTCTATATTGTGCCATCCCACAGATTGGTGATTACCTTGTCCCAGAAGCTATTTACAACTTTATTTTCTTTTACAGTCAGCTTCGATGAGCACGAACAGCCTACATCAGGAAGCACTGTCATCGACAAGTAGTGATAGATTCATTGAGGCTTATGTATCAGCTGTTGACTCTGCATCACACTTTTGGCTACAAGTGAGGTTTAATTTGCAATATTGTTCCTTTGAAGTTAGCAGATTTTGATGCTTGACTTGAAAATGAGATAATTTTTGATAAAGATCACAATCTTTCTTTAGTTAAGTACTTCCTGTGCATCTGTTTCAAATGATAATGAATACTGAATTTGAATGATACTGAATACTGAATTTACAACACATCCGTATTTCCATTGGTTTGTTTATGACCTTGGATTTTTTTTTATATGGTTCGTAGTTACATATGTGCAGAAAGCACGTTAAAAATTGTTAGGACAGTTTGCATTTTTATTTCTTGATACTTGAAGATCACACACAAATGGTCACATTATGTTTTTGTGGGCTTTATTTTGCCAACTTTGCATTGAAGAAACCCCATATAAGCATCTTAGAATTTACATCAATAATGAATACATTAGTGGAAGTCTTTGGGCTGTTCTTATTTTGTTTGGAGGTTAAGCCTTAAAGAGCAGGTATAGTCCAGAAATTATATCTCATTGTAAAAAAACTCCTCTCAGAAATAACAGATTATCATTCAAATGTAACAGAAATGCACAGAAAGTTACATTATTATCTCTGTGATGGCTGTTTCAGTGCTAACTTAGCACCCAGAAGGGATGTGAATGATGTGTTTAACAACTGATAAGAGAGGCAGAAGTGGAGATGATATTTCTTTCTGTTCAGTGTGTATTCTGATTGTTCTCTTATTTCGTTCACAGGCACAGTGTTAGTGGTAAATAACATGAGTATATGTAGAGATGTCAAACCTTTCACACAGTCATTGAGCATGAGGGGAGATTAGCTGGCAAGTGTGGGGAGGAAATTGAAGGATTCTTTTTTTCCCTCTATAGTGAACATTCAACACTGACTTCATACAGTTATGGCATTGATAGTGAATAAAATGAACGTGTAGTAATGTTACACCTTTCATTCCTGAAGTAAGCAAGAGCACATTCAGCAGTTGGCACTTGTAGGATGTGTAATCTAGGGAAATTATGAAAGGAGGTGGAGACATCCAAAGTGAACTTGCCATTAAAGATGAAATTACTGAGCAATTGCACTTAATTTCCTTTTCTTCTAATCCCTGGGGATTGGGGGGCTTAGGGAGCAGGTTGTGAATAAAGTGTTAGAATGTTGAAAAAAATTAAAACCTTCCTTATCCTCCCTTTACATGCTAGCCACTCAGTCTCCTCATTTATTTGTTGTGTGAAAGATATAATATTTCTGTTTATATGTTCATGGTATTCATCATCGTTAATGTTCCCTAGCCTTACGCGCTAGCCTTGCCTTTTGGCAAAATGTTATGGGCAGTAGATAGAAGTAGTAGAAAGGAACATCAGACAGGAGCATTAAGTAGAAGCATTAGGTACAAGTAGTATATAGGAGCATTAACTGGGAGCACTTGGTAGAAGTAGTAAGTGGGAACACTAGGCAGGAACTTTAGGTAGAAGTAGTTGGTAGGAACTTTAAGGTTGGAACTTCTGAAAACACTGTGCCAAGGGTTAGGCACTAAAGGTTAACAAGCGGCACTGGAGTTCAACTTTTATAGAGACTTTTGGCATGGCCATCCTCTTGAGGGAGTTCCCAAAGGGAATGGGCATCAGAGATATACATAGGTAGATAAATAGATAGGTAGACAGATTAGTCTTCTCTTGTGTGAAATAAGAGTATGTATGAAATAAGACTGCATATGAAGTAAGAGTAGAGTTTTTAGTGTTAAGAAACAAATTATTCAATATCCTCCCTGCCTTTGCTAGCCAATCTCCCTCATACAGAATTTTTGGTGCAAAAGGTGTAATATATCAAAATATATCCATGTAATTTGATTGTGTATCAAGTAAGAGTATGATGATAAAACAATCTCAACAGAAAGAAAAGTAATTTTCATGTTTAACTCTCTCTCAGTAGTAGCTGTCAAATGTGTCAGTCACACCCTTTTGGAACACTTGCTGAGTACTAGATGTTAAGCCATAACAGCAGAGCCTTCACCTCCATGGAGTGAATTAGCAAAATTAATCTTATTTTAACATTGAATTTATAAAGTGCGAAGAAATGAATGTTTGACAATCTGCAGTACTTGGACAATCTTCTGGAAAAACGTCTGGAAAGATTCACCAATTTAGAGACATACCAGACATGCATCAGCATGAAAGAAAGGAAAAAGGCTTTAATTGGAATGAGATTATCTCTAAGGTACAATAAGAAGTTGTAGACTATCTGAATAGGTGCACGTTTCTATACAAAGGAAAAGAAACCTGCTGAAGAAAGTAGAAGAAATTAACCATAGACTCAAAATAGGAAAAGTAAACAAAAGAACCATTAGGAGAGTAGAAAAACAAAAATATGCTTCTGTTCAAGTGCAGAGTTCATTCCAAGATTTTGGTGTGAACACCATCTAAGAGGCAGAAGATAATGAGGTTTTGATCACCTTAGCAAGAGTGAGGTTAAAGATAGGTACAGATGGAGCATTGAAGTGTAGAATACTTCTGAAAAGAGTGGATTTGGAGAGAATGAATGAAATGACATTTGAATTATTTCAAAAGGATGTATAGGAAATCATAGATGATTTCTTTTTTTATGAAATACTCTTTGGAGATATGTGAAAAGTTTCAGGTTCGAAAGGAGGTAGTTGATGGGCATTCCTCTGAAGGAGGCTGTGGATGTGCTGCCCTGCTTTATAGCAGAAGGCTAATGATATATATAGAGATATGTGCATATTGTGTAAAAGTCATGAATGTCACTTTAGATATATTGTGTGAAAGCTATGAATTTCTTTTGTTTTGAAAAAGATTGCAGTGAGCAGAATGTTCCCCTAACTGTTTGTTTAAAGAACTTAATCCTGTCAAGCAGCATTAGAAATACAGTAGTAGTATTCAAACCTTCGCTAAAAAGGTTTGTTTATTGGTATGGCTGTTTATGAAGCCGTCTGCAGCGCTATTATTCCTTGAATGAAGAGAATTGTATATTTTTTAGGGATGGCATACTTTTAGAATTGTAAATATGTAAATTTTATTTTGGAACAGGTTGTGGGACCACGTTCTGTTCAGCTTGATAGATTGGTGACAGAAATGACAGAGTATTATGACAGTGAGGAAAATAGAGAACTACATGAACTAGAGAAGGTAAGGATTCCTCTTATAGACTGTTGTTGACAACGATAGGTTTATCTTTTATTTGTTTGTCCATCCATTTATCAGTCAACAACTGTCATGCAAATATGGAAGCTCAGTTAATTTTTCATATTTGTTATGCATATTTAGGTCGAAGTTGATAGGTAGAAGTTGGTTGGGAGATATAAGACCACTACTACCTGCCTGGGTATCATGAAGGTTAATGATGGCTGTGTAGTGAGCCAGTAATTCATTGGTTGTCAAGTTGCACTCCTTTGTTCCAGAAAGCTGTCATTTCTTGCTGCCTAACTGACATGTGGACTGCTGACAGTCTGTCCCCAAACATACAGTCTCTTCAGGTCATACATAATGCTTGACAATTTTTAACTGAAACAGCTCAGTCTTTGAAACTCACGATTTTCCTGTGGTGAATGCTATGCACTAGCTTGCCTTTTGGCCGAATGGTAGGAGCACTAGATAGTAGTTGTAGGCTGGAACATTAGGCAGGAGCATTAGGCTGAAGTATTAGTTTGGAACATTCGGTAGACTTATTAGGTGGTAGTAGTCAGTAGAAACTTAAGGTAGGAGCCCCTGGAAACATTGTTGTGCTAGAGTTGCTCTCTGTCAGCGGCCTGTTGAGGATGAGGCATGAAGGCTAAGAAGCAGCTTTAAAGTTCATCAGTTATGGAGACTCTTTGACCATGGCCATCCCCTGGAGGGAATGGGTGTGAGTAATAGATGGATAGATAGTTATTCATGAAATACCAGAGGGCCATTGTGTACATTATTGAATTTTTTTGCCAGGAGGCATCTATTTGTCATTATGGCCATGAGAAATAACAGTTTTGGGCCCATACCCAGAATATAGGAATGGCTGCAACTCTGCCACTTTAACTTATAAAACTTTATGTATCATACTTGTATGGTCCAAACTCCTACCAGAATGAGATGAAATCATTGCATCAGTGTTTGTATGGTGGATTTATGCTTCATGGTTATTGATATGTACCAAACTGTATTTCAATCAACATGAGTTTTTAAAAGATCATCAGTATTCATAGGAAGCATTAAACATTACTGCTGGATGAACATTGACCCTGAAACCAGTGGGCAAGGACCAGAAATTCCATGAATGTAATGATATGGTAGAATGTAATGATATGGTAGATTACATCCAAAAGTAACAGACAGAACACAGAAAGTTATATTACTTCCTTTGTTTGGCCATGTTCATTGACCAGGAAGCTCCAGAAGGAGTGTAAATGATGTGTTTGACCTTCCAATACAGTAGGAATATGTTGAAATGATATTTATTTTTTTGTGCTGATTGTGTTTTCCAGCTGTACTCTAACTTCAAATACAGGTACAGCATTAATGGTGAATAATTTCACTAGCAATTAGCAATTCAACTTCTTCATCCATTTTTATATTTCACTAGCAATTAGCAATATGACTTTGTCATCCCACCACTTAGTACCTTTTCTCATATGCCTGCCTACTACATACCACACACTTCTACTTATGTATGCATTGTTTCCCAAAGTACATTCCACTTTCAGTATTTCATTTACTGTCTGCTTATACCAATCTTTGCTCAGTCTCTTGATATTTATGGCTTTTAAGGTAAATTTTATAAAAAGAGGAAAAGGATTGTGCTGCCCATAGAGAGTTGCTCATGTGTTTTCTGTTTACAGGTTAATATAGACAGCATTGTGGCAGCCAAATTCCCACATGACAACTCGTGGTATAGAGGAAAAGTTTGCAGTTATGAACACAATGAGACAGATCCCTCACAGAGTCTTATTACAGTTTACTACGTTGACTTTGGGGACACAGAGACTATCAAGATGGATTGTGTGTGTGAATTAAGAACAGACTTCTTGAAGCTCAACTTTCAAGCCATTGAGTGCTTCCTTGCAAATATTGAGCCTAAGTGAGTCACTTGAGAACTTTTATGCCTTCATATGTTAGACTAGATTTGGGAGAAGGTTGGTCATAATGAAAAGAAGCCTGATTTATCATTTCATAACCCTGAAATGTAAGTTACTATAGTGTACATGCATAAAGTATATTTTTATTTTCATTATTATTTTTTATGTTACTTCAGGACTGCTAAATATATTTGGTGATAGGATGACAGGTGTTGGATGTTTTGGTTGGGTCGTTAGGCAAAGTGAAAGTCAAGGAGAGTGGTTTGGTGAAGAGAGGTAGGTAGTGAAAGCCTAACTTAATATGAAATGTGGCAAGGTGGCTGAAATGGATGGTATATCAGTTAAATTCATAAAGAAAGAGGGTGATTGTGTTGTTGATTGGACAGTTAGGATTTCAGTACAAGTATGGATCATGATGAAGTGGCTTGGAATTGGCAGAATGCATGTATAATGCCATTGTATCAAGGCAAGGGGAATACTAGTGAGTTTTCAAACTACAAGGGTATAAGTTTGTTGAGTGTACCTTGTAAGTTGTTTGGGAGGGTAGTGATTGAGAGGGTGAAGGCATTTACAGAGCATCAGATTGTGGAGGAGAGTGTGGTTGAAGATGTGTGGATCAGGTGTTTGCCTTAAAAGATGTGTGTGAGAAACATGGAGATGCCTTGTGGAAGGTCTTAAGAATGTATGATGAGGGAGAGAAGCAGTTAGAAGTTTTTATCGAGTGTAAGGTATTTGTATGAATAGGGAGAGAGGAGAGTGACTTGTTTCATGTGAAGCTTAGTCTGTGGTAGAGGTGTGTGACATCATCATGGTTCTTCAGTATGCTTATGGATGGGGTGCTGAGGGAGATAAAAACGAGTCTTAAGGAGAGGGGAAAGTATGCAGTCTGTGGAGGATGAGAAGGCCTGGGAAGCAAGTCAGTTGCTGATTGCAGATAATACAGCGCTGGTGGCAGATTTGAGCAAAAAACTGCAAAAGTTGGTGACTGAGTTTGGAAGAGTGTGTGAAAGGAGGAAGTTGAGAGTATGTGTTAATAAAAGCAAGGCTGTTAGGTTTAGGAAGGTTGAGAAACAGATAAGTTGGGGTGCGAATTTGAATGGAGAAAACTTGGAGGAAGTTAAGTGTTTTAGATACCTGGGAGTGAACATGGCAGCAAATAGAATCATGGAAGCAGAGTTGAGTCATAGGGTGGATGAGGGGGCAAAGGTTTTAGGTGTGCTAAAGAATGGGTATTTTTGAAAGTGTAGTAGTCCCAACAATATTATATGGATGTAAGGCATGGGCTATGGATAAGGTTGTGTTTAGAAGGGTGGATGTGTTGGAAATGAAATGTTTGAGGACAGTTTATGGTATGAGTTGGTTTGATTGATTAAGTAATGAAGGGGTAAGAGGGGTGTAGTGATAAAAAGTGTGGTTGAAAAAGCTGAAGAGAGTGTGCTGAAGTGGTTTGGACAAACAGAGAGAATGAGTGAGGAAAGGTTGACAAAGAGGATACTTTTATTGGAAGTGGAGGGAACAAGGAGAACAGCAAGACCAAATTGAGGATGGAAGGACGGACTGAAAATGTTTTTGAAAGATTGGGGCATAAACATGCTGAAGGATGAAAAGTGTGCATGGGTTAGACTGAATTGAAATGTTGTAGTACACAGGGTCAATATACTGTCAGTGGAATGAACTAGGGCTTGTGAAGCATCCAGAGTAATCCATGGTGAGGTCTGTGAGGCGTGGTTATGGATAGAGAGTTATGGTTTTGATGCATTACTCATGACAGCTAGAAAATAGGTGTGAGCAGATGTGGCCTTTCTTTGTCTGATCCTGACACTAATGTGGAAGTGGCATTTAAATGAAAAGATAAACTAGGACCCCTTCTGTTTGAAGGATTCCTGCTGCATCAAGTGTGTGTTGTCATCAGTAGCAGGGAATTGCCAGACTCCTTTGGAGTGAGAAGTTTTGATGAGATTGTATTTCTATGATACAACCTCACTGAAGTTGACTTTTAGTTGTGGCATAACCACAGTTTGGTGTTCCTGGTAATGCTTATGGTATACTGTCATGAAAATTATGTAAACAACCTATCCATTTTTGGCAATAGAACATGTTTATACCTATGCTCAGATGATGAACATGATTGTGAACCATGCTTTATTGAAAAATTGGCCTATAGTTCAGTGCATTCTTCTCCCTCTCACTGTCTCCTCCAAAAAGAAATCTCTTTCGTACCTCTTTAATGCTGATCCTTAAAAAATTTTTTGAATTTCTCTAGTGGCTTTTCAAGTGGCACACCTCTCCACATGTACATACAGCATATGGAAGGATTTCATTAGATCCATGAACCTTGTATGACTAAGGTACTTCAGTATCCAGTTTTTGCCTTTTTTAACAGTTCTTATTCTTTCCAGAATTTCACTTCCGTTCTATGTCATTAAAGTGTCCTTTGCTATGATTGCACATGGGAAATCAGCATGCAGCTCCTCATTTTCTCTTGTTTCTTGAAACTTTCCCTCAGAATTCATGTATGTTCACAGAAGAGCTATGTTAATTGTTGATAGAATATGGTATTTTTAGACCTATTGTTGTTATGAGAACCACCTTCGGTCCAGAGTTTTATTTCAGCTGCATTATAGGTCAGTTGATATGGCTATTTTTGAAAGATGGAAGGTAGAATGGTAAGCTTATACAGCAGTTGATTATCAGGCTAGTATTGCATTTTTCTAGACAGTTTTGAAGTTAGGTATCTGAATATTCCTAGAAATAATGTCTTTAATGAATTGATGGACTTTGTGTTGCTTTAGGAAAACCACATGGTGAAGGTATAGGGACATTCATTACTTGGACAAATGTGTAAATCATGAAGATTGCAAAGTCATAGAGATAAGGAAGTACCTACCTACAAATACCTTTGACAATATTTTTTCCTGAGGCTGTGTTCACTGTTTATCTTTCTTTCTTCTGCTGTGATATTATTGTCTACTGAAACCCTCTATGAATAATTGTAAATTTAGGGTTGGTCTGATTTTTTTTTAGCCAGTCATCCAGTTCAATTTCAAAGGCTCTGATCTGTGATCCAGTCAGGTTTTTTTTTATCATACTTCATCAAACATTAAGGGAAGTATGATCAAAGTAATGCTTTTGATTATATGCTTTATAAAATCTAGCCTTTGTATCCCTAACATCATCTTTTAAGAGAGACTTAGGTTAGCTCAGTTCAAAGTAGCACATGATTATATTTTTCAGGAGTGTGAAAGGGGATGAAGCAGCTGATGTGTTTGAGGAATTAACATATGCAGCACAATGGAAGGTAGTGATGGTAAAAGTTGTGGGCTATCAGCAAGCAGAAGAGAAAACTATTCCATGTGTTTTAATCATTGACACAAATGGTCCCTCTGTAAGTATTTTTGGAAATATAGTTGCTTACTTTTTATAGACACTTAAGCTATTAGGAACTCCCATGCAAAATGTAAAAATTTTATACTACCGTATTTGGTCCAGGAATACTCAACAAACTTATGCCTCTGTAGTTTGAACACTCGCCTTTATCTCCTTTGCCTTTGTACAGGGGCATCATACATGCAGTCTGTCAATCCTCAAGCACTTCACCATGATTCATTACAAACCAATCAACAACACAGTCACCCCCTTTCTTAATAAGTTCAACTATAATACTATCAAACCCTGCATCGTTGCTGGATTTCCTCTTCCATAAGGCTTTCAGTACCTCTTAGTCTTCACAAACCACTATCCTTGACTCTTTCACTTTGCAAACCAACCTGACCAAAACACCCTACATCTGCCACTCTGTCATCAAACACATTCAGCAAACCTTCAAAATACTCACTCCATCTCCTCCTCACTATATCACTGCCTGTTATCACTTCGCCCCCTGCCCCTTTCACCAATGTTCCCATCCACGCACATATACATACATATACATATCAACACATACATATATACATACATATACACAGACGTATGCATTTATATGTATGTACATATTCATACTTGTTTGCCTTTGTCCATTTCTGGCATCACCCTGCCCCACAGGAAACAGCATCGCTACCCCCGTGCATCAGCATGATAGCGCCTAGAAAACAGACAGAAAAAGCCACATTCGTTCATACTCAGTCTCTAGCTGTCATGTGTAATGCACCAAAACCACATCTCAGTATCCACATCCAGGTCCCACAGACCTTTCCATGGTTTACCCCAGGTGTTTCACATGCCCTGGTTCAGTACATTGATAGCACATTGAACCTGCTATACCACATTGTTCCAATTCAGGGCATGCTGGTGAGTTTTCAAAATAATATTCTACATGCTGTTTGCTTAATATGTTTAGAACTGTATTAGATAAAAAGATTTAGAAGCCATTATCATCATGTCATAATTTAAAGCTAAATTATAGTTTATCTTTTTTTATTTTCAGGACATTGATGTTGCTGAAGAATTAGTGAAGAGGGGTTTGGCTGAGTTTAGTAATGCAGTGTCTTGTTTAGCATCCTCATCAAGCAAGTCTTAGATAAGTTTTTCGTTTTGTAAATAGACTGTATGGAAAATTAGTTTGGTAGTTTCAGGTATTAGAGAGGGGGAGGACATAGAATGCAGTATAATGAAAAAAAATCGGATCAGTTTAAACTGATTGATCATACTGTATTATATGACACAGATGTCAAGAAAATATGATTTTGATACAGTCAGAGTCTTGTGACCGTCTGAGAAGAGCACTTGCTGCAAAGTGGTTAGATTCCATATAACTTCCACAAAACATGGTGTCATGGTTTGCCACAGCCTGAAATCATGCTCCTTACAACTGCATGGCTTTTTTTTTCATTTTAGGAAACATTAGTTGCATTGTTTTTTCTTAAGGAAATCCAGATTTGTAGCCTTTTTAGCATCTCGAGTCAGTTTGGCAGCTACTAATTTTCTTGTTTAGAGTCAGCTGATCCTCCTGTTTTTAGACTTTCCTATTGTATAAGAATTGGTTAGTTTTTAGGTTGTCCCCAAACAAAGGATGTTGAGTTCTTTTTCAATGTATTATTTTGAACACAGTTCCTTTCTGTGAATGCTGACAATTCAGGAGTGGATCTGAATCTTCTGGTGTAGGAGTTGCTTAGGATTATGTCCCTTATGATTTGGAAGATTCTAAAGCTGTTTTTTCATTTTCTTCCAGAAAAGCTAGGTTTATCTGCATTCAAGATAAGATGTCTTTATTGTCAAATTGTATACATGATACAAAATGAAATTCTGAACTGGACATAGTGACATGAATAATACTAGTCCAGCTTACTTTGTATTATCTCTTGACTTTCTTCACTCCTAGCTTTTCACATTGAGGGAGAAGAGTTTTTCCTCTCTTACAGTAAATTTGTCTTTTAAGACTCTTTTTCCGGTAGTTCTAGAGAAGTTCCTGTTTGTTGTAGTAGAAACAAATCTTAACTGCTTTTTTGGAAGCTGATTAGAGTGAATAGCTTTTCTTTTAGCATATGTTTTATTTTAGGTGTATGTTCTTTGGTTATCTTCCTAGTTGGGCTTAATGGGATTTGTTCTCAATCTATGTTCTTTTCATTGATAGCTTATGATTTTCGTTATATCTTTACCCATTCAGTGTGCATTTCTCATTTTTGTAACAATTTTCGTTATGCAGTGGGAAGAGCAAAGAGAGAACATCTTAGACAGTTTTGTGTGCCATACACACACTGCTACCATGCAGTGGTTTGGTTGTTTGCCCTCACTTTAGACTGGAAACAATAGTTTGTTTTTCTTGTGTTGCTGCAGCAGAGGATGAAAAAAAAGGTTTCATTGATTTTTAAATTACCTTTAGTAGAAGGTGGCACTTCTGCTGAAGGTGGAGTCTGCATATATCTTAAAGGGTGTAAGGTGGGAAACTTCACAGGACTCTCTCCCCCCCCCCCCCCCCCCCATTTCTCTCTCTCTCTCTCTCTCTCTCTCTCTCTCTTCTGTGACAAAAAACATACTTGCTTTAAGGGAAATAAGATTAACATATATATATAAGGGAGTACCATATTGATGTAGATGAGAATGAAAATAGATTTTGAGAGATTGGTGATTGTCTTTGCTTATGCTTTTGGTAGCAAGAGGAGTAAGGGAGAGAGGGAAGTCTTTTAGGAAGAACAGAGTGAGTGCATCAGTAATTTTGATGCAGGGGATTGAGCATTAGTGGTGGATTTGAATACAAAAGTATGTGAAATGGTAGTTGAGTATAATTATAGGGCATGGGTTACGCAGAGTAAATGAAAATGATGAACAGCTTTTTAAGTTGTGTTCTGAAAAAGTATTGGTGATTGGGAATACCTGGTTTAACCAATCTATGTGCAGTCCCTGCTTCCTGATGCCCCATTACCTAGTGTTTAATGTATATGGAGCTTGTGAGAAAATCTTAAATAATGTAGACAGAAAAAAAATAGAAAAAGTTACAAAATTTTGTTAGGAATCGTGAACAGTAGTGGGTGTTAGTAATAATTTGCTGGCAAATGGCTGTGCCAGCAAGACCTTTATAGAATTATGTCCATTATTCATAAAGAAATAGATGAAAAAAATGTACTAAAACAAAAATGAAATGTATTAAAAAAAAAAGGATGAAAATAGCACCTCAATTTATGGCACTAGCATGTGATCACTTTAAAAAGATTGTTTCTGGCACTTCAGTGCATCCCAGCTGCTGACAGTCTGACTCACATGTGTTATGGTGGGCATACAACCTGGAATGTTTACATCGTATATTGTGTTGTAACACTTTGTGAAAAAAGTATCCAGTGAGTCTTGTTCTTCTGGGAAGAAGAGAAGCAGGAAGAGCATCAGATACAGATTTAAGATTAGACATATTATGGCTTTTGAATCAGATCGACATGTTGACATGGTCAGAACTTCTTCCTACTGTTCGAGATCCAGAACAACTTCAAGTATTATTTTAACACTGTATGGTATTTGAAGCAAGTAGTATGAATGTCAACACACTAAGTCATTTGTGTATCTGAGGCAAGTGAACTTTTTCTAGCAATGTTGGAAGAATGCTAGTGACATCAGTGAATGTGATGGAATCAGATATCACTTGAAATTCAAATGAAGACAGAAAGCAATAAATTATCATTTTAGGTCCAGATCAACCCTTGTTGATCTTCATAGGAGGTTCAGAGTAATGAGGGGGTAATAAATCTTTTGAAATTAGAAAATTACCCTTTTTTAGATTTTTTTTTATCTAAAGATAACATATCAAGGCTGTTTAATAATCATCCCATTTTAAGATATTGTCTCATTGTATTTTATTTATAGCCTTTTATTATTTTTATTTTTATTTATTTTTAGTTGAGGTTTCATGTTTGAGCTGGGGAAAGGGCATGCACAATGGGAAGGGACTTGGAACAGTGTCTTTAGGTGGTAAAGGACACTAGTTTACCTCATTTAGAGGTTTACATTTCAAAGGGACAATCCACCACATAGTTTCCTCCACAAGTGTCATTTTTTTTTTGCTGTTACAGGTGTTTCCGGTCGATAGATCGTGTTGACAGATACGCCTCATAACCATATCTTGGTGGATGAGGTGAAAACAAGATCCTCATGATCTCAGTTTCCATGCCTTAGCCAATATATTGTGATATACTGATGGCACCACTTCAAAGGGGTCTTTCTAGGGTCAGCCTTTGCAATACCTAGCAATATCTCATTTATTTATTCATATCTGTTATGCTTATTCCCCCTGGGAACTCCCATCAAGGGGGTGAGACAGCCTAAGAGTCTCCACTTATCTTACCTCTAATGGTTAATCTTTTGGAAACATTTTTTCCAAAGGTTTCATTGGTAATGGGTTCTCAAAACCAGTTTGGGAAGTTCTTGATTTTTTAAGTGGGATTATTTTGTAACTTAGTGTCACCTGTGGGGGAGATGGAGACAGACCCTGAAGCCAAAATATCCCAAGTCGAGCTAGTGTACAAATGACACAATAGTAGAATGTTTCAGAGGGCATCTACTTATAGGAAATCTCAATGAATCCTTATGGAGTGGTTCCTCCTATGAAATCTCATCAAGCTTTGGCGTTCAGAACTTGTAAGCCATGATGTAACAGATGTACTGAATAGATATTGCAGAAGTGAAGAGACCTTGATCAGTTTCATATTTGGAGTTAGGAGCATATACCCCCAAAGTCTTGAGTTACCTTGTTCTGACTAGTGTACTAGTGATGCACTGAGGGAATTAATTAGGAAGTTGCCATCTCAGAAGAACTTAAAATTGTTTTTCATTGATTGATTCTTTCAGAAAATTCAAGGTGCCTTCAGTACATAAAAGCCATGATGTTGTCACTGTATTGATTAGCCCTTATTTCAGGTAAGATCTGTTTCCCAATTCCCACATTTGAAGACAGACTTTGTGTCCTAAGGTCCCATATCCTGGCTAGTGTTCTGATGACTTACAAAGGGTACAGAGTTGGAGGGGGTCTACCCAGAAGTGTTCCTTGCTTTATTTACTGGATTTATTTTTTTTCAGAAACAAAAATGAATTATTTGGTAGAGATAAAATCTCAAAACGTGTTTTAGCTGCTGGTTACATATTGATTATCAGCTAAGTTCTCAAATTCCTAAGTCTTTGGTGAAAAAGGAAAGGAGAAACACCAAAGTTCATATGGCCAGGCTGGTTTACATCTGATAATGACACTAATTGGACTTCAGCTGGGAGTCTGTCCCCAGATTTCATAAAGGTTTCCTTCATGGAACCTGAATAAGGTTTGGTGGCCTTCATTGCACGGAACCCTTCTTGAGGTTGATGTACTTATTGGATCATGCTTAAGGTAAGATCACATTGTACCTGTGTCTTTGAGAGGGGATATGAGCATAGATGCACCATGGTCTTCATTAATGAACCAATGATGAACTGAGGGAAGTAATTAAAAGGTTGCTACCCTGAGGATTTTGATGTACTTCATTGGAAATTTTTGTGTGGTCTTAATAATATGACTATTCACTTGAGTAATAATGACCCATAATTTTTATAGTATCCTTGCTTGGTTTGAGAGGGAGAGCAGGTCTGGGAACTGGTCCATTTATTGTTAGATGAATTATTAGAATGATGCTGTGCCTCTGGGATTAGGCCTGTTTGCTTCTAAGGATGAATACTGGTTAAAGATGAACAGCATACTTTGGGGTAGTCCAGGATGATTGTAAAACTCATCCAGCTCCTCATTTGGATGCTGAATGGGCCTATATATATATATGTATATATATAGGATTTTAGGGAGGTGGGACAACACCTGACACTATTAGCAATTATAACCAATGAGGTCTGTCTAGGAATGTTTCATTTTACTATGGTTGCGCAGAACTTGTTCTTTCAGGCAGATCCTTTCATTTTCTTCTCGGCAAGAAGTATACCAAGTGGGATCTAGCCACTGTATTCTTGCTCGATCCAGATAGTTTGATAGAAGCTATGGTTTTGGAAAGGTTGCTTTTGTTATATGTTTTTCAGGAATTTCTCTGACTGAGTTAGTGATTACAGGAAGTTTGAAGACTCCAGAAAGATTCCTCTGACATTGATAGAGTTGGGTTCATGTTTTCCTCCTCACTGTGACATTTCAGGTTTTCCGCCTTTGGACGAAGTTGTCAATTCAAGGTCAGACCATCACTAAAGGCAAGCCTTCTCTCAGATTTTCTTTCACTGTTTGGTTTTCCTCAAAACCCTCTTTCCCTTTACATGGGTATGCTCACAGATGCTCATATAGCTCTGACTATGGGTGAGAAAAGTAGATTTTGAAGAATGAAAACCCATTTCTCCACTGGAGGCAGAGCCCAGTGAGCATGGAATTTTACTTTCTTTTCTATTCCTTCCTTTCTGAAATCTGCTTGAGAGTGCCTGTAACATTCCTGAGGCAGAGCCAGCAATCGGCAAAAGCTGAAAGTGAACTTGTGTGGTTGTAATGTCTTTTTTGCCAGGCAGATACTAATTTGTTGTTGAGGCCTCAGATACACATATCGTCACAAATCCACTTGTTTGTGGAATCAAAATAGGGTAAATTATCATGAATACCCACCAATTAATAGGGGGATTAGATGGAAAGTAATCACATGCAAGCAAGTGTTCATCTTGGATCCTGACAGGAATCTTCTCTGTGTCTGGTAAAGAAATGGTGTTTTGTTCTTCATCACCTATATTTTCAATACAGATTGAAAGTCAATAATATGTAGTGTATATCATTAAAAATTGAGAGGTAATAATATTTAGTTATTAAATTGTTTGAATTCTTATGTACCATAAAGAACCACCACTCAGTAGGCTGAAGACCTTTCAGAGAGGGATATGACCCTTAACAGGGACAATCCAGGGGAAACAAACTGAATTACAGTCACCTTGTTTCAGCTGTAGTGGTTTACTATGTTTCAGTTAGTGTTCACTTATTCTTTTAAACAATAAGGATGAACAGCTTTGTTGCATGCTGTTTGCTGTGCTGAGGATTGAATCTGGGCTATTAGATTGTTGGATTAGACATCAGCATTATTGACAACTATGCTACCGAGGTGCCTTTTTAGAAGAATGAATTTTGGTAGAGTTTGCCACTTCATATTAGATACTTTTATAGTGGAGCCCTCTTTTTTCTAAGTAGGCTCACCACAGTTTAGATGTAAGATGATAACATGGAGAAGATTTTTAGTACAGTATGTTTGTAGTTCATATGTCAAGTTGAAAAAAAAAATCTTGTACATGTCATGCTGTTCCTGTTTAGAATTGTACAGTTTCATAAAAAAATTTATATTGTGAAAAATAATAGAATATTTTCATATCAGGTTAGAAAAAAGAAGGAAAATATGGAGCACTTTTTTGAAGATATGTAGCACTAGACTTAAGCTTGGGGAGTCTTGATCATTTGCTCATGTGGATGTTAGTGGGATTTTGTTCTGTGGTATGCATAACATTTGCATCATTATCTGTTTCAAAAGTTAAAGCATCACTTAATTTCACTCACTTCACTACCCTGATTGTTAGGAATTAGGATAATAGATAGTAGCTGTTTATATTAATGTATATATGAATATATGTAGTTGATTTGTCTCCATAAGAATGAAGCCAGTAAATATAGGCTTTTATGATAGCAATCTTGTGTCTAGTCTTATGCATTGTAAGTATCCTTAGAATTAGAATCCCTTAATTACAGGCAAGTCACCTGCATTTAAAATACACATGAAGCTGCCTCCATCTTTTAGCAGAATTAGAGATTCTGATGTATTCATGAAACTTATTGACAAATAAATGATGATATGGAAATTGTTTGAGTTTTATACTCAAGAATATTTAGCCACGTCTCATATTATTTTCACTTGTAAAGAACAAATGTTGTATGGTATATATGGTTACATGGTTTTCATTAATGCATACAATTATTATCATTATTTTAAGCAGAATAAGTTTACAGAATTTGAATGACAGCAGATATAAACTAAATAATATGATGCTTATATAAACATGCAGGTCATTATAAACTTGACTCCATAAGTGGAAAACATCCTGAGTAGTTAATTAACATCATTCCACAATATTCATCATAACACTTACGGGTTGTAAATATAATGCATACTGTAATTTCCCACAGCTTGAAATGACCTGAGATTGTTATCATGACATGAAGCTCAGAAGGAATAGTTCCTTGTAAAAATTTTGAAATATATCTGAAACTTTCTTTGCATAAAAGCGTGTTCTGAAGTGTTTGTCATGCAGTGTTTTGATTGGAAAAGGAATACAAATTTGAACTCTTTCAACAAACTAAAGCTAAAATGGTTGTTCTTCCATTAACCATTTCTTTGGCAAAGCTCTCACTGTAATTTTGTCCAGTTCATCATTTGCATGCTTTTCAGAAATGTATTTGAGAGGATTGGGATTAACTATATATATATATATATTTTGTGTATGTTTGGCTTGGAGTTGATGTAAATGTAATTTGTAGTGTAATTTTCTTTTTTATACATGTTCACCATTTCTTGTGTTACGCACATTGTTAAGAGTTACATCCTCAATGAAATTCATAGTTGTCATTATTCATTTTGAAAACTGCAGTCTTAGTTTTTTAGTATTCTGGTGGTAAATTGAATTTAACTACACTGTAAAGCAATGTGTTATTTAGTTTTAAGTTATGTATAATACAATTGAGAATTTTTTTTCCTCCAAGAAACGTATTAATAATTTTTATTTTATACTTTGTTGCTGTCTCCTGCGTTATCAAGGTAGCGCAAGGAAACAGACGAAAGAATAGCCCAACCCACCCACATACACATGTATATACATACACGTCCACACAAGCACATGTATATACATAACCATACATTTTAACATATATATATACATACATACACAGACATATACATATATACACATGTACATAATTCATACTTGCTGCCTTTATTCATTGCCGTCGCCACCCCACCACACATGAAATGACAACC
This sequence comes from Panulirus ornatus, assembly GCF_036320965.1. Lineage (NCBI taxonomy): Eukaryota > Metazoa > Arthropoda > Malacostraca > Decapoda > Palinuridae > Panulirus > Panulirus ornatus. Next base: position 17,995,274 of record NC_092281.1, on the reverse strand, counting down.
CCCTCCCCCCGCACGTGCGTGAGGTAGCGCTAGGAAAAGACAACAAAGGCCACATTTGTTCACACACAGTCTCAATATATATATTCAATATTACATCAATACAGTGATCAACCTTGAGTAAATGAACAGCATAATGTTCACATGGGAATGTTCTTTTAAGTGGTGCAGTTTTTTTTTTTTTTTTTGGGGGGGGGGGGGGGGACTGTTTCACCTAGGAACACATTTTCTTCATACTTGATGATTGTTTACTGTGTTAGTAAGGTATTGCAAGGATACAGACAACTGTGGATAGGGAAAAAGAATACTTCCCATGTATTCCCTGTGTGTCGTAGAAGGCAATTAAAAGGGACTGGAGTAGGGGGCTGGAAACCCTCCCATCCAGGTTTTACTTTTCTAAAAGAGGGAATGGAGAATGGGCCAAGTGATGATCATTTCCTCAAAGACTCAGTCCTCTGTTCTTGATGCTACCTTGCTAACACGGGAAATGGTGAATATGTATGAAAAAATCTCATTTAAACTCACTCTCCAAATAACCTGTCTCTTTTTGAAACCTTATTATCTAGCTTATATCAACATCTGCTCTCAACTCTCTCTCTTTTCACACACTGTCCCAAACTCAGACAAAGCTTCTGTACTTTTTCATTGAATGTCTCACCAGAGCAGTATCATCAGTAAACAACAACTGACTTGCTGCATACTTGTTCCTGTTTCCAAGACCTTTGCATTCACCTCCCCCACCACCCTGTCCATGAACAGATTAAATGGCCATGGTGACATCACGCACCTCTGCCACAAACACACTTTCAACTTGAACAATTTACACTTCTTTCTATGTACTCATTCACATTTGCTCTCTTAAAAAACCCCAAAGCATTTGTAGTGCCAACTCACTTATCCTCAGGCCTTTCCTCCTCATTTTTTAGTGCATAATGCTGACATGTCTACAAAGCTTCTAAACATTATCAGAGTGATAGCAGTGGATGACATATACTTCTAAATAGAGTTTTTTTTTTTATACATAATTGTAATTGGAAGGTTCAATAAATATTTTATACAACTTGAATAATAGATTCACAGGGTTGGAAAGGAAATCTGAGGAGTTAAGGAATTAAAGGGCATGTAACATACTTTTTTTTTTTTTTTTTTTTTTTTTTTAATACTTTGTCGCTGTCTCCCGCGTTTGCGAGGTAGCGCAAGGAAACAGACGAAAGAAATGGCCCCCCCCATACACATGTACATACACACGTCCACACACGCAAATATACATACCTACACAGCTTTCCATGGTTTACCCCAGACGCTTCACATGCCTTGATTCACTCCACTGACAGCACGTCAACCCCTGTATACCACATCGCTCCAATTCACTCTATTCCTTGCCCTCCTTTCACCCTCCTGCATGTTCAGGCCCCGATCACACAAAATCTTTTTCACTCCATCTTTCCACCTCCAATTTGGTCTCCCTCTTCTCCTCGTTCCCTCCACCTCCGACACATATATCCTCTTGGTCAATCTTTCCTCACTCATTCTCTCCATGTGCCCAAACCATTTCAAAACACCCTCTTCTGCTCTCTCAACCACGCTCTTTTTATTTCCACACATCTCTCTTACCCTTACGTTACTTACTCGATCAAACCACCTCACACCACACATTGTCCTCAAACATCTCATTTCCAGCACATACATAAACAATATTTTACCAGGTTAAATTATACATCATATTGAATGACTATTTACTTTTTAGACTATTTGAGAATATCCAGCACACTATGTACAGTGGATACTAGTACTGCTTCAATGGAAGGGCTAATGTCAAAAATGTGATAAAAATTATGATGGAGGTTAGAGAACAAGCTAAAAATAAAAGACTATTGGTTTAAGTAGCATGTGTTGAAAAAATATACCAACTGTACTCACTTGAAATGCACTTCTGCATCATACTGAATTTAGAAACGTAAATGTTACAATATATATTTTATACAAAAGCACTGAAAATCTCTCTAAAGGATTTGGTGAAAATACATAATTATTATCATGTTACATACAACAGTATTGTCTCAGTATTTGCTTAATCCTAATGCATTATGTCAAACTAGATCCTACTATCTCCTAGTACAGATGGTAATTCTTTTCAAATGAAATTGATATGTATCGTAGAATTATCAAAAACATTTTGAATACCCTTAGTTAAACCGGAAAACTTTAATTTTCCAGAAATAGGAAGATAGTGAAGCATGATGGTTATATTCCACTTAAAGCTCTCATACTTAATTTAACTGATGGTAAATATGCTACAGCTATAACTGTATTATAACAACATAATGATCTCACAGATTTCAGTACCACTGTACCTAAGAGCTTTGCATGCCATACAACAAAAGTGAAAAACATCAATTCTTCCACAAGAGGAGCCAACTATCCCAAATTTTTAGCCACATTTGACAATAGGAATGAATCAGGTAACATCAGCATTAATACTTAAAACATTGACATATTACATTGAAATGTTTTTTATATCCTTGAAAGCAGAAAATGTTTTTCATTTTCCTCAAACTGGATCTTCATTTTCTTATTAAAAAATCAAAATCTAAGTTTAAGACATGGTCTAAAATATTGTGACCTGAAGCCAGATTTTGTCATAACCTAAGTCTAGTTCTTTTATATCAATGTCATTGTCTCTTAGGTATTCTATACATGCCTCACCTAATGTAAGTTCTAGGAATCCTTCACCTGTAATAACCATCTCTATTTTAACAACTTAAAAAATTTAACAGTAAATTTTCTGAAAATCTATCCTATATATATATACTGCAAACATGGGAACTAGATTATCTTTACATGCCCCAAAGGGTCACTTTGCTTAATGTAATCTGGTACCCTTATTATGCATACTATGTATCTCAGTATACACTTTTCCCTTGCTTTGCATGGGTTTTCTCTGCACAGGTTCAATTTTAAACCTAAATTTTTTTCTCTCTGAGAGCCAGGCTTTTGTCTTTCATATATAATACATTTTGTATTTTTCAGAAATCTATTTGCATTGTGTATTTTCAGGAGGATAAAAATCTTGCATTGGATCGAATAAGATGGAGCGATGTGGTATATGGAATGTGATGAGCAGTCAAGGGGTTGATGAAACAATCAAGGTAATCCATGGAGTAGTCTTTGGTGCTTAGCTGTGGAGGGTTACTAGTATCTGGTTTTGATACATTATACATGACAGCAAGAGTCTGGATGTATGCAAATGAGGTCACTTCATTTGTTTTTGGCACTTATCTTCCTAAAATGGAAAAAATTCTTAAATTAATTAAAATACTTAGTCTTTTTCTTCTGTAACCAGTGTATTTTTGATTGGGTACTATAATATAGTCATGAAATTGCTGTTTAAAGAATATGAAAAAATTGCCTGTAAAATCTGCATGATTATAACTGTGCTCATCTACGGAACAAACAGCTTAAATGGTTTTTGATAACTTGTACTCCTCTCAAGAGAGGTGAATATAACAGCAAGTCATATTGGCTCTATGTTCGGTTGTGCAAAATGCACAAAATGAAAATTTCCTCACTTGCCATTTCTTATTGAGGCAGCACCAGAAGCACCCACAAAGGCCTCATTTGCCCACATCTACTTTGTAGCCATCACATATAATGTAACGTAACCACAGCCCCCTAACAACAAATCAAAATATATAACACTATCTTATCCCTGGGAACAGCAAAAAGAATACTACCCTGAGTACTTCATATGTTGCAGATGATTATGAGAGGCAAGAGCAGGGATGGAAATCAATTCCCTCTTGAATTATGTTCTAATAAATGTCCATCATAAGAAGAAGCCAAGAAAGGATTTTTTCCAAGAATATTTAGTTACAGGGGCAGTCTCATTAAGGCAGGAAAAAAAGCAGGCCAGTATACAAAAGAAAAGACTCTACAATACAAATACCAGAATAAAGAATTAATCTATAGAGATTGGGACTCCTGATGGTGGTGTATGTAAAATATTTTATCTGCTAGGACATATAAATTTGCATCAGTTAAGTTCACTGGTCAATATCCTTGTTGCACCTATATGAAGAAAACTTATTTTATTATGTAATATATGTGCAACCACAGAGCTGAATGCAGCAATTTCAGTTCTAAAAGTAAGCATATAAGATGGGGAAATGAGATGTCTGCAACACAATGGGAAATCCTGTTGTGTATTAAAACACCAGATGAGTGCTTTGAAAACCTGACCAGGAAAGCACTCCAGTCATACAACAGACAGATATCAGTAAAACGATAGCACAAAAGGTTTTGAGCAGAATTAGACAGACAAGTCCCATGTTGGAGGATAAAACGTATTGTAGACCTTAAAAAAAAAGCCACAGGTCATTCATCAGAGGAAAGAAAACCTATCACATGAAATGACGAACATAGACCATAAACTCAAAATCTCATGAGACAAGAAAAAGGAAGAGGAAGAAAGAGCCATTAGTGAAATAAGTAAAAACCCAAAATACTTGTATTCATATGCAAAATTCATTGGCCCAGTGAGGAACGAAGAGGGCATTCATAAAGGAGGTCGCAAGATTACTGAGACACAGACAAAATACAAGAATTGATGCTTTGTAAGCCCCAAATTACCTTAAAGGTACATTATGTAATTGTCTTCTTAAACAGTAATTCCTTTATGCTATAAGTTTCTGAGAGGGATATTGCACTCTGCCCCTGGACCAGACTCTTGGAACTTGGTCTTCATAAAGAAAAACACCCCTTGCATGTACACATATCATCCTCTGAAGAAAGAGTTTGGACTCCATCATCATCCCTGAGTGTTGAATACTGACTCACATTGCCCCTATTCTACAAAAAAGAAGCAAAGCAATACCAAAAAGCTGTTGATTAATAGCACTGACATTGCACATTATTGCAATCTATGAAGGAGTCCAAAAAGGTAAGCTAATTGGCTTTACAGAATCAAGAATCTACATAACCCAGGACACCATGGTTTCAGAACAGGAAGATCTAGCTCCTCTTAGTTGCTTGACCACTGTGATAAGATTTTAGTGGCAATGAAAAGTAAACAGAATGCTGATGTGCTATACACTGACTTTGCAGAAGCATTTGATATGTGTGACCATTATCACATAGCACATAACATGTGAAAGATTGGAATCGCTGGAAAAACTGGTAGATGGTTACATGTTTCTAATTGACAGATCACTTGTAAATCAGGATGTTTCCAGTGCTTCTGTCGTGAAAAGCTCTGTGACCCAAGGAATTGGACTTGCAACTCTTCTCTTCCTCATTCTTATACGTGGCATTGAGACACAGACAAGTCAGTTTTACATTATACTTTGCAGTTGATACCAGAAAAGTATGAAACACTTGCCAGGAGAAGATACCAGAATAAGTAAGAAACACTCATCAGTAGAAGACGTTAAGTCTTTCACTAGGCCACCGAAGACAGCATAGTTTTCAACAGGGATAAGTTCCAGATCCTTTAGTCTGGAGAGAATGAAGAAATCAAGAACAGTATAGAATGTTTGAATAATGTTTGACAACCTTATCTTCTAAAATGATGGTAGGAAAAACCAATGATGGCATTTTTCAAGGTGCTAATACTTTCACAAATGGAACACTGCTGTATGCTAAAACTTTCCTACAATGCAAATGAAATTGCTGATTTATAAAGTGTTCAAAAACCTTTCATGGCCAATGCTGTCATAGTAAAGAAACTGAGTAACTGAGAATGACTGAAATCTATGAGGCTGTAATATCTTAATCACAGAAAGGATAGGTACATCATCATTTATACTTAAATCGTAGAAGGCATAGTCCCTAACCTACATTCAAAATCGGCACAACAGGCATGGAAGACTAAAATATTACCCCTAAAATCCTAAGTTACATTAAGCATGAGAAGGGAAAATGCTTCAAAGATTTGGGATTCAAGACTTTCAACACATTACTTACAACCATTAGAAACACTATGGGATGCACATTGAAGGATTTTAAGAAGGCTCTGAATAAGTATCTACAAAGCGTACCAGATCAGCCAGGCATTAGTGCTTGTACTGGTCTGTGGGCCACAGTTTCCAAGAGCTTGGTTGACCACCAACACTACTCAGCAACCTAGGCCCAGCCCATAGTTGGGATAGGAGACCTCTGAAGGTTACTCCAAGTGTATATATATTAAGCAGGGGTATAGGAGCGCATGGGATAGAATGAACTGGAGCAATATGGTATGAAGGGGTTTTATGTGTATGTGTAATTACTTACCCATACTGTATGGGGAGGGAGTTTTTAACTAGTGCAGTCCCATCTCTTCAATAGCCTCTGTCGTACAACTATTTAAATTTTTGTATGCTGTCGACATTAACCATGTCTTCTGTCATTTTCTTTTCTTCGTCCACCACTCTTATCCCTATGTCTCTTGAGGAACTCTTCTCTGTTTGTCATCAGTCTCTTTGAAATACTTAAATGTTGTAATACAGTCACCCATCACTCTTCCCTATTCAAGAATGAGCAAATTTAACTTAGCTCTTTTATTTCTGGTGCAATCTTTGTTACTCCCTTCTGGACCTTCTCTTATAAGCTTTGCACTCTCCTGTAGGTGTGGTGAGCAAACCTGAGAAACATAATTTAATTTTAGCTTCAAGTTTAATGTGAATAGCTTAATGAATATTATCTTATCCATGATCTTGAATGCAGCATAATATTTACAAGCAGACAGCTGGTCTTCTTAAATATTCTCATAAGATGGGACTCTGGCAGCAGGTTAGTGACCTAATTGATCTCCCAGTCTTTTTCAAATGCACATTCATGCAGCTTGTTTCCTACTAGGCGGTACTCATTTTGAGGCCTTCCTTTGCTGTAACCCATCATTATTACTTTACATTTACTTGGTTGAACTTCATTAACCATGTATCGGACCAACTTTGGAGTTTGTCAAGGTCCTCTTGCAATTTGATACAATCCTCCATATTTTTCATTTCCCTCATGACCTTTGCATCATCTGCAAACATGTGCAGATAGGAGTCCATACCTACTGGCAAGTCATTTACGTAGATCAAGAAAAATATTGGTCCCAAAAACAGAACTATGTGGCACTCTGTTTGTGATCTCCCCCTAGTTAAAGAAGGCTCCTCTGACATACATACTTTGTTCCCTTCCACTTGGATAATATAATCTATACATCTAAGGAATCTTCACTTTATTCATGCCTAGTGATCCAGCTTCTTAATCAGTCTCCCATGTATAGTGGCAAATGCTTTCTGGCAGTCCAGATACAAACATTCCACCCAGCCTTCCCATTTGTCTAATTCAAAGCTCATCCTCCTGTAGAAATCTAAGAGGTATGTTACATGACTTCTTTCCCCCAGGACCATGCTGTCCCTTACTTAGGTAATTCCTCTTCTGTAGTAAGTCATACAGTTGCTTTTTGATTATCTTTTCAAGAACCTTACAAAACACACTTGTCAGTGACACTGGTCTGCATTTCAGTGTTTATTATTGGTTTCCTTCCTTGTAGACAGGTATGATGGTTTCCCATTTCCACTCCCTTGACATACTGTCTTTCTCCAGCAACATCTTTGAATCAGATCTTTGTACTTCTTTACATGTGGTGATCAGACTTGCGAGGCATAATCCAGTTTTGGTCTGATATATGTAGTGAATAACTTTACGAACATGTCCTTTGTCTATATATTTGTATGAGTGAGTAATTAAAAATATATAATTACCTATTTGTACTATACAGGGAAGGAGTTTTACACTTGTGGGGCACCATCTCTTGAACTTTTTCTTCTACTGTACAACGTCTTAAATTTATGTATGCTCTCTTCATTAACTGTGTCCTCAGTCGTTCTGTTCTCTGTGTTTTTGTGTGCAGTCAATGGTCTGAATTATGAAATATTAAGAAGTTAGGGAAAAAAAATTGTTGATGGTGAGCCCTGTTTTAAAAGCAATATACATGACAGCTAGAGAGGTGAAGTAAGGAAATAGGGTTGTTGTTCATCCATTCCTGGCACAAACTTGTTAAAGCAGGAAATGGCAAACAAGTATGAAAAAATTCATAATTGTTCCCATTTTCCAGCACAGAAAGGTAACACCAGGAAGTGAATACAACTAACACCATTTGTTTACATCCACTGTATAGCTGTCATATATAATGCACCAAAATGAAGCCCCTATGCACAGCCAAGCCCCACAGACCTTTCTGTGAATTCCTTGGTTAAATTCCTGATTCAGCCCAATGACAGCTAATTGCCTCCTTATGCCATATTGCTCCAATTCACTCATGCATGCCTCACACCCTTATGCATGTTCAGGCCCCAACCACTCAAAGCATCTTTCATTCCAGTCTTCCATCTCCAAACTGGTTTCCCTCTTTTCTTTGTCCTCTCTTCTTTTGACATGCATACCTCCCGCCAAGTAAGCCTCTCCTAACTTATTCTTTCCATATGTCCACACCATTTCAGCACACCCTCTTTAACTCTTTCAAATATACTCTTCTTACTACCACAACTCTCTCTTCACCCTATCATTTCTGAATTAATTAACCCTCCTCACACCATATAAAGTCCTCAAGCATTTTATTTCCAATACACACACCCTCCTCCATACATTTTTTATTTATGGCCCACATCTTTTAACATTCCTAACTCCTAATATTCAATAGTCTTTCTAAATACTCACTCCATCTCTTTTTCTCTGCCTTTTACATCTTTTGCACCTGTCCTCCACACTTTGCCTCCATTTGTTCTATATTCATCACACAGCAGTATTCACCTCCATTCACTGTTTTCTTGTTCTCTATGAAGTTCACAAATGCTCTTTCACTCCATCTACAACTTGCCCTTTTATTCAGTTTGCGTACCTTTCTCTTGACTTTCTGCTACTTTTTCATGTATTCTTCCCAATAATGTGCACTCCTTCCCTGCATATAACATCCACACACACCTCTTTTCTCTTACAATAGCGATTTAACTTGCTCATTCGACCACTTGCTACTGTTACCCATGTGTTCAAATCCTGTTCCATATGCCACATACTTTATCCACACAATTAAGCTCTGCCTGCTTCCCTAAATACCATCCATTCTTTTGATTTTATTTACTCTCGTGTACTGCTTTTCATCACTCATTTTCTCTTGATATTTTGTATGCAGGCCACTATTCCATATCATCCTCACTCTTATTACTTTTTTCTCTTGTTCTTTCCTCTTTACTTAAAATGATTACAAACTTTCAAACTACTCTCCACCAAGAGATCATAAGACTTCCCATTTGCTACCCCTCTTAGCAAGTTCACATTCAACAAACTCTCCTTTAATTGCTGGTCAGCTAGTTTATAATATATTAATCCCTAGGGACTGCAGACCTTGATCACTCATGTATACATATGCATGTTTCTATTTAAACCAAGTTTTGCCAATCAATATTCTTCTTTCAGCACAACCCTACAAGCTTTTCCCTATGTATGTACCTCTCATTTGGTGTTACCACTTGTAAGACAGTCACACCAATTAGTGCCCCAACAGCCCTGGGATGTTCTACCATTGTTCCAGCCATATGAGTAAGTATATATATATATATATATATTTCTATGCTTTGTTTTATAAAACAGGACAAGAGTAAGAATAATGGGTCTGGGGAGGGGATCTTAAATGTAACCTTTTGCTTTGTTTTCTTATATATATTGGCTCAGCACACTTTTTCTTTGTATGCATAGCCCATGCAAAGTAAGGATAAAGGTGAATTTATCACTGAATACTTCCACATAAGTCCCTAAACCTTCAGATAACACATAAAAAACAACTTTTAGAGTTGAAGGAATACATTTAACTTGCACAGGGTAATCCAAAATTGTAAACTTCAAATTTATCCCTTTTTTCACCTGTAAAAATATACTTACATTAAAAAAAAGATCCTAGGATAAATGTAGTTCTCCATTTCTTATTTCTTGAGCTTTAAAATACACTGAAAATATCCTTACATGGATATCAAAGAACAAATTTTTACATAAATTTTTGCTTTTAAATACTGAAAAAATATAGTTTGATAACATTTCTTCTATACAAATACTTTCCAATTTAAAAATTCCTTAACATTAAACACCAGAATACTAGAATGGATGCAATCTGAGACTTTTAAGAACATAAAGACGACTGCAACAGCAACTGTTGGGCTCACAGATTTCAAAATGAACTATTTAATCAACAGCTTAAAGAATTTAAATATTCAAGTATTATGAATTGAAAAGAAAAAAATCTTGAATGAATGCTAACTGTGTCAGTGACATATTCAGCAACATATCATATTATCTCTGATGAGCAAGATGTATAACATTTAATAATGATGGTTATTACTTACTTTGAAAAAAGAAGTGAAAACAGAGATGTATAATCATTCAATGATATCTCTGGGTGCAAATGTTTTGCTCAACTCAAACTTTACTTATATGAATATCATAAATGCTTGTCCATTCTGCATGGTCCCATAATTATACCCTTTTATATAAAAGATGTTGTAATGCACAGCCTAATCATGGGTAAAACCTCAGTCCATTTCTTAGGAGAGTAATGGCAGCAACTTGACAAACTCTGACAAGGTGGTTCTTGATGAAAGACACAACATTACGCAAAACAAAGAGGAAGATAACACTTAGGGAGATTAAGTACACCCGCAACTGTGTAAAGCGACATGGTAACCAGAGGACAGTGTAGTGAATAAGGCCAGATTTTTCTGCAAAAATTGAAAAAAATATGAACTTAACACAGATAAACATAAAAGATAATCTATACTCTTTTGTAATCTAAGTAATGTAACCCTGAACATTTTTATGACTGAAAGACTGACTGCTATGTTTAGAATTAGATAACCTTTGAACAGTAAACAGTAGAACTTTTATTAAAAAGCCATGATAACTATTAAATGTAACAAAGATCTAACTCAGTGAACCTTACTATAATGAAAGGTCTTGGTTTTTAAATCAATCTTATTTGAAGATCCTTCTTTCTCTAACTGGCAGGGTTCCAATTCATATCAGTAAATTTTTTATCAAAGTAAATTATTTACCATATAAATCAATCTGATGACCCATTTGGAGATTTGCAGTTCATTTTTAATGGCATATGGAAGGTACATTGCTGGAAGTCTGAAGATTTCATGATGATAAAAAGAATAAAGATATGGGAAGGTTACTACAAGCAAGAGAAAGCAAGACACTTTTGCACAGCCATAACTTAATGCAGGCAGAAGAACCAACAAAGCTTCTTTTAATAACAGGCCTCAGTCTTGGCAAATTCCTCATGTTGACCTAGGGTAGCAAAGCCTCATTAATAATGCAAAAATATGCCATATGATGTTTGATGTACCACAGGAAGATGTAGCATTTAACTTGAGTGTGTGTTTGAGTGACAAACAGTATTATTCCTTACTTTTACAATTTACATCTTCTCTTACATATTTCCAAAATTCCTCACAATGAATTAAATTGCCATATTTTCTTCTACAATAACACACTAATTTTCACTTTTTTTAGGTATTTGTCACTTCCATAGCATTATCTGTTGTACAAATTGTAAATTCTAAGAACTACTCTCACTTGTGCACATACCAGATATCATGCATAATATATGAATTTTGCTACTTTTGATTAGAATGATTGACAAACCCCATCTTTGTGTACAATGTTTTCCCTTATGAAATACAACTTATTAGTTCTGATTATCAAGAAAAATATGCAATTTCAGGCCTAAAGAGTGAGAGTGTGCAACTAAAGTATAGCTTACAGACATACATTAATGAAACTGTTAAAAGCATAAACTTATAGGCATTAAGGTGGAGAAAGGCATACATGATTCAGACAGACCAAGAATTATATAAGAAAGTGAAAAAAAATTAAGAATATATCCAAAATTTATAAGATGATGCTGAGTAGACTTTGGATGGATTATTAAAGTCGAATGGGCAAGTAGATAAATTGGACCAGAAAATGACATTGGCAAAAAGTCTGTGCAAAATAAGTGGAATATGATGTAAGAAAAGACTCAAACTAAACCCAAACTAAAGTGATATTTAAAGGAGGGTTGGAAAATATGTGTATGTGGTGCAAGCAAGCATGCTTCAATAATACCAGGAAAACAAATACTTCAGTTTTATAAACATGTACATATGAAAGCAACCAGCTTCCATCCTCATTTATTTCCATGATCTACCAAATCATCAAACCTTATAAATTTTAGGTTATATTACCCATCAAAACCATCTTAGCAGCCAGCTTAATGCATGAGTTGGAGCTGGTGTTAGTAAAGGCATACAAAACAGAAAATTTGACAGATTTCAGTATTCAGACACCATCTTGGTATAAATAATGACGTCATAGGTCATGACACCCATGCCACCTTCTACATTCCTCAGCATTAAGGGAGGCTCATGGTACCAGATTACCACAAGAAATATATATAGAATACATGAACCATTCTACATAACTGGATACTTCAAACCCAAGCACAAGTCTTGTGTATTCTAAAAGATACATCACTGGAAGAAATATAGTGAGTGCATAAAATGGACTCCCATGGTGTAGTGGTTAGTGTTCACGACCATGACACATTCATGGGCCACCCAGGATCAAGTGTACAGGTTTGAATCCTGGTCTTGACAATCGGTCCACAGCCAACCCAGGTGTTCATCCACCCTTAGGGGTTGGTCGATAAAATGGGTACCTGGCTCAGGCTAGGGTGTATATGTGGGTAGGGAGCTGTGGTTTCAGTGCATTACACATGACAGCTAGAGACTATGTGGGTAGAGAGCTGTGGTTTCAGTGTATTACATATGACAGCTAGAGATTGAGTGTGGACAAATGTGGCCATTTTTGTCTGTTCTCCTGACACTACCTCGCAGAAGCGGGAGCAGCAATGCTGTTTCCTGTTGGGTGGGGTAGCAATGGAAATGGATTGAATGCAAGCAAATGTGAATACGTACATGTGTGTAAATGTATATGTCTGTGTGTTTGTATGTATGTGTATATATGTTATGTATGTGTATGGGCATTTATGTGTATATTTTTTTTCTTTTTTCAAACTATTCGCCATTTCCCGCATTAGCGAGGTAGCGTTAAGAACAGAGAACTGGGCCTTTGAGGGAATATCCTCACCTGGCCCCCTTCTCTATATATGTGTGTGTGTGTGTATATGAGTAAATGAGTCTTTCTTCGTCTGTTTCCTGGCACCACCTCAGTGATGCAGGAAATGGTGATCAAGTGTAATAAATAAATAATACATATATATATATTATCCCTGAGGATAGGGGAGAAAGAATACTTCCCATGTATTCCCTGCATGTCGTAGAAGGGGACTAAAAGGGGAGGAAGCGGGGGCTGGAAATCCTCCCCTCTCGTTTTTGATTTTCCAAACGATGGAACAGAGAAGGGGGCCAGGTGAGGATATCCCCTCAAAGGCTCAGTCCTCTGTTCTTGGTGCTACCTCGCTGACACGGGAATCGGCGAATAGTATGAAAAAATATATATATATACATGTGTGTGTGTGTGTGTGTGTGTGTGACGTTAATGGGATGGCATTGATTAGGGCCTCAGCTGCCCATGCTGTCTCGGCTAACATAAAAAAAATAAGTAATAGCTATGAAGGCTCTCATTAAGTAGGTAGTACTGCCTGGTGAAAGGAATAGTAGTGAAAGTAGCACAGTGAGCTAGCACTACCAGGTTGTCACGCTCCCTTCCCTAGGCCAAATTACGATCTTTCCCTCCCACCTCATAGGTTTGGAGGTTAGTCTTCTGTAAATTTATTGCATACCTAGTCTTGCCTTCCTAAAGGTAAGGTAAGATGGGACTGTACAAATGGCTAAGATGTAAAATTCTTAATTATTTGATAAACCTTAGTTCTGGGGCCCCCCTAAATTTTCACCGGGACCCCCTTCAATTTTCAAGGCTTAGTCCTTTTGTGTGATAAAGGTCAACTTTTCAGGAAAGTATCTATGGGAAGAATATGTATATATCTTCCTAAGTCATTTTTTAAACTGGTAAATATTACTTAAATGCTTTTGTTGTTGAAAATATGAAGAAAATGAATCAGATGCATATGTATGTCATTAAATTTTTTTTTTATTTATATTTATTATACTTTGTCGCTGTCTCCCGCGTTTGCGAGGTAGCGCAAGGAAACAGACGAAAGAAATATCATTAAATATCTTCACAAATTTTTGACTAAACATCTCCATTGAATCCAATGAAATTTACTAGCATTCTGCTGACCCACCAACTAACTCATCAATCCAGTGAATTACAAAATCCCACAAAAATCTGATTTTCAAGAGCCTCTGCATTGGGATTTGGCATCCAGCATAGCACTACAGAATTTAGTGAGCATTATTTATTTCAAGGAATTCAACCTGAATATGGGAAATCTATTGTCTAAATAAATATCTGAAATTCCTTTTGAATTAAATGGGATATAATTTCTTACCAATAACAGCTGCACCAGTGAATCCAGTGAATTACAAAATCCCACAAAAATCTGATTTTCAAGAGCCTCTGCATTGGGATTTGGCATCCAGCATAGCACTACAGAATTTAGTGAGCATTATTTATTTCAAGGAATTCAACCTGAATAAGGGAAATCTACTGTCTAAATAAATATCTGAAATTCCTTTTGAATTAAATGGGATATAATTTCTTACCAATAACAGCTGCACCATAGCCATAGTGCATCTTGCCCATCCTGTAAGAGCAAGTGGGAACCATCACTTCATGTAGCTTTGATGTGAATGCTTCGAATTCCCAAATTTTTCCTTCCTCATTTAGCATTTGGAATTCTTGAGCTAGTACTTTGTCCTTGGTGGCAGCAAAATGGGCAGATTCATGGTCATGCCCAGAAAATATGAAGGATGGATGATGCTTTATTACTGTCTGCAAGAAAATTTGTAGGTAGATATATGAAAATACCACAAATATTGATATCTACAATGAACAAGTAGTAAAGTTTGTACCAACTTTAAAGAATGGAGAAAAAGGAGCAGAAAATGGGAAAATAGATGATTTATTACAAAATGCATATGTACAAGAAAATACAAAAACACAAAGTGGAGATGTATGGGAGGTACAGGATCCAGTAAGCAGTCAAAAGGTAGATGTGGACCAGACATAACTGTGAAAACAGGAAGAGATGAATGTAAAAGGTACAGAGAAAATATTGTTGATACGAGAGAAATTCTGAAGATTATTTTTCATGTTGAGGACTCTAGCAGTATACAAAGTTCCTTATCAAGGCCAGGTATTGATGAAACTTAAAATGTTAAAGGAACAGAGAATAAAAGGAAAATAATACTCCAAAAGTTTTTGAGGAATTCATAAATCTACCTTCAAAATAGGGCAAACCATAGCTGGCCAGAAAAAGTGGCAGGAAAAGGAAGCCTAATCATGTAGGAAGGGAAATGGACATCAAAATGGCCTTCCTTGAGCTTCTATTGGCTACAATGTGGTTATGAGATGCAGATACTTGCAAGAAGCCAGTTCTTAGAACAAAAGCCTAGGTTATCTGTAAAAGAGATAACTAATGTGTATGGGCATTTAGATATATATCTTTCTTCTCTTTCAAACTATTTGCCATTTCCCACATTAGCGAGGTAGCATTAAGAACAGAGGACTGGGCCTTTGAGGGAATATCCTCACCTGGCCCCCTTCTCTGTTCCTTCTTATGAAAAATTAAAAAAAAAGAGAAGGGATGATTTCCAGACCCACACTCCCTCCCCTTTTAGTCACCTTCTACGACACGCAGGGAATACGTGGGAAGTATTCTTTCTCCCCTATCCCCAGGGATATTAGATATATATATATATATATATATATATATATATATATATATATATATATATATATATATATATATGTGTGTGTGTGTGTATGAGTGGATGGGCCAATCTTCGTCTGTTTCCTGGTGCTATCTCGCTGATGCGGAAAATGGTGATTAAGTATAGTATAAATACATACAATTCATTTTACCAGACATAATTATATGAAATGGAAACAGATATGACTTCTCATAAAACCAAGAGGTAAAGGTCATTATGTGAAAACACCACAGTTAGATGTAAATTACAAGCAAAAGTCAACTGTACTGCAAAGCAACAGCATAAAAATAAAAATGATGCAATGTGGTGGCCAGGAGGAATAACTTGCACCTCTTCAGCAATGAAACATAGGACTGGGTGGGTTCTTGTATGTTTGCTGAGGATCTGTGAATAAGCTACCTTCACTGATATAATGATGGTGAGGGAGAGAGCAAAGTTATAGTTGGGGGTGAAGTCCTGGTGGGCAAACCTATTTTGACCCCACTATAAGCATGTGCTTCCTTTGATACTATTCATAGGGCTCAGTCTGGAAGCAAGAAAAATAGTTTGGGTCATATAATTCAGTTGCAAAAGTATTCATTACAAACTCAGGCATATCATATACCTGCTTTATTCTTGTTCTTGTAATAGGCAAGAGAGGTATGTGCGAAAGAATTATGCGCATTCTTCCATCTTCATATGGCAATACTCCAGTCAAGTTTTTGTAGTCATCCATCACACGAACCTAGAAAAACAAGTTATGCTGCTATGGTCATCCATCACATAAACATGGAAAACATCAGTTGTATTACTTTAGTCATCTATCATGACATGATTAAAGAAAATAAGACAAGAATGGAGAATGATTCAGAGATGTTGCAAGTAACCATAATGACATATCAGTCATTAAGCACTTCTATAGAAGTCTAGAAGCTTCATTAGCAGAAAAGTTACTGCTGTTCAATATTACATTACAGTACTTTAATAAGAACTGGAAAATATTTATTACTTACTTGCATGAAATCTATGAATTTATACTGTACAGTCGTAGACTGACTGAAGACTGAGTAGAATCTCTGAACCTTATGTGGTGTCACCTTATCTGTACCCTCTCCACCAATGTCGTTGTCTCCAGGGACAAATATGGCATGCTAAGGGAAAAGGAATATTAAAGATTACACTCAAGCTTTCAAAATTATAATCGCACTGACCTTTTCATTCTCGTGTGCAAATTCACAGAATATTTAAGATGAATATAAAAGAGTAACACAATAAGAAAAGTTAAATAACATCCATCTTGAAAGAAGAAATCAGACTTTTTACCTACAGATATCATTCATACACAGTCGCAGAGCTGCACCACTCATGACAACCAATATCAGTAGTCTGCATGTAAAAGTCTACATTTAAGTCCCTATACTCATTGGCTACAATTTCTGAAGAAATTAAATGCTAGAGAAGGAAATACAGAAGGTAATCCAATATGAAGAGTGAGCACCATGAACTACTACTGGATGTATTACATATTATTAGAAGCCAATGGTATGGATCTAAGCACAATTTACCTCAAAAATAGGTCCCCCACTGCTGCACTGTTCACTGTGAAGCAATTTAAGCACATGCACTTGGCAAAAATTGGTAAAACTGATTTTACCAAATTTGCCTCTTCTGGTTGAGAGAGCAGAAGAGGGTATTTTGAAATGGTTTGGGCACAAGGAGAGAATGAGTGAGGAAAGATTGACCAAGAGGATATATGTGTCGGAGGTGGAGGGAACGAGGAGAAGTGGGAGACCAAATTGGAGGTGGAAAGATGGCGTGAAAAAGATTTTGAGTGATCGGGGCCTGAACATGCAGGAGGGTGAAAGGCGGGCAAGGAATAGGGTGAATTGGATCGATGTGGTATACCGGGTCAACGTGCTGTCAATGGATTGAATCAGGGCATGTGAAGCGTCTGGGGTAAACCATGGAAAGTTCTGTGGGGCCTGGATGTGGAAAGGGAGCTGTGGTTCGGACATTATTGCATGACAGCTAGAGACTGAGTGTGAACGAATGGGGCCTTTGTTGTCTTTTCCTAGCGCTACCTCGCACACATGAGGGGGGTGGGGGATGTTATTCCATGTGTGGCAAGGTGGCGATGGGAATGAATAAAGGCAGACAGTGTGAATTGTGTGCATGTGTATATATGTATGTGTATATATATTTGTACATTGAGATGTATGGGTATGTATATTTGCATGTGTGGACGTGTATGTATATACATGTGTATGGGGGTGGGTTGGGCCATTTCTTTCATCTGTTTCCTTGCGCTACCTTGCAAACGCGGGAGACAGCAACAAAGCAAAATAAATATAAATAACCAAATTTGCCATTGACTGGCAAAAACAGGAAATGTAACCTGAATACTGAGGTAACTCGGAAGGTTAAAACTAGTAAAGTGGAGTCTGTCATTTGTTTTAAAGCATTGTATGAAATTGTGCATTTTGGAAAAACAATCAAGTTAGCCACTTTCATATAATGAAAATGAATAAATTATAAATCCAGTATGCACCTGTGGTGTCTGCAACTTTGCCAGTTTGAGCATATCTACCAGAGAATCAGCAGTTGATTACTTTTGAGAGAATACTTACAAATAATATGGGTTATGGGCTACATTAACAGATAATCAATCAAATTTGAAGAGAGTTGACAGAAGATGGCAGGTTCCACTGAGGACAGATGCCATGAACTGATTGTGTGAGAGAGAAAATAAGAAAATACTGTACCAGTAATATTCAGAGAATGGTTAAGGGCTGAAGACAATGCCATGAACTGATTGTGTGAGAGAGAAAATAAGAAAAGACCATACCATTAATATTCAAAGAATGGTTAAGGGCTAAGGTTAAGCAGAAAGAAAAACATGATGTAACCACAGCTAATGTTTGTTTTCACCAATGGTATTCTAATAAAGAAGTTTGTGCAGGCAACATGGAGCATGTAGGAGAAGTCATTGTGTGATGGGCATGATTTGTATATTTGAGGGAAAAGTAGTCCCAACAGTGTTGTATGGATGAAACTCCTGAGTTTTTATTGCAAAAGAAACAAAAAGGGTGGATATGCTGGCAGTGAAATACCTGATGTTGTGTGAAATGCGTTGATCATGAATGAAATGACAGTAAGGGGGAGGTGTAGTAGTAAGCACACTCTTATTTGAAAGAGCTAACTGCTAAAATGGTTTTGACATATGAAAATGATGACCAAAGAAAGACCAACTAAGAGGATCTGTGTCAGGATTACAGGGAGTAAAGGGAAAGGGGAGACCCAGAAGGAGATGGAAGGATGAAATGAAGAAGGCTTTGGGGTATCAGAGCCTGAACATTGAGGAAGTTAAGAAGAGTGCATAGGACAAAAGAATTATGCTGTAAAGTATATGAGGGTGGGGAGAGGAGATGTGCTGCTATTATAGTGAACCAGAAACAGTTATGGTAGACCATAAAGTACACTTTGGGCTTAGTTGCAGGTGTTAGGCTTTGATTTTGGCACATTTAACATGACAGCAAGTGTGATGTGTGCACATAAGGCCACTGTTTGTTTTTCCCTGATGCTGCCTGGGTAAGATGGGATAGGCAATTATGAGAAAATTAAATAGTGTGCAAATGAGTTTAGTAAGCATAATGAAAAATCCAAATCAAATGGACACGCTGATCCATGGAAGAATAAAATTCTATGAAGAACTAAGCAATATTTATTAAAGAGGGAGGCAACCATTAAGGAGAGTATTTATTATGACAAAAGTACATAGAAGAGATTCTCCCATCATACTGTACAAGAATTTGTTTTAGATAAGGAGACAGTACACTGATATAATGATATATGGAGAAGTATTGTCTTTGCAATAAAATTTCAACAAACATTCAGCACACACTATATCTCTCATGTTTCATCTTGGGCCACTTCCCATCCCTTTTTCATAATGAGATAACTTCCTAATCTATGACATGAGAAAAAGGCAACTTTTATTTAAACAGCAAAAGGATTCTTTGACAGGTTTTAGTAAATAGGGAGATTGAGAAGGTAAAAAAAATGAAAATTTTTTTGGATGTTAGATTGAGTTTAAAGGATGTGATGAATAATGAGGTGAGGCTTCAGAGTGGGTGTGCCAACAGAGAAGTAAACAGTCTTAAGGACAGAAAATCACAATGGAGGTAATTCTTCCAATCTTCCTATAATAGTTTCTCAGTGGGTCATGTGAACTAGTTGATCTAATAACTCCAATGGAGAATGATATGCTGCAATCTAGAGATAAGAGTGCATGAGGCTCAGTACTGATCAAAGCCTACAGAACAATTGTCTTGTAAATGTCAACATTTAACACACCAAATGAGAGGTTATTACCTTTACATAGCTTGGAGTATGCATTAAATTTCTGAAGTGGTGCGCTAATGAATAAAAGTCAGTGTCACTAGCAATGCTTCCATCATTTAGAAGATCACCTAAAAACACAACAATATCTGGTTTTGTCCTCCACAATGCCAGATGAAAGCCACGATTTACAAATCTGAAGAAATTAAAGCAATGAATTTCAGTGCATTAAGATAAGTTGATACTGTCTATTATACTGTATATCATGCTAATGATGCAAAACCAACATACAATTCACTGAAACTTCATAATACTTTTTGGTTCAGGTTTAAAGGAATCCTGTCTAAGCACAGCATACATTTTGGTAGAAGTTACTGTATCATTACATTTCTCATCATGCCATGTTTAAAGTACATACCTGTTGGCATCCCAAACAGCTAATAAGCTTAGTGGGAAGTGAGGTTCTGACTGAGTACTCAGAATCTGAGGATCTGCTGCTATTAATACCCGGACATTGTCTTCACTGATGCTTGTGATGACTGGCCAGTTTAGGGCCGTGAAAGTATAGGAGATCCATTCATTCAGTAACACCACACACATTAACAGACTCAAAATGAAATGGCTTCTTGTCATTCTGAAATATGAGGCAAAGATCTAAGATATATATGCCTTTTGAAATGTATAAAACTGTACAGAGGCATAAAATTAAAAGATTGGCCACAAAGGATGGAAAAAAGTAGAAATAAGAGGAAAAACTTTTATTTACTAAAAATACACCTGACCCCATATATATTCATATACATAACCTGTCCCAGTATGTCACCTTCAATTTTCAAATTTCTACGCCATTTCAGAGTCGCATGGGAATATTACTTTCTATATACTGAAGATTAATGTTTTCTTGATGCAAATAATAATTGGCTCATTTGCGTCTAATAAATCCTTTTGTACTTGTTCTAATTCATGTGTATGCAATCCAAATAGCAAACCATTTGGCCTCATCCATAAAAATATAATCATGGGAGAGGTAATGGTGTTACTCCAACTTTTTTTTTTTTTCAGGGAGAAAGGGACTGCCTTCCAGTTATATCACTGTGCTGTGCTATGATACACACTTGTATATTCCAAATTATTGTTTCTTTCAGAGAATGTTTTCCCATGTCTTTTACTTCTAATTATTTCTTTTTTATTCCTTTATCTGTATTTTAAAGTTTTTAAATTTTCCTTTTTGCATTTGCTGAGGCATTCCCTTTTCTCAGGCAATCCTTCTTAGTGTAACCAAGTGAAGCCTAATTTGCTTATGTGACTGACTTAAACAAAAAAATTCTCCAGCAGATTCTGTTTTACAATTTAAAGCATACAGATGGTATATGCAGTTTCTGTGTTAAGGAAAGAATCAACATAAAATACTGTTTCCATCATCTCATAAGTCGTAAACCAGTCACTGCAGCCGAGTCATATATAACAATGTATTTTCTATTCATTGTGAATGGGTATATATATACATTAAAATTTGTTGAATTGGCCACCTTTGCCTCAAGGCAAAATAAATAGCCATCAACGATTGTAATGTCATCCCATACATTGTTTCCAAATGCTTCAACCTAATCTTTTTTCCATGTAGAGATGTCAAGGAAGTCTATACAAGACCTGCTCCCTAGTGTTATGTAATAATTTGTGAAGCTGTCATTGTCACAAGACAACAGATATTAGTTATCAAAACTCTTGGTTATCATATTTGTCTGTTACAAAAACACTTTCAAAACTACCACACATCTTACTGTGTATGCCTGGGGTAGCTCATAAACTTGACAGCAGAACAGTGGAGCACATGTAAACAACATTTCATCAGTAGGAACTGTAAATAATTTTATGTAGAAAACTATGTTCTACAGAGAGGCTTGCATGAGGTAGAGTGATCTAAGTGATGTGTATACAGGGGGTGATGTGCTATTAGTGAGCTGAACTGAAGCATATGAAGTGATCAGGGAAACCATGCAAAGGTCTGTTATGCTAGGCTGTGGATACAAAGTTCTGGTTTTAGCTATAAGGTGGATGTGAGCAAGTAAAGCTATTGGTACTACCTCGCTACATGTTAAATGGTGAACTACTCTTAGTATAAAAAGTAATCATAATAAACTCATGGTGTTATTTTCTTAAGTAAAGCTAAGAATATTCCACACAGTGTATTAGGACTATTGCAGTGAGGGGGTTAACATCCTTAAAAATCTGGAAGGCATTTGCATATAGAATGATAATACATTAAAGTAAAGAAATTCCAGCACTGTAAAATCTCTACAGTCCATAGGGTGTTCCAATGATATATATTTTTCTTATTGGTTATATACATCTCCTCTGATTCCTTAAGAGCTACACAGCAAGGCCATGGGGATGGGGATTATGTTAACTCCATCATTTAGATTAAAAGACAATCATTCTTAAATTCAAAACATATATGAGTGTCTCTGCAAACCTACCTGTTTGCTTCTTGCAAAATATGATGATGCATCTTAAAGGACTAAGTTTAAAATGTAGCTTATATTAGATCTTCTTTGGGAGATATGGCTGGTTTGATTTTTTTCTTTCAGTTGTCTCACCAGATTTATATAAATTTTTGCCTAATAAGCTTATTTCAAGGAGCAGCTTCAATTATGCCATCCTTAAGAATGTTTTATGTGCATGTGGAAGTCAATGGACAGCAGGAAAAAATTCTTTCATGAAAAGGTAAGAACTTTTAGCCATTCTTAAAGTTTTATGGGTCATTCAGTGAGATACAAAAACTTCAGTGGCTATTGTCAGTAATATATAAATCTTATGACCCATTTCCGTTACAATGTATGAATACTAATATACTTATACTTGATTGCCATTTCCCACGTCAGCGAGGTAGTGCCAGGAAACATATGACGAAAGACCCATCCATTCATATACATGTATATATACATTCATATACATACCAACATATACATATGTACACATGAACATATTCACACCTGCTTGCATTCATCCATTCCTGGCAACACACCATCCCACAGCAAACAGCATTGTCACCCTTTGCATCAGTGAGGTAGCGACAGGAAAACAGACAAAAAAAAAGGCCACTTCTGCTCACACTCACTCTCTAGTTGTCATGTGCAATGCACTGAAACCACAGCTCCCTATCCACATCCAGGCCCCACACACCTTTCCATGGTTTACCACAGACATTTCACATGCCCTGGTTCAGTCCACTGACAGCTTGTTAACCCTAGTATATTATATTGTTCCCACTCACTCTATTCCTTGCACACCTCTCACCCTTCTGCATGTTCAGGCCCTGATCACTCAAGAGCTTTTTCACTCCATCCTTCTACCTCCAATTTGGTCTCCTGCTTCTCCTTGATCCCTCCACCTGTGATGCATATATCCTCTTTGTCAACCTTTCCTCACTCATTTGTTCCATATGTCCTAACCATTTCAACACACCTTCTGCTCTCTCAACCACACTTTTCTTATTACCAAACATCTCCCTTACCCTTTCATTACTTTCGTGGTCAAACCACTTCACACCAAATATTGTCCTTGAAACATCTAATTTTCAACACATCCACCCTCCTCAGTACAACCCTATCTATAGCCCACGTTTCGCAACCATATAATATTGTTAGAACTACTATTCCTTCAAACATACCCATTTTTGCTCTCTGAGATAACATTTTCTCTTTCCACACATTCTTTAATGCTTCTAGAACCTTCGCCCCCTCCACACTATGACTCACTTCCATGTTTCCATTTGCTGACAAGTCCACTCCCAGATATCTAAAACACTTTGCTTTCTTCAGTTTTTCTCCATTCAAACTTTCATCCCAACTAACTTGTTCCTCAACCCTGCTGAACCTAATAACCTTGCTCTTATTCTTAATAACTCTCAACTTCTCCTTTCACACAC
The DNA here is from genome assembly GCF_036320965.1 of Panulirus ornatus. Lineage (NCBI taxonomy): Eukaryota > Metazoa > Arthropoda > Malacostraca > Decapoda > Palinuridae > Panulirus > Panulirus ornatus. The sequence goes on along the minus strand of NC_092281.1, from coordinate 17,971,175 downwards.
TTTTCTGAACTCAGTCATCAATTTCTGCATTTCTCACTCAAATCAGTCACCAGTGGTGTATCATTGGCAAACAACAATTGACTCTCTTCCCAGGCCCTCTCATCCCCAACAGATTGCATACTCACCCCTCTCTCCAAAACTCTTGCATTTACCTCACTAACCACCCCATCCATAAATAAATTTAACAACCATGGGGACATCACCCACTCCTGCTGCAAACCAACCTTCACTGGGAACCAATCACTCTCCTCTCTTCCTACTTGTACAGATGCCTTACATCCTTGATAAAAACTTCTCTGCTTCTACCAGCTTACCTCCCATACCATATATTCTTAAGACCTTCCAAAAAGCATCTCTATTAACCCTATCATATGCCTTCTCCAGATCCATAAATGCCACATACAAATCCATCTGTTTTTCTAAGTATTTCTCATGTATTCTTCAAAGTAAACACCTGATCCACACATCCTCTATCACTTCTAAAACCACACTGCTCCTCCCCAGTGTGATGTTCTGTACATGCCTTCACCCTCTCACTTAACACCCTCCCATACAATTTTTCAGGAATACTCAACAAACTTTTGCCTCTATAGATTGACATATAAATATGAATGTTTAACTGGAAACTGCTATACAAAGGAATTCAAACAGCTACAGACCACTTGGTCCCTTCAAGGATGATTGTGATAGAGGAAGAGATATGAAAATCATAGATCAATATGGTAAGAGTAGAAATACATGCACATTTAAAGTAGAAAAATATTTCAAATTTTTCACTTACTTAAGGAGATGCACTTAATGTCTTTGGTAGCTAAGAAGCGAAACAAATATTTATCAAGTCTGTTCTTTTTTTTCACGTATTCATGGTACTTTTTTCAACCACTTTAATTGGTCAATTATTCCATATGATAACAATCCAGCACAAGAAATAATACTTAGCCCCATTTCAGGTAAAAATGTTTGCCTATGAGTTTGTAACCATTACTACAAGTAAAATCAAATGAATCTATTCCTGTGTAGATTCTTAGATTGAGATTATCAAAGCCTTTGATAATTTTGAATGCCTTTATCAGATCACTCCAAACCTTCTCTTTTCTAAACTAAGTCATTTAGTCAGCTCTCTACAATGGTTTTCACTGTCTGATAGCATGTCTCTGCACTCTCTCCATTCTGTGTACATTTTTCCTCAAGCTGGATGAACAAAGCTGAGCACAGTATTCAAGATGGGGATGCAAGATTGACTTGTAAAGAGTAAGGATAATTTCTCTGGGCTTAAATTCAATACCCCTGCCTCTAATTCCAAGAATTCAGTTTGTATTTTAGCTGCTTTTGTGCACTGTTTACTTGACTTTAGATAACCAGAGATTATTATACCAATGTCTTTTTTCCTCATTTACCTTTTACAGTTCAACTGAATTCATACCATAGCTTGCCTTTTCATTTTCACTACCTACATGTAACAATGTACACGTATTGATATTTAAATTCGTTTGCCACTTGTAAACCTAGTCCATCAGTAGAAGTGTGGCAAAGTAGTTGGAGCAGATGATACTGCAGCTGAATTTCTTAAGAAAGGGGTTGATAGTCTTGTTGATTGGTTAGTCAAGATTTTCAGTGTATGTGTGCCTCAAGGTGAGGTGCCTGAGGACTGGCAGAATACTTTTATAAGGCTATTATATAAAAGCAAGAGTGTAAGTCTGATGAGTACAGCTGGCATGTTGTATGGGAGAGTCGTAATTGAGAGACTGGTGGCATACACAGAGCATAAGAATTGGAGGAACCTTGTGGTTTCAGGGGTTGTAAAGAATATGTGGACCAAGTGTCTGCTTGAAGAGTCTTTGTGAGAAATATGTAGAGAAAGAGAGCAATTCATATATGGCATGTATTGATCTGGAGGAAGCATATGTTAGGGGTGATAGGTATGCTTTCTGGAAGTTGCTTCGAATATATGGTGTAGAAGGAAAGATACTAAAAGCAGAGGAGTTTTTATTGAGATAGTAAGGTATGCATGTGAGCAGGAAGGGAGGAAAAGGAGTGGCTCCAGGTGAAAGGGAGTCTGTGACATCATTATGGCTGCTTGTGTAGTGGCTGGTGACTGAGTTTGGTAGTGTGTGAAAGTGGGAAATTGAGGGTTATTGTGAACAAAATAAAAAATTATGAGGTTTAGCAAGGGGGAGAGAGACACACATTGGTATGAGCGTGTGTTTGAATGGAGAGGACTCAGGGAGTGGAGTGTTTTAGATAACTGGGAGTAGATAAAGCAACGGATGGAATTATGGGAGCTGAAGTGAATAACAGGTTGGGTGATTAGGGGTTGGGGGATGGATAAATGCCCAGGGGCCACTGAGGAGTTTTTAGAAAGAAAGGGCACTGTTTCTGTATTTTGGATGGTATGGTAGTCCCAGTGATGCTATATCAGTGCAAGTCATGTTCCCTAACCACAGTTGAACACAAGAGGGTGAAAATGAAATGCTTGAGGACAGTGTGCGGTGTGAGGAGGGTCAATCACATTAGGAATGACAGTGGAAGAGAAAGGTGAGCAATGTTTCACTAAGAAAACTGAACAGGGTGAGCTAAAACTGTTTGGACATATGTAGAGGAAGAGAGAATGAAGACCAATGCTACCTCACTATGTGGCAAACGGTGAACTAGTATTACCATACACTTGTAAATGTCTCTTTACTTACAACAACTGCATTTGTCTGCTTAAAATGCCAATTATTGCAAATTAGTAACAGTGATGGATGAATGTATTTTAACTGTGAGTATAAGGATTTTATTGTTTTAACTTTTTAAAGTCCATTATATTGATTTTTGAAAGATGTTTGCTTAAAAAATGTTCTAGTCTTTCTGGAATTTTTGATATTCTAATGAAGAAAAGTAAAAATTTTACTGGTAATGATGATTATGGTTTATGTGGTACATTAGTGTAAATAACTAATCAATAAAGTAGACAGCAATCCAACTTACCAACTCTCCTAATCTGAACTGAAAACTTTACCCAGTATCCTTACAGTGTGCTGTAGGTTCTCTTTCCATCTACAGATATCTTCAATTTCTGCTCTCAAGAAGTTTTTTTAATGCCTCTGCTGTTACTGACACCATGCAATACCTGTTAAGCCACTGGATCAAATAACTACTACATAACAGGCAACTCAAGTTTGGCCTACTGTGACATACATTTCTTTCTCTACACAGCTCTGATTCAAAACCCTATCGTCTCATGTTTTCCATTGATCATTTTTCTTTATGTTGAAGGCTCCAGTCATGGAAAAGAGTCCACATCAAGGCCAGGCCCTAATTGAAATACCGAAAAAAGAAAGGACAAGGGAAAGCATTTACGTGGCCCACCCTTTTTTAATGAATACTTTAAACTTCCTTAAAAACTCTTATTATTCTTTTCCTTATCTCTCCATTCCTTCACCTCTTTTTATGCTCCCTTTAAGGCATGGTTCTGATGAGGATTTCTGTCTAGAACCATTCATGCAGAAAAAGGTAAGTTGCTTTATATAATGTACTTTCTGTGGATATTTTTTAACCATAAGCTCAGAGATAAATTGAAAAAAATGAGACTGTTTAACAAAGTAGCTCTGATTTTGCAATTTTTAGCAATGCCATTGACAATATATTCTTAATGATGATACATGGTTGTAAATGGTCGTGAAATGAAATATTTTCTGTCTGACTTAGGTAAAACTAATTACCCAAAACAAAAAAGAAAATGATGGGTATAGATGTCTGATTTTCATGATATGTAACTGAAATTCTATTACAATGTGGCAGACAATATTGTTTGTCATTTACACGGCATGATTATTTTGGTAAGTCTTACAGTGGGTGTTACTGGTTGCCTTAATTACCGCAGGGAAGACTTTTGCTTTTGTAAAGCCTGCTCTTATTTGTTAAATAAGTGTACTTTTTTCTTGAAAAAGTAAGGGTATTTCATATTCAGAAATATGCAAGAGCATAACATTTTTCATCAATTGTCACTAATGACCATGATTTAAAAAATATGTGCTAATTTAAATATTCAGGGTAATTGCCGAGACCAATATTGCAATTAATCCTACATCAAATTCGCAACCCATTAAAGACAATGCTCAATCAATAAACAAGTTAGAAAAATTAACCTTTAAACCACAATGACAGACCACCGCACAAAAAAGACTAACAAGCTTACATGGTAATGTTTCACAAAATTTTCATTACAGCATGAGCATTTTTTTCTCATGACCAGTGCACTTAATCTGGTTAGGGAAATGTTAATATTCTTTTCCTGAACTTAGTTGGGTTTCTGATAAATTAATGGAAATTCACTTACAATCAGTAAAAATAATTGAAGAAAGAGCATTAAGAATTAAAGGCTTGAAATATATAGTGGGTATTTTACATGAGTTTATAAAGTGCATCAAAGAATTGGTTTACACAAGTTCCAGTACAATACACAGATACATCTAACTGAAACAAATCTAGGATGGGTCAAATCAGGTCTAAGAATGATATAGGTAAATCTTTCAAAGTTATGTTCATTGTTGATGGCATGCTCGGATGGAATTGCCTTACATATCTATTCACATTAAGTCTTTGTATTTGATTATCTGTGCATATTCCAGAACTTCTGTAAACTCATCTGACAGGTAGAACTACAACATGAAATATCCAGATCCTGGAAATTTTGTCAAAAGAATTTTTAATCAGGCATTATTTTTAATGTTCCTATTCAATTTACAAATACTGTGATAATATGCATAAACCAGTAAGAGGAAAAAATCCTGATAAGTATGCTATTTAACTGGTAGGCTAGCTTTGACAAAACTTATTTGATGCAGAGCAAGTTAAGACTTTTTTGATGTGTTTAAATACACACAGAAATCTAAAACAAATACAATAATCTTGAAATGTTCAGATCTCAAGCATTCTAGATATTGATGCTGTAGTTATAATGAAGCCACATCTCTGTACTAATAATTTTAACATATGTTTTTCAACATGCAAGTTGCTACAACTTCATCTTGTAATTAGCATAACATTTTGGAGGTAACGTTTAGTTTTGCAATCAGTAACTCCGCAACATATTACAGGCAATTAAGAATGGCTAATTTCTACCCAAGATGCACACTCGTCATAAATCACTACTAGGGATCTCAACATAGAAGAGGAGGTTGTCAGTCATGATCAGTTACAGACAGACAGCTCAAAGGAAAAACTTAATGTACTTACCTGAATCGAGAGCCTGTGGACCGTCTTGTATTCATTTTCTCCTTTATCTGTGTAGTTGTCAGTGCCTTTGACCATTCATTTATGCAGTTTTAGTTTACTATATCACAAAAAAAATTTTGGTTCACATTGTGATCCATGTCAGTTTTTTCAAGTCAACTGTTCTTCAGAAGGTCAGTTTTAATCAACAAAAAGTGGTGTTTTGATTTTTTTTAAGATTGTGGTTGAAGTAATAATAGGAGTAGTTCAGCTTAGAAAATCTTATAATAATATTTGCCTGGTAAAGTTATTTTTCATAGCAATAGCATTAATAACATAAGTATAATGCTATAAGAATATTCATTGGCTTCAACTTCAAATAGAAAAAAAAAAGAGAATCTTACTATCCTCTACAAACAATTAATCTTTTCCAATTTGAATAGTGCCTCTTCTGCCTTGTCATCCACTCTCCACTCTTTTAGAAACAAACAAAATTTCACCTGTTACAAAGCACTTACAAAAATGTCAGCTTTTTTAGCAACCATAAACATTCATCGCCTACATAATAAAATGAAAGTCCTTCCAATACAGTCCAACCTCGACATACTAAGTATAACATGTCAGCCTTTCAACCCAGTTCTGAACTTCATTCTTCTGGAAATACGTTTAAAACGTTATTCTCTTCACAAATAAGAGTCATGCTTGCAAGTCCTGCTCTCTGAACATTACCCATCTCCACAAGAATACAAATATCGATTCATTATCTTACAAAATACCCTATGTCTAAGAAGCATTTCCAAAAATGTTTTGAGAATACAATAACACAGATGTAGTATGACTAGGATATTTTCTAATCCTATGTAATAAGTTGGGAGTGGGAAGTGCTATGAAGACCGGGATGCTATATATGTTATCTACTTTAAGATTCACCTAAAATCCATTTTTGCATCTTTTGGTACATGATATGGTTTAAACTGCACTAGACCTTTCCTAAATAAACTCAAGTCTGAGTGAATAATATATAATCAGAAATAATGGAGAAAATTATTTTTCTATGTAATTTACAATTATTGAAATATAACTATAATTCATGTTTAAGATTAAGCCAGTTTCAATGATTTAAGTGAAAAGATTGAAAAACTATTAGGACTAGGCCAAATACTAAATCCGATACTATCTGATACCAGCATCACCAGTACAAAAAGGCTAAATACTGAATCTGGTACCATCTAATACAAGCATTACCAGTACAAAGCCCAATGCCAACAGTATGTTATGAATTTGTAGTGTACCACAATAAATCTTTTTAAGCTGTTACATTACACTACCAGAATATTCTCCAAAATCTTTACAATGTCACAAAGAAATATCACATGTACTGAAGGCTCTTTTTGCACATCATGAGATACTTGAGCTTTATTAGATTCTCAGGAATAAAGTAACCAGTAGAAGTGACGGAAATTATTGGAAACTGTAAAGAATATTCAGAACACGGAATTGATAATTTAAAAAATATCTTGTGGCACTTTCATGGTCGTGTCATGCCATGTAGAGAGGAATTTTATTTTCATTTGATTTTAATTATGAATGGGGTACGTCTACAAACACCTGAGGAGCTCTGATTAACTTCACTCTTTTCCTCAAATGATTTCAACTCAGATCGCCATGACTGGGACATAAACTCAGATCGCCATGACTGGGACATATTTTCCCCAAGGTATGTTGGTCACTATTCATAGGAAAGAGAAAAATTCTGATGCTACTGCTGATAAAAAAGCTCAGTAACAATATCAGATCAGATTTTCTGGGTCACAGATAAATATATAAATATGGCTATGGTCAGCTAAGTTTCATGTTATGAATAGTTTTAAGGTCTCTAAAGATGGTGAAAATATGGATACAGAGTATAAAAAACTTTATGCTTAAATTTTGGGGAATGGGGGGAAAGAAAGACAAAAAGGAAAAATTTTAAATTGTCAATTATCCAAAATGAAAATAAGAATATACTAGTCAAAACACTTTGGCACAGCATTATTAATAAGACACAAAGACATTTCAAAAGGGACTATCAAAAAGGTAAAACCTCCAGACAAGCAAGTGAACTGGAATAAAGTGAACCTTCAGTTCTTAAAAAAAAAGAGCTCGTTGTTTTCATTGTAACTGTGCTATCATGAGAAGCATTTATATGCAGTAATTCATCATGGTCCCTATATGAGGTATGGATCACAGAACATGCATATCCTGATTATAACAATGAAAATTACATTAATTCTCAGCTCCTGGGTCAAGTTTGGTAAGATTTTCACATTTGGGTACCAGGGAACATTACGGCCAGGCTGGAACAGTTTTATATTGTGTGGGGGGCTAGGAGCAACTTTTAGCTTCAAACATGAATAATCTTTTACCATAAGAATTATCTAAAACATATTTTGGCTGGTTGGGTTACATTGGATTAGGTTGTATAATAATATGCTTGTACGGTATAGAAAGGGAGTTTTACATTTGCGTGGCCCCATCTACCGAACTTAATCATACACTTCAAATTTATGTATGCTGTTTGCATTAACCAAGTCCTAAGACATTTTATTCCATTCATCTACGATTCTCATACTATAAAAAAAGTACTTATTTACATAATTTCTAACTTGTTTCTTGCTCTATTTTGCTGATATATGAAAAATATGTGAATGTTATGATGTATTTGGCCCCTGAGTGAAGTTAGTTGAGGTTTCTGTTAGTTTTCTTAATTTCAAACAAAGTTTCACTCAGTTTTACTGTAAAGTTTCCACATTTCATTACAGATGGCATCACATCTATTCATTATTCAAAAGACAAAAATAATATTCCTTATCATGTTCCCCTGGTCTGAATCACTCATTCTCGGAATATTAAATAAATATGCATTTGTGAAATCCGTGAGTAGTTTTCATATGTTCTTACACTGGAACTTTTTCAAATATTCTCAGATTTTTCTTCTAAGAAACCATCTGATTGCCTAGGTGTTTTAGATTTTGCTATCCAGGAAGTTCGTTGAAAACATTCACCATGACAGGCTCTTGTTGGGTTATATATCTTTTTCATATCATTTACAGAATTGGATTGATTACTGTGAATTAACTGAAGAATACTGCAACTAGTGAGTTCTTTATAGCACCAAAACTAATCGTTATGTTTAACTTTTCGCAAGACCTGCATGATTTGTATTAATCACCATGAACTGTTTGTCAATTGGAAGACCCATCACTTAATGAATCTACCGGTATTTAGTATGATCGTCCACAGAGTACCTTCCGGATGTTCACCCACTGGTGTCCTGTTTTATAATCCACAATAAGTAATGAAAAAAATAAGTATGGTCTGGTTGTGAAAAATTATAAAGACAATTTTTCGGCTGCTTATAATTATAAAACCAGAAAACAAGAGACCAAGTGAAAAGGTAAATCAAGTATTTTGCACACAAACTCTTACAACCGAGATGTTTGTTTACAAAGATGTTTCTAAAGTTACCGATTCCTTCATCCATTTTTGCCGAAATTTCTCATTGTGCTAAGTAGGTGCTCTTACTTTCTATGGTAGAATTATTTGATTAATGATATATCATTTTCATTTTCTGAATAAGAGAATATTTTAGTAACTATTCTACTTTTTCGATGATGTAAGTTCCTATCAATATTCGCAAATGAGTAATCAGCTGCATAATTAGATTTATGAAGCAACATATACATGCACGTTGAAATGATCATTATGTTAATAAGCTTCAACGCGAATTTATATTATACATACCGATATCTAATAATACATGTATACAAAGAACGAATGTTTTGTGCTTTGCGCGAGGATTCACAAAAGATAGTGAGATAAACTGCGAAACAACAATTCATATAGATACTGCATCCTATATGAAATAATCATGTATTAATGCAACATCTATCCCTTTTAAAGATTGGATACTATTTGATTTTAGCGCGCATGGGCAGAGCCCTGGTGTATCACGTGACTAGATACCTGCATTGATTGGCCAACTTCGCGCATGCGCACCACCCATTGAGGGATAGAGCTGTTTACGCCATTTTGGTGCAGGTTCAGTTCAGTGTAGTGACGATCGGCTTGAATCCAAGCCATCTCTGTATGTGGGTGACTAAGAGGATTATATATTAGTGTAATAATGAGTACTAACGCCAACAACACCAGCAAGGTGTCTACGACGGATAGGGTCATCAAAAGTGAGTACAAATTACATTTTGTATGGATAGGCAAGAATCTGGGTTCCGTATACCAATGGCGGCAAAACGTCAGCTCGCTTGGTTAATGTGTCATGATTTGAATGGGTGCTCGGTAGAACCATAAAGAGGACCCCTAGTTGACACATTTATTACAGCAGGATGTATTGCTAATATGTTTATGGACATTCACTCTGGAAAAAGAACACAACAACGATTAGATACTTTGTCGTCTGCTTGGCATTCCTATCGAAAATTCGTCTGCTAGCCCCAGCTGTTGATCTGTCAGGCGCAACGGCGCGAAAATATATACTAATGAAGTCGTTAAAGTATTTACGAGGCGGGAGCCAACCTATTAATGCGCAGACAATTGAGCATTCAAGAGGATTTAATCAATTCAGTTTGGGTAACATTTCATACGTCCGTATGAAATTTAAATAATAGAAACTGGCATTGGTAAATACCCAAATGATGGTGATGACGGTAGTTGGGAATTTGTAAGAGGTTCGGTCGAGGTGGAGCGATGGTATGGTTAGGGAGGAAGGGCAGTGGTAGATGGTTGGGGGGTAGGTGGGCGTGGTGGTTCGGTTATTCTACAACCAATCTTGTGGTTGTGAAGACCTGTGTGGGACCATCCAGGTTTAGAAATGCTTTGCTTACTGTAGGAGAAAATGGATGTAGGTTGTGGGTTACAAGGTAGTGCAGTTCGTGGTAACATAACAGGAAAGGTTGTTGAGTGGTAGTTTTCGACGGGTTTCTGGCTCATTGATGGACCATTTCCCAGCCCTTTTCATTCTGACAATGCCTTTTCATGTTCGATAACTGGAGGAGACTATTTTGCTCTAGGTCTCCGGTAAGACAAGTTTTGTGTATGTTTGTGTTCGGAGGGTGATGCGTTATGAGGGTCTGGAGGTTGTGCTTGTTTTGTAAGTACGTGGTAGCAGTATTTTCTCTGCTATTTCGAGTGGTGTATTATGTTTGTATAGTGATGTATTTTTTGTTAGTGTTTATGTTGTTTGTATGTATGTAAACATGTATGTGTTGGGGGTTGGCGTGTGGATGCCTGTGGGTATTGGTTGTGGATGTGTGTTGTTTATGGAATGTGGATGAGTCTTGTTCATGGGTTGTGGTTATGTTGTGCATGGGTTTTATGTGTATTGTGGATGTTATCCATATAGATTGTGCATGAACATGGGTTTTGGATGTGTTGTATATGAATGTGAATATACATGAGTTGTGTGAATGTGTTGAACGTGCTTAGGTTTTGAGTGTGCGTTGTTTGCATGGGTTGTAAATGTCATATGCATGTATTGTAAATGTGTTGCGCAGGTTGTTGGTGTGTTTGCTGATAGACTGTAGATGTATTGTGGGCATGTTTGTGCATGAATGATGGATCTTTGAGTTGCCGTTATGTTGTGCATGGATATGCCGGTATGTGTAGGGCATGAACTATGGATGTGTTATGAATGGATTGTGGATGTATGTTTTGCATGGATTGTGGATATGTATGTATGTATGGATTTGTGAATATGTGCGTTGCTTAGATAGTGGATCTGTTGTACATTAGTTGTGTGTATTATATTGGATGTGTAGGTATTGTGCATGGGTTGTGGATTAGTTAACGTGAAACAGTGTTTGATGTGTTGTACATTGGTTTTGGGATGTGTATAGGGCTGTAGACATGTGCGTTGTGCATGGGCTTGTGTTTTCATGAGTGTTGTGTATGTAATTCATCATCTGTTCAATCGTTTGTGTCATATTCCGTGTATGGTTAATGTTTGTCTCTTGGTGAATTTAATCAAACTTCCTGGTGGTGTCTTGGGTGTAAAAAATCTTACTTTGAATATGGCTGTATTCCACAAGAACGTCTTAGATTTTTTGGCTTTATACAGTAGTTTTGGTTACATAAGTGAATAAGATAAATGTAAGTACCATATATATATATATATATATATATATATATATATATATATATATATATATATATATGCTGCCGTATTCAGACATCAAATCAATGGAAGTTACACTGCAGATGAAAAGTCACCATCAGCGAGGTTGCATCGTCTGTGGACGAAAGGGAATGCAATCTCGTCAGTGGTAGAAAAGAAGCACAATGGCGTTAGGGCATTTGTAATTTCAGAGGACTCCATCATTTCATTGCTAAGGACTAGCTCAGCTTTGAAGCTGTAGAAACCCCATATATATATATATATATATATATATATATATATATATATATATATATATATATATATGGCCGAACTGTAGCACCAAAGAGGGAGTACAGAATGTGGCCATTTTTTAGGCTACCAAAGGTGGCTTTTCGAAAGCCTTACAGAGTACTCTTAATTCATTTCGTACAATAAAGATGGGTGATTTACCTCCCTCATTTTATAGTGAAAATACCTCTGGTTCAAAGGCCAGATTTCATGTTCCAGCCGTATGGTACTCCTCATTCAGTTCAGGAGTGACAGCAGATTTCGGATTTTCAGGACTTGGCCTTCAAGTCCATTTGAAAATCAACAAAAGGTCATTTCTCAGAACTCTTATGGCCTGTATGCAAATTGACATGAAACATTCTTTTTAATAAAAAACAATTTTTTCCCAGGCAACGCAGGGATCCCTAACAAATATATATATATATATATATATATATATATATATATATATATATATATATATATATATATATATATATATATGTGTGTGTGTGTGTGTGTGTGTGTGTGTGTGTGATTATTGAGGCGCTGATGACGGGCAGGTGGTCAGGTCAGGTCAGGTCACAGTGATGAACCACGTCTGATCAGGTGTTATCGGTTTAACCTCTTGAGCACGGTGGTGTGACCCTGGAGCCCCGTCGATGCAACGCGTGGATGTGATGCATTGGCCTTTGCCATAGCCAAGTGTCGTACTGTGTTCTCGTGAATGGGTCAAGGCTGAGTATCTCTCCTGGTTTCGTCACTCTCTTCCCTTGAGCAGTGTTTAGATGTTTTTCAGTCTTCTCCATACTTGCAGCTGTTATTTGTTTGTAAACACGAAGTTCAGTGTGTTGTTATTCCAGAGGGGATGGGTCTTGAGAGCAGAAGTTAAATCTCTAAATCCCTCATCATTGCAACTGCCATGTAGTATGGCATAACATCAAAATTTTGATCAGTAAAAAGATTTATACCATGTCTGCCAGAGGCGTTGAATGTTTTGATTGCAAGCAGCCACACTCTCACTTGGTGTTGATCTGGCCCGTGACGTTTATTTTCGCCTCCTTACAGTACCGTGTAGTACATAGAACTGAGGGATTGTTGTATGGCAGGGTTGGCTTTCGTAGACCATAGGACTTTGTGATGGAGGTCAGGCCAATGATACTGTGCAGAACTAAATTTTTTGATTCAGGACAACTTGGCCAAAGAGAGAGAGAGAGAGAGAGAGAGAGAGAGAGAGAGAGAGTCTGTCTTGCGTTTCTGTTTCTTGGGAGTTTCCTTACAACGGCTGCTACAAACAAGTAGAACTTTTAAACAAGTATTGTGACCAGTTAATAGGGGGTTGTAGAGTGAGCCATATGATGGGTTAGGGGTAGCGAGTCACGATGTGAAACGTTGCTACGCTTACAAATGGTAGAATATTTTCTGTTAACTTAAATACCCAGAAGAGGGCGTCGGTTTAGATTTTGACAGGCCTTGTCCACTTGGTTAAGTTTGGTGTTACAAATGGTGTGCGAAACATATTCCTATTATTTGGACCGCGCCGGAGTTCTTTTTGAAAATGAAGCAAACTATGCTGTATGGTCTTTGGCTTCCATCTGGTTCAGTTCTACTTCCACAGGTCTGGATACTTTTGTGATTAGACATTTTTTTTTTTTTAGTCGCATTCAGCACGTCTTAGCCGCTGCGTGAGCCAGATATAAATCCAGCTGATATTTATGTAGAGCTTTTTAAAAATTTTCTGTGGTCGACCAAATAGTGATCCTCATATTCATTCGAGACTTGGTGCCTCTCGTCTAAGTTCTCGCTCCTAACGAATACGCTTTTCATTGTTATGGGAAACAGCGCAACATTGACCCTCAGGAACCCTCTGAAAAGAGGTCCTTGGATAATTATATATAGATATATGCTCACATGATATTAACCAGAAAATGTATTTGGCCGTGTAGGTTCATGTCTGACGTCGGTACTTTGGTCAACATCTGTACAGTACGGGGAGGGAGTTGAAGTCTCGGGGCCCCATTTCTTGTACTTTATAATCATCATGCAGTTTTCATCTTCAGTGTACTGTGTGTGTGTGTGTGTGTGTGAGTGGATGTGTATGTGCTTCCGTGCCTCAGTCTCTGTGCCTGGAACATATCCGTGTCAGGGAAGGTGTCCATCCACTTCCGTCCTCTCGGCGTCGCCACGCCGGGCGGCCAGCCGTGAGGCCTACCTGTTTACGTCGAGGTGTCTTGGACCTTCCTCGACATGCGGGCCGACCCCTCGTTCCCGAGGTTGATTTCAAGCAACTCTCTTTGGTACGCGAGGGGAATAGAAATGACTGTGATCGACTCCAGTTGTATGTAAATAAGCGTGGCTTGTTTTTTTTTTGCTGAAATGACGTGGGGAGGGAGGAATGCACTCTTCCCCCCCAAGGATCACCCCCCCCCCCCCACAGGAGCCTATACTGTTTATATAGCCAAGTGTCATTATAACCTGCAGATGTGCAGTTGTTTCATATATTGTTTCGGATATCTAGGGAAGACAGCGGGGCTAGAAAAAAAATATGTATATGTAAATGAGAGTATCCTCGATCATGAATTTTTTAGTTAGACAGTATTTCTTGACATGGGGCAACTCGTGTTTACTGGTAGTGTCGGGGGATGGGTGGTAGGTGGTGGTGGTGGTGGTGTTGAAGGGTCAGAGGTGAACGTGCTGCTGCTGTTGTCAGCGCGCGGCCGTATCTGCCAGCCAGCAGTGTTGAGGAACTTGTCATATTTGGCCGCGCTACAGAATTTTTGTTTATTTTGATATGACTTGAAGAATAAGACAATATTTATCTTACCTAACAAGATATATAAACATGGTGTCAGGGGAAGGTTGTTGCTCTGGTTGTGTCCGATACCGGCGCATATGTGTCTACTATAGTCCGTTGTGGTTGTCGCGCTGGATTAGTTTTTCATTTTCCTGTTCGAAAAGCAGCCAGGTCAGCAGGTAAGGACAAACCAGGGAATCGTGTACTGGTTACAGAACCAGGACTCCCCTTGCAATATTTAGTTAGGCTGTCAGTTCCCCACCACGGGGGATGTTGGTGATGGTGAAGGTTGCCTGGGACCTGTGCCTGCCGCCCTCTGCTCTCAACCCACCCACACGGTTTGACCCGAGGGAGTGTGAAAAAATATGAGAGGTTTCACCCTGGTGGGGGGAGGAGAGGAGGAGGAGATATGAGACTGTGAAAAAGGTAATGATGACTGATTTCTCGAAGTTGCTTGACGTGTATGTTATTGTTTAAGGTTATATTGGCCGATGGTACCTTTACAAAAAAAAAAAAAAAAAAAAAAGAATTGCCAGGTATGATGACTCCGTTTCTTATGGGAAGAGGCTAAGCTGGTTAGGTGAAGATCCTGTCGACCACTACCGCTAGCATTACGTTAAAACTGAGGCGTCCCGAAGATGTAAGATTTGACTCCCTTGTGCGAAACGGTTTACACAGACCAGGGCAATAACATCATGGCAGGAAAGTCATCTCTCATCTACTCGGATCACTGCAGCAGAAGTATAGGAGGCAGTTGGGCACGAAGTGAATATTCCCCCGTGTGATATACTATGCCACAAGTCACTATGGTTTCGTAGCATATGACGTGTAGAAGGGTTAAGGTGGGAAGATGGATCAGCAATAGATCACAGCTTTGACGCCTATGCTACATATTGGGCCTGCACTCCATAAAGATCTGTAGGGAAAGATATTCAACTTTCCTGTTTCCCAGTCTCACATTTGATGTAGATGGAAGCGAACCACAGCTTCGTGTCAGTAGAGAAGTTTAAAAGTGCACTGGATAAAGTACTTGCAAAGTGTACCAGACCAGCAGGGCTTTTAGGGTTATGTAGGCCTGAGGGCTGCGGCTTCCAACAGCTTGGTCGATCAGCGACCCAAACCAAACAATCTAGGCTCAGTCCGGGCTGTGGGGGATAGTACAAGACCCCCCCCCCCCAAAGACTTCAACAGGTATTCACCAGGTATCGTCCTTTGCATATGATGGCTCAATGGATATGATAATCACCTGTGTGGGGGGAGATGCAGGTACTTCTGCCATCGTACGTAATCACGCCCGACACAGAGAGTAAGCCTGCTGCTTAACATGATTAAGTTTTAGTTCGTAATTTGGAAAGTTTTGGGAACGATTTCGCACAAAGCACTAGACACAGGCATCATTACATCGCCAAGTGAAACGTACGGCAAAAGACGCGGGAGTAATCCTTTTTGATGAAATTTGCCTTCAGGGAACACAGGAGAGGCGCCGCCTGATGCCGCTTCAAAGCACCTGCATATACTCGCCAGAGTAGATTGCTGTGTGCTGCCATCACCATCCAGGGATGGCGAAGTGTTGGGCTCTGCAACATGGACAAAGATCTCTCACAGCTCACTGTGACAAAAGGGAAAAAATAAAGCTCGCACGGTTTAGGTGTAATCATAGACGCCAAGTGACCAGAGCGCAGATGGAATATATATATATATATATATATATATATATATATATATATATATATATATATATATATATATATATATATAATGGAATATGCATGGCCCAACGTGTGCCCGTAGAAGTCATTCCTGTAACCTTGACAGGCGCAAGGACATTAGGAAGATACCATACTTGATAACTATATAAAGTATACACGAGAGGCCTGTTAACGATTGCTGCCCAAAATTGTTCAGGAGGACGTCTATAGACCATCCAGCGGGAGAAATCTCGTTGAACGAATACATATATCCGTCCCAGAAAGCGGGCTTTACCAACCTTGTCTTCGAGGGAATGTAGGCCTCTGGGCCGCGGCCTCAGACAACCTGATTAATCAAAGGAACAGTAATGCAACTTTGGTCCTTGACCGAGTTGTGGAGAGACGAACCTTCAGAATATCGGGAGGTGAGGTAAGGTAAGATGATGCTCCGCATGACGTGAGTGGCTCGATGGTGAACGTTTCTTCGCGTAAGGTCGCGGATTCTTTCTGGTGCTTTTGTTGAGGTCATTAACCCTCCGCGGTGCTCCTCTTGAGGTCGCCAGCCCTTTCTTGTGTTCTTGTTGATATCGTTAGCCCCTCTTGGTGTCCTTGTTAAGGTCGTTAACCCTTCCTCGTCCCTCTGTTGGGCCACTAGCCCATTATGGTGCTCATGTTGATGTCGCTAGTCCTTTCTAGGGTTCCTGTTGAGGTCACTAACCTTTGTCAGGGCTGTTGTTGAGGCTCGGTCACCCTTCGTACTGCTCATGTTAACGTCTCTGACCCTTTTTGGTTCTTCTGTTGAGGCTCGCTAACAATTCATAGTGCTCCAGGTGAGAATTCTAACCCTTCCTGGTTCTGCTGAGGTTGCTAGCTTTACTTAGTGTTCATGTTGGGGTCTCTTGCCCTCTCTGGTTCACCTGTCCACTTGGCTGTCCCTTCCTTGTTCTCCTGTTTAGGTCTCATACCCTCTCTAGTTCACCAGCTGAGGTCGTTAAGCCTTTCTGATGCCCCTTTGTTGAGGTCGCTTACCCTTCCTGGTGCTCTCTCTTTGAAGTCGCTGACCTTTCCTGGTGCCCATTTTGAAGTCGGTAGCTCGTCTTAGTACTTCTCTTAAGGTCGCTAACCCTTCCTATTGCCCCCCTCTGTTGAGGTCGCTGACCAGTCTTGGTAAAATTAACAAGTTCCGTGTACGTAATTATGGGAGACACTGTACAGAAGGATAATGGTAGGTTTCGCTTTGAGGGAAGGGCCCCGGGACTAATTTCTGTGAGAGTCCTGGTGTTCCCCAGGACCTCTCTGAAGATTGCAGCAGCCCAAAGCTGCTATATTTTCGGTAGCAGGGAAATTGTAGACTCTCTCTCGGAGTGAGATGATCTTTGACGAGATTGTACTCCCAGTGATACAGCCTCGCCCAAGGTGACTTTCCACTCGCGGCTTAACCTCAAGCTGAAGGAGTTCGGTAACACCGACGTTAGTAATTACCAGCGTAAGCAGATTTAGAACACATCTCGTCCAGGTGGTGGAACTATTACTTGACCAGTCCTGGACCATCACAGAGGCAACTATGATTGCTCTCATTGAGGTGGCGACATTTTGAGAGAGCAGTGTCACGTCTCGGAGGTCGGAGCGATGGTATTCTTAGCATGGAGGGGGGGGTGATGCTCTTGTTCCAGAGGTGGGAGATATGATAAGTCTTATCTTGGAGGGGATCATACCCTGTCCTGGGAGGTGGGAACCTTGATATCCCCA
This sequence comes from Panulirus ornatus, assembly GCF_036320965.1. Taxonomy (NCBI): domain Eukaryota; kingdom Metazoa; phylum Arthropoda; class Malacostraca; order Decapoda; family Palinuridae; genus Panulirus; species Panulirus ornatus. The sequence goes on along the minus strand of NC_092281.1, from coordinate 17,953,330 downwards.
GTCAGGAGGAGAGGCAGGGGTTATGTACGTCTGAAGAGAGAGAGAGAGAGAGAGAGAGAGAGAGAGAGAGAGAGAGAGAGAGAGAGAGAGAGAGAGAGAGGTAGATGTGTCACTCTTGCTTCTGGGGGGAGGTAGAGCGGTAGATATTTCTTCGGAGGAGGAGAGTATTATAGGATGGGAGGAGGTACCCTCATCCCATAAGAAGGGTTGAGTGGTGATTCCCAGGCAGGAGGAGAGGTGTAATCCTGGCCTGGGTGTGGAAGTGTTCCCTCCGTCGTGGTGGTGGTGGTGGTGGAAAGATATATTGCCAGGTACGTGAGGCGGGGAGGAGAGGATTTCCCCGTTGAGGAGGGAAGGTAGGAGTTTCTGGGGCTGGGGTGGGAGGAAGGGGGGGGGGCGTTGCCTGTGTAGTAATGACCCCTGGTTGTGGTTGGGCGCCATGGACAGGTTCCTTCGTGCAATTGGTCCGCGTATTGTTCTGGCCGTGTAATTGCCTTGGGTGTAAAATGGTGTTTCCTGTGACCCTAATGACCTTGGGATTTATCGTTACGACGCTTAATGTCGGTGTGTGTGTGTGTGTGTGTGTGTGTGTGTGTATAATTTATTTTTTTTTTGTCCTCTTCGTGACTTTGCGCGCCGGCATTCGGACATTGTAAGTCTTCTGAACAGCTGATTGACTAATGAGTGGGGAAACTTGAGTTTAAAAAGAGTGGTTTCGCTGATTTCTGTTTAGGTGCCCTTGATGATTAGCGTTGTTGACGCTGGTTGTTTTCCCTTGCTTCTGGTCGTTATGTCAAGATAGTCAGGTGTTCATGGTATTATTATGTCAAGATAGTCAGGTGTTCATGGTATTATTGTCAAGATAGTCAGGTGTTCATGGTATTATTATATCAAGATAGTCAGGTGTTCATGGTATTATTATATCAAGATAGTCAGGTGTTCATGGTATTATTATATCAAGATAGTCAGGTGTTCATGGTATTATTATATCAAGATAGTCAGGTGTTCATGGTATTATTATGTCAAGATAGTCAGGTGTTCATGGTATTATTATGTCAAGATAGTCAGGTGTTCATGGTATTATTATGTCAAGATAGTCAGGTGTTCATGGTATTATTATATCAAGATAGTCAGGTGTTCATGGTATTATTATGTCAAGATAGTCAGGTGTTCATGGTATTATTATATCAAGATAGTCAGGTGTTCATGGTATTATTATGTCAAGATAGTCAGGTGTTCATGGTATTATTATGTCAAGATAGTCAGGTGTTCATGTATTATCAAGTATTTTTTGTGTGTGTGGTTATGAACATATCCCTGATTAGATTTCATATAGTTTTGTCCGAGATGAAATCCATTATCTAGGTAACGCCTTAAGCATTACGGGGACGACCCTTGAGTACGATGGCTTAACTTTGTGACCTTACCCTTATGGGTCGGTTCAGAGGCCAGGCAGTCATACCCAAGGGTCGTCACGTCGTTATCAAGGGTCGTATTGTCGCGCTCAAGGGTTGCATCTCTCGTGCTCAAGAGGTTAATGTTTTGGCCGGCTGTGGATGTCCTGCCTTACCGGCCTGGTAATGCAGAATGATGAGTGCCGTGTGCACCTTTGATCACACAGTTACTCCTGGGTGGTGAGAATCAATTTAGATACCAAAGGGCCCTCAATGCCGGGCTCTCGAACCCCTTTGAAGCTCAATAGGACCCTCTAGGGAAGGTCCTTGGATCCAGCAATATACTTAATCACATCCAGCGAGAGTGGAGTGCTGCTGGTGGGGGATGGAGGACGCGGCCCGGGATGTATTTCATTCTGTGGTGGAGGGATGTCCTTGATATTGTGTGGTGGAGGGATGTCCTTGATATTGTGTGGTGGAGGAGGCGGTGGTGGTCCTGTACCTCGGGGGAGTCTTTGCTGTGGTTGTGTGGATCCTTCGTGGCCCGGGGAAGCTAGCTGTGGTCATGTGGATCCCTCGTGTCCCAGTGGAACCTGGCTGTGGTTATGTGGATCCTTCGTGTCCCAGAGGAACCTGGCTGTGGTTGCGTGGATCCTTCGTGGTCCGGGGAACCTAGCTGTGGTCATGTGGATCCTTCGTGTCCCGGGGAACCTGGCATTGGTCGTGTGGCGTGTGGGTCCCTCATCATTCCCCTTGGTGAGAGGGGGAGTGGGGGTTGGTGGTGGGGAGACCTGACCATGGTGTGTGGTGTATGGATCCTTCACTTCCTGGGGAGCCCGACTTGAGTTTCTTACTTTATGGCAGCGCGTGGTTCTAGTTTATAATTTGTACTGGCGTAATAACTTTGTTTTAATGAGGTTATTTTGGATGATGCACCCTAATTCCACCCACAGTTAATTATTCTTGCCGCATGTTGAGTGAACCCGAGGGCAGTGTGACCTCTACAGTAGAGAAGATATCAGCTAACTTTGAAGCATAAGGCTTTATATTGCATTTTTAGTACGTAATGATATCTTAGTGGGTCGCATTTGTTCATATGCACGTAATGTGTCGCCTCGCCCATTGTCCCTGTATTCTTTTAAGGAAAGTAAGTTTCCTCATCATGTCGAATGTATCGAGGAACATAACCCACACTCAGCCATTCCCCATCCCACTGACTACCCTCTATCTTTTGCACACACATTCTTTGGCTCCGTCGAACCCTATGCGCTTCATATATGACCAACATACACATACAGCATGGGTTTAAGAAAAGGAACGTAACGAACCTCTTAGATTTTTACCAGAGAGAGAGAGAGAGAGAGAGAGAGAGAGAGAGAGAGAGAGAGAGAGAGAGAGAGAGAGAGAGAGAGAGCTCCGTTTTAGACAAAAGAGAAGGCTGGGTGGATTGTCTGTGTTTGGACTGTCAGAAAGCATTTGACACTGTGCCACATTAGAGGCAGGTAAAGAAGCAGGCTCTCTAGGCAGGAATGAAGGGGAGACTTCTCAGATGGAGAGATGATCTTTGTAGAAGGGAACAAAGGACGCATGTAAGCAGGGAAGCCTTCTCGAAATGGGTTGAGGTCACCAGTGGCGTCCCCTAGGATTCTGTCCTGCAACCACTCTTCGTCTTGATTTTTGTGAATGACTCCTGAAGGATTGTTGTCCTACCTGAACATCTTTGTAGATGATGCCAGAGTCAGTTGGGAAGTAAAAGGAAAGGAGGATTGCATTATCTTGCAAGGGGAACTGGACAAATTCCTAAGGTGGCTTGATGTAAATGTTTGAAATTCAACCAGAGAAAATGTGAATTAAGGAGGAAGAGACTCACGCAAAGAGAGCCTCAATATGTGTATTATCTGACTGGAAATAAGCAGCAGGAATATGGATGAGAGGGGCGTAGGAGTTGGCGTCCTCCTAGAACCTGTCACCAGACACCCATGTTAGAGGACAAGTAAGGGAAACAAGTGTGTGCTGGCAGATAATAGAATTGTGTTCAAGTGTACCGATGAAAGAAATACCCAGCAAGCTCTTCACATCGTACATCAGGGCAAAATTGGAATATGCTCATCAAGTTTGATTACCAAAGAGAAGCACAAAGAACATTGATGGTACCAGAATTAAAGAGGGCTAAGCACAAAGAACATTGATGGTACCAGAATTAAAGAGAGCCGAGTTGAAAGGCTGGAGATCACGAATTTTTCCTGCTTGGACGAAAGAAGAGTAAGGGGTGACCTGATCACAACCTTTTATGTTTTCTAACCTGCCTGATGATGCCAATGGTTTTACGCAGGGATTGAACAGCCAAAGGCTTTTGAGTTTATACTAAACAAGAAACTAGTTCGAAAAGACGTAAACAAAGTTTTTTTTTCTTTTGGATGAACGGGATGAACTGAATGATGGAACTGTAAGCTTTGAAGGCATAAAGACGTTTAAAAGTTTGTACGATAGGTAGAGAAAGTTCAAGAGATGGGTCCAATGAGTGTAGAACTCCATCCCGTACAAAACATTGATAATTACACACACACACACACACACACACACCACACACACACACACACCACACACACACACACACACACACACACACACACACACACACACACACACACACACACACAGTTTTCTCTTTTATGCCTGTTCGCGCCGGGTGTAAGATAATGCTATTGCCACGAGTTGTTACAACCTGCCGATTATACAACTATTAGCCACAAGCTGCGGATGCAGATGAATTGTTGCAAGTTGCTGGTGTTGTTGCTGGTTGCTGCAAGCTTCTGGTGTTGTAGCTTGTTGATAAGTTTCTGGTACTGTATCGTAGTTCCAACAAGCATCTGATGTTGCATAGTTCTTACAAGCTTTTGGTACTGTAGCATAGTTCCTACAAGCTTCTGGTACGGTAGCATAATTCCTACAAGTTTCTGATGTATAGTTTCTACAAGCTTCTGGTACTGTAGCATAATTCCTACAAGCTTCTGGTACTGTAGCATAGTTCCTCCAAGTTTCTGATGTATAGTTTCTACAAGCTTCTGGTACGGTAGCATAATTCCTACAAGCTTCTGGTACTGTAGCATAGTTCCTACAAGCTTCTGGTACTGTAGCATAGTTCCTCCAAGTTTCTGATGTATAGTTTCTACAAGCTTCTGGTACGGTAGCATAATTCCTACAAGCTTCTGGTACTGTAGCATAGTTTCTACTAGCTTCTGGTACTGTAGCATAGTTTCTACAAGCTTCTGGTACTGTAGCATAGTTTCTACAAGCTTCTGGTACTGTAGCATAGTTTCTACAAGCTTTTGGTACTGTAGCATAGTTCCTCCAAGTTTCTGATGTATAGTTTCTACAAGCTTCTGGTACGGTAGTATAATTCCTACAAGCTTCTGGCACTGTAGCATAGTTCCTACGAGCTTCTGGTACTGTAGCATAGTTTCTACAAGCTTCTGGCACTGTAGCATAGTTTCTACAAGCTTCTGGTACTGTAGCATAGGTCCTCCAAGTTTCTGATGTATAGTTTCTACAAGCTTCTGGTACGGTAGTATAATTCCTACAAGCTTCTGGCACTGTAGCATAGTTCCTACGAGCTTCTGGTACTGTAGCTTAGTTCTTGTAAGTTTCTGGTATTGTAGAATAAGTCTACAAGCTTACTGGTGTTGCAGCTAGTTACTGTCATCTTCTGTTGCTCTAGCTAGTTATTATAAGCCTTTAGTGCTATAGCCTCTTACTGCAAGCCTCTCCTGCTTTAGCTTCGTTACGACAAAATTTCTGACGCTGGGAAGGGTTTGCCGTGAGCTTCGAGTGCACTGTTTTTATTCTGGTGTGTATACACATATACACTGTCCTATGCCATATACCCATTTATCGACCAGCCTCAAGGGGAGGACGAATACCTGGGTTGTGTGTGGGCTTACTTGCTGCACCTAGGATTCGAACCCTGCTGGTCCGACTCCCGAATTGGCCAACGCTGACTTATGGCCAGTAACGCTAACCAGTGTGTGTGTGTGTGTGTGTGTGTGTGTGTGTGTGTGTGTGCTGCATCCCTGATCAAACGCCTGGACGGTGGAGGGACTTGGGTTTGACTAATCGGTATTTTGGTCGCGTCGAAGACCATGTATACTTGCTGATGACCTTGTGATGTAATATTGGGGTTCTATCTCTGGGGCTGTTCGCTGTCTCTCTGTAGGGTAGGCATGGGCAGGAATGGACTAGTTGATCAGCACATTGTACAGTGGGGAATGGAGGTTAATGATTGCGGTCAGATATAGGCACATTGGATGGAAAAGGAATGAAGGTGTCATGAGGTTGATGAACGGTGTAAAACGTTCTTTTAGGATTTACGCTAGGGTGTCTGCACTTTTGTGGGCAGGGCCAAGAACGCCCAAGGAACTGGAGTTGTGCCCCTGATGACACATATCTAGAGGGCAGATATCGCAGTTGAATTTCCCCTCCATCCGTGAGTGGGAGGGAGGAGATGGCTGCACCGCGTTACGCTAAACGCTTTTTTTTTTTTTTTTTTTGGTTATCCGGAACGAGAGATATAAAAGAACTTGCTTTGGCTTTTTTTCCTTTTTACTTTGTATTTTTTTTTTTAGTATAGTTGGATATTGGTAGAGAGAGCACAGTTAAAGCTTTTCGTTCAGTTTCGACGGCAGATACCGTTGAGTTGTTTTTGAAAGGGTTACCGTGTATAGCTGGGAGGGAGAGGCAGGGGGGGTCGATACAGAGTCCAGTACGGACGGGTGCACTTAAATGATTTGATGAAGTGCCTTGTAGACACTTGCTGTAACTTAAGTAATTAAGCTGCGGGGGGTGGGAGAGTGTGCTAAGGTGCAGCTTGTTGTTTTACTTGATCCCCTTGAGCACGACAGCATGATCCTTGAGCACGACGGTGTGACCCTTGAGCACGACAGTATGATCCTTGAGCCCGATGATGTGACCCTTGAGCACGACAGTATGATCCTTGAGCACGACGGTGTGACCCTTTAGCACGACGGTGTGACCCTTGAGCACGACAGTATGATCCTTGAGCCCGATGATGTGACCCTTGAGCACGACAGTATAATCCTTGAGCACGACGGTGTGACCCTTTAGCACGACGGTGTGACCCTTGAGCACGACAGTATGATCCTTGAGCCCGATGATGTGACCCTTGAGCACGACAGTATAATCCTTGAGCACGACAGTATGATCCTTGAGCACGACAGTATGATCCTTGAGCACGACGGTGTGACCCCTGAGCACGACGATGTGACCCTTGAGCACCACAGTATGATCCTTGAGGGACGACAGTATGATCCTTGAGCATGATAGTGTGACCCTTCAGCTCGACGATGTGACCCTTGAGCGCGACGGTATTACCCTTGAGGACGATGGTAATACGCTTGAATGCGACGATACTATCCCCAGGCATAATGACATGATCCGTGAACTGACTCTCAGGGGTTAGGTCAAAGGTCACTTCATGCCCCGAGAACTGTGCACCGGCGTGGTCAAAAGTTCGTACCCTCGTCCTTAAGGGGGTTAAGGAACATACTGTTGGAATTGATTACTAGCTGTCTCCCCCATCAGGGGAAGGTGGAATTGATTACTCTTTGTCCCCCCTCCACAGGGGAAGGTGGAATTGTTTACCTTTTGTCCCCCTTAGAGGAGGGTGGAATTGATTACTAGTCCCTCTCAGGGTATGATGGATTTGACTGGTAGTTATCCCATATCAGTAGGTGTTGGAATTGATTACTAGTTAATGTAATGATTACTATTGTCTCAAGATTACTTCGTATTGAAATTGAAGTTTCCTATATTTAGCCCGGTGTGTTTTTTTTCGTGGGAGTATATAGAGTGTGGGTGAGTGTGAGTAGTGTTGGAGGAAGACTTCAGAAAGTGTGCTGTAGCAAGCTACGTCGTCACTCCTGGCAAAAGGGTGGTGATGATATTGTGTTGTTTTTCCCCTCCTCTTCCCGTCCTCGCCCTCCTCCTTGGCACGTGCCATGGGAACTAGGTCCTCGGTAAGATGGAGCACTTTGAGGAAGGCTATAGCACGTAGCTCTCTCACCACTGGAAAGTAGAGTAACGGAGAACAATTCGTGTGGGCTTTGTGCTTTCAAGTGCAGCCCACTTTTAGGGTGATGCAGACCGGTTAGACAGCTACCTGGGCCAAAAGACTGAAACTTGACAGTGCTAGTTCACAGTCGTACAGCCGTTACTAACACTGTCAGTACTGAGGAGGGTAGTTAGTATTGGTAACATACCAACCTGGTCGGTGGCTGCCTACCATTTACTGCCTACTGGAGAGAGAGAGAGAGAGAGAGAGAGAGAGAGAGAGAGAGAGAGAGAGAGAGAGAGAGAGAGAGAGAGAGTTCTCTTGTTAGGGTGTGTTGTTGGTGTTTCCCGTCAGCAAAGAGATGACTCTCCACATTTGACACAATGATGCACCGTATTGGGATCTCCTCGTCTTGAGAACACTTTCCAGTTAGGTCAGGGTCAAGTGTGACGAAGACCCGGCCAGAGGTACCTGCTGGACGCTGTGATTGTATATGTTGGGCAGGGAGAGAGGCATTGATGTTTCTTTGCCCGAATACTTTTTTTTTTTTCCTTGTGATTGTGGATGGTTACAACCGTACTAGTGGTGTGTGTGTGTGTGTGTGTGGTACTGATGATTGTGTTTTGTTGGAGTGGTGGTGGAAGTGTACTTCCTAAGGTGGTGGTGTTATAGTGTATCCGAGTCTGATGGACTACGTATTATCTCTGGTCGATGTCGTTGTGAATTTCATGTCTTGTGTTCAAGGTTGGTGGGATTGATGGAAGTGGGTTCTGCCAGCAGTGGCTTGCTACCTCCACCTTCACACACACACACACACACACACACAGCCACCCCGTCCCCAATCACGCTTTCTCGAAAGTGATTTTCAGCTATATAGATAGATAGATAGATAGATAGATAGATAGATAGAGAGAGAGAGAGAGAGAGAGAGAGAGAGAGAGAGAGAGAGAGAGAGAGAGAGAGAGAGAGAGAGAGAGAGTTTGAATTTACATGTTGCAATACTGTTGCATCCAGTTCGGTTATATTCCCTCACCAGTTTTACTGGTGTATGTTTGGTCTTGGTTGGTTGTGTCCACGCTCTTCTCTCCTGTCTTCCCAACAGTTAAAATTTTGCTCCGTTCTTTTACTCTTTGTTTGGCCGACCTCGGGACTAACCTGTTTGTACCATGGTCCAGTGATTTTTTTTTTTTTTTTAGGTTGTGGTCTCTCCAAATTTTAAGACAACGAAGAGAGTAATCGTAATTTCTGTTTGGAAAACTGTAGAATTCAGCCTTTTATGACCGCCATAAATGGATGGGGAGATGTTGCTCCTTCCAGATATTTGTTTTCTTCATTACACCTTATGATCTCGGCTGACATGGTCGTGTATGGTATGATTGACTCCGTTCATCTGGACCTTTTTTTTTTTTTTTTTTTGGTTAGTTTTGTCTGAAAAATTTTATCGGTAAGATTTTCCGCGAAGACTTTTCTCCAGACTTGTGCAACTTAAACACAGGTCGATTTTACGGTGTAGTTCTTAAACCTTTTGTGAGTTATTTCTCATACAGGTTTATGGGGTTTTTCTTTTGTCACGGCTGTTATGGCATTCTATTCCCTTTTTTAGATCTTGTGGTCTTTGAATTCCTTTTTTTTTTTTCATTATCTATGATTCGTTTTCAGACTTTACTCACATTTTCTTTCTTTTCCAGTTTGTTTTCTCTCACGATTCCCTATTTCTTCCTTTCCTTACCTGGCCATCTTCCGCGCCTCCTGCCCACCTCCTCTCGCTGAATATAGACGTACATATCATCAGGAAGGAAAGTCACATGAGTGCGGCGGCGGTGGTTGTGCCAGATCGCGCCAGTACGATTATTATTACAACCCCCAGCGGCAGCGCCGCCCTCACCACCACTTGTTGTTGCATTCGGTCTGCCCTTTGCTGGCCGTGTGTCGGGGATGTACTGATGGAGTGGATGGTTTCTTTTGTTGAACAGGCTGGCTTGGCTCGTTGGACTTGGATTGGGCATAGCTTGCTGAATTGGGACAGCTTAGCTCTTTGGATTGGCTGGAATTTTCTCGTAAGGGGTTTGGTTCCCTTAATAGGTTTGGATTGTTTGGTTAGTCTTTTTTTTGTGGGGTGGGGGTTTGTTCGTTGTACATGAGGTTCTCTGGACGGGATGATGTTCGTGTTATATGGAGTGAATGAGGTCGTATGTTCCAGTCAGTTGAGTTTGCGTTGGGTGTTTGATGAAGATTTCTCTGTCCTCTAGTTTAAAGAAGGTTCCGTTGTTTGATTGTTTGGAAAGCGAGACATTCTTGCACCCGTACGTACTACACATTGCTCCCTGTTGTTAGATTTGCCGTTCCTCACTTTATACATCATCGCACGGCTAGGATGGTCTTGCGTCATGCATTTCGGATGCATAGCGGTGGTCATCGTCCGTTCAGTGTTGCTATCGCCACTGTAACGATAACGCCACGCAACAGATAACGGACCGCTCGCTGTCATGAACGTCGACAACAGACGTGCATATAACTCACGCAAGACGGGAGGAGGTGTATAGCTAAGGCGACGACGCTCGTGTCCCGACCACGCTTGGCGATCTGAAAATATCCTCTCCCGATGATTCTTAAGGCTTCTTGTTGCCATACCGAGAGGATTTGGCTGACATGAATGACCACCTGGCTGGCCAAGTTTGGGGTCAAGCTGCTGTGTCTGGTGGTGGTGGGTGGTGGGTGGTGGTGGTGACTCTAGTCACCAGCTGTTCAAGTCATGTGCTGTAGTTTATGGTGACACTTTTACTGCGGGTCTCCACCACCGCCACCCCCTCCTCCTCTCTCTCTCTCTCTCTCTCCTCCCCGACCAACACACACACACCTACCCCCACCCCACCCGACCCACTGCCTAGCCATCATCTGGCGTCATTCATACCTCCTCACCCACGAGGAAAGTGGAACACGGGTTGTCATTTGTTTGTCAGGTTGGTACGTTCTTAGTATGACATATCCTCGTGAAATATACGTATAACTGTCGTCAGTAGGAGTTCACTAGCATGGATTGTACCTAAACGTTTGTTTTTGATGTGTAGACTTACGGTGGTTGACTCACTTTGAAACCGCGCGTCTGGAGCGTAGTCTGCCCGATTGAAAGTGGTGAGTGATGGTTAGTACAGAGCACACGGACCATTATCGTACATTGGAAGAGAAGCTCAGAATATCAGGAGTAACTCATAGAGGACAATGCCTCCTTCAGCCGTGTTCCACATTGGAACAACCACGGCTTTTATTCAGAGGTGTTAAGACGATGATAGGTTTATGGAGACCATCAAAATTAAAGAGGCAGAATCACTTAAGATTTTTTTTTGTTTTCAAAGTACTTCCATCGTCCAAATTAGAATATTCATGTTATGCTGAGACCACTTTCCAAGGAGGGAAACATTTCTCCAATATTTATGTGGATAACTGGATTACGAAGGATATCAACTAAGGTATTATAAGGTTAGAGTAGAGAGTAAAGGAACAAGAGGGAGTTGAAACTTAGTTATCTGTGGTACGTAGCTCCATTGCGTATATATTGTTGCAGTTTGCCGTACTTCTATCTCGGTATGATTACGTTATCATGTGGGTTGTTTATTGTTTCCCATTCTCTGTTTCGATGTATGAGGTGGAGAGCCTAGCAGGAAGAACTTTTGCATCTGATGTCGATGACGCCTGTGCCTTCGATATGACTGCGAGGATGTATGGATGAAACAGCTGTCTCGTAGACTGCTTTCCCCGTTCCAGGACCTTTCATCGGGACGGTGGAAGAGAGAGGGGGGGGGGGGGGTCACATACAAGCTTTCGTGGTGTAGTGGTTTGAGTATTCTACCATGACTCGCTCGCGGGCCTGCCAGGTTCGATTTCTAGGCGCGGCAGTCGGCCCATAACCACCCTAGGTGTTAGAGACTGTTAGATAAATGGATATCTGGCTCGTGCTAGTGTATGTGTATGGATGGGTATGTGTGTATACACATAATAGTAAAAGACATGAAGAGGTGCATAGATACATTATTATTAAGAGGCGGGGCAACACTAGTGTAAACAAAAAAAAAGACTCGCTCCTTATTACACACATATAGCAATCACGGATATTAAACTCAACCTGTTTCCCTTTTACCTGGAATAGCAATGAGTGGGGCATACTTTTCCCGTGCTCTTGTCAGTCACATATTGGAAAAAAAAATGTAAAAGTGTAACACACTTTTCGTAAGACAGCAATTACATCTGTTCGCTTTCTCTTTTTTTTCCTTGGATTTATATTGATTTTTTCTTCTTCGGTTGCTTTGCTCTGATTTTATCAAAGATTTCGCAGGCACATCCTTGACGGGGCAGCGATATTAGCCTTCTCGTACCAGTTTCTTCTGTTGCCAACACACACACACACACACACACACACACACACACACACACACACACAGAGCCATAAGGGTCAGTGTTGAAATCGTATTATACATTTTTTTGTTGCGGAAGGTTGAGCTCAAGCTTGTGCGTGCCGCCTTTAAGGCATGTCCTTCGGAGCTAAGAAGGCCAGGAGACGCCCCTGTTGCAACGACCTATGGTACTTCAAGTATACACCGGAGACCTTGTGGAGGTGGGGGGGGGGGGAGGAGATCATGGGACTGGTGTAACCTCCTCCTCCTGTGGTCTGATGAACGTAAGAGATGACAGGGTAATGTGTCTTGTGTCTTTTAGGGGTGAATGTTGTGTTGGAGTCGAGGATAGCGGTTGTAGGATTGGAGTGAGTTCACACCACCTAAAGCAGAATTTGGCTGAGGGACGCATCTTTTTTTTTTTTTTTTAAAGAATTGTGAAGTTTTGGACCCTAACGCTGGTGGAGTTGTGATAATCTGAACTGTTCTGTGATGAAAAATCATGAAATAATAAAATCCTGGAGAGTTTACCTCCAGTTCTGGAAGGGTTTTGAAATACGTATTGCTTTTTTTTTAACCTCTGGTTTTGAAATCCTTTCCTTAGGTTACAATTTCTTTTGGAAATATTTTGTAATAAGATTTAATCGTACTTAGTCCAGTTGTTTCACACGTCATTAAGTGAATACCTTGTAAGTATATTTTTTTTTTTTTTTTCATACTATTCGCCATTTCCCGCGTTTGCGAGGTAGCGTTAAGAACAGAGGACTGGGCCTTAGAGGGAAAATCCTCACCTGGCCCCCTTCTCTGTTCCTTCTTTTGGAAAATCAAAAAAAAAACGAGAGGGGAGGATTTCCAGCCACCCGCTCCCTCCCCTTTTAGTCGCCTTCTACGACACGCAGGGAATACGTGGGAAGTATTCTTTCTCCCCTATCCCCAGGGATAAGTATATATATATATAAGTATATATATATATATATATATATATATATATATATATATATATATATATATATATATATATATATATAATGTTTACCCCTGGGGATAGAGGAGAAAGAATAATTCCCACGTATTCCCTGCGTGTCGTAGAAGGCGACTAAAAGGGAAGGGAGCAGGGGGCTGGAAATCCTCCCCTCTCGTTTTTACTTTTCCTGAAGAAGGAACAGAGGAGGGGGCCAAATGAAGATATTCCCTCAAAGGCTCCGTCCTCTGTTCTTAACGCTACCTTGCTAATGCGGGAAATGGCGAATAGTATGAAAAAATATATTTATTTATTTATTTATGGTTACCCAGGATCCCTTTCTGTATAGATCCTGGCGGTACCACCCAAGGACTGCTTTTGCAGGAGCTGATGCAGTCCATAGCTGCGCTACACTCATTATCAGAGACAGGATGGACTGCTTTCAAACTGGTATACAGTAGGTCTTGAATGCTGCTCGTATTTTCACTGGTGAATTGAGCATATCACACAACATTCTATTGCTATTACAGAATCATTTGTTATTGCTACGTAAAGCAAATAGAACGAAGTCATTCGGAATTTCAATCCTTACGATACATAAAACTTGGTTGTCTCGTTTTACTTGGTTTTTATCTCATTTCACTTGGTTTTGTCTCGTTCCACCTGGTTTTGTCTCGCTTTACAAGGTTTGTCTCGCTTTACTAGGTTTTTCTCCTCTCTTACTAGGTTAGTCTCTCTTTACTAGGTTTGTCTCGCTTTACTTGGTATTGTCTCGCTTTACTAGGTTTTTCTCTCTCTTGACTAGGTTAGTCTCTCTTTACGAGGTTTGTCTCGCTTTACTTGGTATTGTCTCGCTTTACTTGGTATTGTCTCGCTTTACTAGGTTCTCTCTCTCTTAACTAGGTTAGTCTCTCTTTACTAGGTTTGTCTCGCTTTACTTGGTATTGTCTCTCTTTACTAGGTTTGTCTCGCTTTTCTTGGTATTGTCTCTCTTTACTAGGTTTGTCTCGCTTTTCTTGGTATTGTCTCTCTTTACTAGGTTTGTCTCGCTTTACTATCTAAGTCTCGTATCACTTAGCTTTGTCTCGTTTCACTTGATTCCTTCCAAGTTCCCCGGCATGACTGTTGGGATATTTTTACTGGTGGAAATGGCTCTAACCAGGAAGTAATCATCCCTGACGAAATGGCTGGTCGAGAACCCCCAGATTTTGTAGTCTAATGCCTGGAATTAGCGGAGTCGAATTGTTATTCTCTTAGCCGTCTGATCTCTAGCTGTGTTTGCCTGTTACATCAAGTGTTCCACTTTTTTTTTTTTCTTCATAGTTTCCGGGTTTGTGTGGTTGATGGGATTCTTTTGTGTTCGTAAGAGAGTTGCCGTTTGCGGGCTTTTTTTTATTCTTTATTTTTTATTCCTTTATCTTTGGTTGATATGTGTGTGTGTGTGTGTGTGTGTGTGTGTGTGTGTGTGTGTGTGTTTGTGGAGGCGATGCGGTTGTGTGTAGCGGAGGGTGGGCATGTGGTGGTTGTGCGTAGTAAGGGGGATGAGGGATGGGTGGACGTGGTTACTGTCTGTAGTTGGGAGAGGGTTGTTGGGTTGTGATTGCTTCAAGGAGGTGTTCAGTTTCTTTGCCAGGTTTGTAGGCCCTGATGTTGAAGGGGAGCGGGTGGTGTATAAAGGTGTGTGTGTGTGTGTGTGTGTGTGTGTGTGTGTGTGTGTATACAGGGAAGGGAAAGGGGTTACGGGTATAGGTTATTTCTAAGGGTGCCGTCTTGAGGTACAGGTGTAGGTTATTTCTATGGATGCCGTCTGGTGCACCAGTCCCTCCCTCCCAACTACCCATCCCTACATTTTTTTTTTTCTTTCCATCCGCTCGCCCCTTTCATGCCTTGGGCTTCCTCGAGTGATTTCTTCTATCCCGTGAAGGGAATTTGAGGGGAAAACACCTGTGTTCAGGTGCGGATCTTACTGACCCCTTTTAATTTCGTAATGGAAATCGGGTTCCGCCGTACGTAATTCGATTACTTGACTTTGCTCTCTCCACTGTGTAACATTAGAGGCCATATACGATTAGATTAGCTAGCCACCGTCCTTCCCTCCGCACTGCCAAGGGTAGTGATACCTATACGAGAGGCTCTGTAGAGCGCCATCTACAGAGTCTTGCGTCTTTTGAGCGCGAAGGTACAACAACCCCCGCGAGCACGACCGTGGCACTTTTAAGGGCAACGGGACGACCCCTTGAGCACGACAGTGCAACCCTCGAGCACGACAGTGCAACCCTTGAGTACGACAGAGTGCAACCCTTGAGTACGACAGAGTGCAACCCTTGA
The DNA here is from genome assembly GCF_036320965.1 of Panulirus ornatus. Lineage (NCBI taxonomy): Eukaryota > Metazoa > Arthropoda > Malacostraca > Decapoda > Palinuridae > Panulirus > Panulirus ornatus. The sequence continues at coordinate 17,938,192 of NC_092281.1, read as the reverse complement.
GTACGACAGAGTGCAACCCTTGAGTACGACAGAGTGCAACCCTTGAGTACGACAGTGCAACCCTTGAGTACGACAGTGCAACCCTTGAGTACGACAGTGCAACCCTTGAGTACGACAGTGCCACCCTTGAGTACGACAGAGCAACCCTTGAGTACGACAGAGTGCAACCCTTGAGCACGACAGTGCAACCCTTGAGTACGACAGAGTGCAACCCTTGAGTACGACAGAGTGCAACCCTTGAGTACGACAGAGTGCAACCCTTGAGTACGACAGTGCCACCCTTGAGTACGACAGAGTGCAACCCTTGAGTACGACAGTGCAACCCTTGAGTACGACAGTGCAACCCTTGAGCACGACGGTACGATCTTTGAGTATTATGACTCGGCCTTCTTTGCCCTGGCTTTTAAGAATCAGATCAGACGCTAAGCCGTCATACCCAGGGGTTGCGCTGTGGCTCACATGGGTCGTAGTTCTGTGTCCAGGGGTCGTGGAGTCGTGCTCAAGGGGTTAAGCAAGTGTATGGTGTTAGATATCCCGAGACGCCAGGGGCCGTATACAGAGAGAGAGAGAGAGAGAGAGAGAGAGAGAGAGAGAGAGAGAGAGAGAGAGAGAGAGAGAATGTGGTCTTAGGATTGTGTCGAACATTTGAGGAACATGGTGAAAGATTATTCGTTTGGTGGTGCAAGCAGCGTACTTACACAGACAGCGTTAATTAAGACCTTGGCGCTGGATAGGCCCAAAGCCTAGGTAACCAGCCAACCAGAAACGCCCGTAGACACGGAGCACTTTTCTGTCGACTGCCGAGTGAGCCTACCACGATCCGGTTTCAAGTCGAAATTCGTTGCTGGAGATTCATTGTCTTCTGCTAGCAGCTGACCTGACGTACCCTAACCTGACCTATGCGAAGCCTTACACCCTTCAAAAAGTAGGTGAACAGTTGAGAATAGTAACGCCGTGAGAATCGAACTCTCTCAACTCCTCTCTCCCCTACCTGAGTTATTGCTCGCACGTTGTATCGAACATGAGGTTGTGAGTGGGTTCTGGTGAGGCGTTGTATCGAACATGAAGTTGTGAGTGGGTTCTGGTGAGGCGTTGTATCGAACATGAGGTTGTGAGTGGGTTCTGGTGAGGCTTTGTATCGAACATGAAGTTGTGAGTGGGTTCTGGTGAGACGTTGTATCGAACATGAGGTTGTGAGTGGGTTCTGGTGAGACGTTGTATCGAACATGAGGTTGTGAGTGGGTTCTGGTGAGACGTTGTATCGAACATGAGGTTGTGAGTGGGTTCTGGTGAGGCGTTGTATCGAACATGAAGTTGTGAGTGGGTTCTGGTGAGGCGTTGTATCGAACATAAGGTTGTGAGTGTGTTCTGGTGAGACGTTGTATCGAACATGAGGTTGTGAGTGGGTTCTGGTGAGACGTTGTATCGAACATGAGGTTGTGAGTGGGTTCTGGTGAGACGTTGTATCGAACATGAGGTTGTGAGTGGGTTCTAGTGAGACGTTGTATCGAACATGAGGTTGTGAGTGGGTTCTGGTGAGACGTTGTATCGAACATAAGGTTGTGAGTGGGTTCTGGTGAGACAGCTGTAGCTTAATCCATAACAGGATGTCAGAAGAGTGTGCATTACATCTGAATATTATTATGGTGTATGGTTGCATCTGGAAACCTCACTCAACACATTCTGGGGGAGAAGGCTTATCGTAGGCGACCGAAGTGTTTCTGTTCCTTTATGACAGTCGGTTGGATATCGGCGCACAGTGTAACCATGTTCATCAAGTCGCATGTTCAACGTAGTGCTGTTTCGTTCTAGCGTCGTTCGATGAACCTCTGTTGTTCAGCATTACTGATGTATGGTCTGTTTACCAGATGTGTGTGTGTGTGTGTGTGTGCTTTTTTTTTCTTTTGGTAGAAGTAATGCAATTATCCTCACTGTAGTAATAAACACAGAATTTCGCAAGCGAAGCACATGTACTTTAGTGGAATTCTTAGATATGTTTTTGCCAGACTGGCGCTTTGGGTTTTTGAAAAATACCACAAAAGGATGTTTGTGGGGATGATGTTAATTGGAGTGGGATTGAAATTGTTGTGGGGGATGTGGGGATGTTGTTAGTTGAAGTGGGATTGAAATTGTTGTGGGGGATGTGGGGATGTTGTTAGTTGAAGTGGGATTGAAATTGTTGTGGGGGATGGTGCCACTGTTGGTGGGGCTAGGTATAGCTGTAGTAGTAATGGTTGGGGACGGGGACGATTGTGGTGGTGTGGCTCGGGTGGGGTTGTGTCGGCCGGGGAGAGTCGTCGTTGTGGCGTTACTGTTGGTGAGAATGATGGCGATATAGTGGTGAAGTTAGCGGCATTGGAAGAGCGATGGCAGGGCTCGATAACGGGGGTGAGGCGTGGGTGGCGTGAGAGTCATTGTATGACCAGGAAATCTGACAAGTGAGCGTGTCAGCGGCCTAAGCTGGTGGGGGCGGCCGCTGGCTGCCGTAAGAGCACCACTCTGGCTTCTTGTGCCGCATGCCGTTGCTCCTGCTGCCGCTGCTGCTGCTACTTGTGTCACATGTCGCTGCCGCTGCTGCTGCTGCTGCTGTTGCTACTTGTGTCGCATGCCGTTGCCGCTGCTGTCACTTTGACCAGGTCACACACTTGGTCTCGTCTCCACCCACCGCGCCAGCCGCTACCCCCCCAAGCCCCTCCTCCCGTTCTGACGCCCAAGGGGGTGATCCTAGGGCCTGTGGATGTCCGCATGAGGGTCTAGGGCCAGACTCGCTCCCTTGATCAATGGATCAGACAAGCTGATAGTGCCCGCACCCCCAGGCCGGCTGGCCCGGTGCACCGTGTCAACACTTATCCAAGGTCTTCTGTAAAATATTTAATCGTCTCGTCCTTGATTTCTTGTTTATATATCTTGTAGCGTGGGTAGTATATATTCAGCCTTGGACCCCGGATGTCAACATTATTTTCACGACTGATTCTAAATCTCCCTTTTTTTCCTCCCACCGAAATTAATTAGTCCGCTGCTGTCTTTGGACAGTAACACTTTAAGATACCAAACCTTTCCTCGTTTTTCCGATATATATTCCTATATATATATATATATATATATATATATATATATATATATATCCGTGCTTTAATACGCAGGTGCTCACTATTGATTTTTACTCTATAGTGAGCATTACAGGTACATGCATTGAGAAGCGTGATCACTTGTGGCCATTGTACTCTTGGCCAGACGTAATGTGTCGTCATCGTGTTCCAGATGCCGTGGCTAATGTGTGTGCTCCCGGCGGCTAATGTCGTCCGACATGATGACTCCAGCAAGCCTCAGGGTTTAAGATTATAGATATTACTATCATTCTTGGTTATCACTGGTGTTAATGTTGTGAGGGTGGGGAGTGAGGCGTGTCGACTTCGTCATTATGATGTGATATGATTATGTGTCATCACACACACACACACACACACACACACACACACACACACACACACACACACACATACACACACACCATGGTGTAGCGGTTAGCGCTACTGACCGTCATGCATGCACGGGCCGTCTGGGATCAAACCCGCATAGGTTCGAATCCTGGTCGCGGCAGCCGGTCCTCAGTCCGCCCTCAGTCTGTCCTTCCCTAGGGGTCAGGTCGACAGAATGGGTACCTAGCATAAACTAGGTGTGTGTGTGTGTGTGTGTGTGCATACATAGGAGTTAAGACATGGTCATATATACAGGGTTAAGAATACGGGCACCACGAGAGCAGAGCTCTCCGTAAAGCACAAATAGCAATCAACACACACACACACACACACGGTCTGCCGTGGTGTCGTGGCTAGCGTAGGTGATCGTGATTTTGCACTCGGGCCTGCCCGGGTTCGAACCGTGGGAGCGGCAGTCTTGTGACAGTCAACCCAGGTGGCTGGTCGATAAATATGTACCTGGCATAGGCTGGTGAGTGTGTAGCACATATTGTAAGAATACAGATGTGGTACATAGGCAAGGTTAAGAGATTGGGCAACACAGCGTGAAACTATGCCACACACACACACACACACACACACACACACACACACACACACAGTTCCTTTTTATGGGTTAGACAAAGCAGTAAGAATACTTAATTTCTTTGTTTTTCCTTTCTTTCCAAACTAAGACTTGTGATCCTTGATGATTGTTTCCCAGCAGTGGAAGTTCAAAGTAAACCGGAGCGCCTTTAAGTTTATATAAGCATTTACAAATGCATGAACTTCAGCGTAAGGCGTTCACGACAATGTGCCCCGGTTTATGTTTAGAGGGATATGTGTATCACCCAGATAGCAAATGTTTTCAAAACCATATTCTCTCACGTGGAGAAATATGACAGTATGACGAGAGGTCTTGGCTGCGAGTTTATACTCTCCTCCTGACTTCGATTATTAAATCGCGATTCTGTCTTTCCTCGGAAAAACCCACACGTCTCACAACACTCGCTGATGGTATTAATAGAGAACCCCATCTGTTGTCCCCACTTGCATTTCCTTTTTTGCACTTGAGTGGCGGGTGGAATTTAGTAGGAGAATAGTTTGGCACATCTCCTCAGTAGCGGATGATTGTGTTTATAGAGGATCTAACCTGGAGTGGAGGGCCAAGGGGAGGTTGTTTCTTGGCCTGACACCCACCTCCTCCGAAATTAACAATCCCCTGCGACTTCCTCCCCCCCCCTCTAAACTCACTCTACCCCCTCGAGCTCGACGGTACTGCTCTTGGGTGTCAGGACGGCCTGGCCTTTTATCAACCCGATCCGTACAGGGAAGGGTCAGGAGGCCAGGTCACCATACCCGAGGGAACGATGTCGAAGGTGTCGTAGCGCCGTGCTGAGAAGAGGTCGTAGCGTGCCCATTTGGTGGTACCCTCGTGCCCGAGGTGGGTCAGCCTCACCGTCGGGTCTGGCTGCATATCCCGGCCGAAAAATAAATGGATAAGATATTTGTTATCTTGGAAAACCTTTTGATACAGTGTCACAGGACGAGGAGGCAGGGTGATTAGAAAGGAGCGCTTTGGCGCATCAAGGCTGCCAACCATCCTCCTCCCTCCAGGCCTGTGAATCGAGGATTGCATGCCATCGTGCGTCTCTCCTGCACCCAGGATGGGCATAAACAACTGAAGAGCGGTGAGCGGGAATGTAAGACTTTGCGCGCGCACGCGAGAGAGAGAGAGAGAGAGAGAGAGAGAGAGAGAGAGAGAGAGAGAGAGAGAGAGAGAGGAATATATGTCGCAGCGGATTCTTGGTTGCATGAGGGTCCCACCGCGAGTGGAAAGTCGCCCTCAGGGATTGTATGTCATCACTGGACGAAATGAGGTGGAATCATCTTGTCTAGGAACTTCTCATTCCAGATGAGTCAATCCTTTCCATGCTGCTGACCACTGCAGCGTTAATGATGCAGGAGCCTTGCAAAACGGGTCAGCGGGTTGCGTTAAGAAAAAGTTTATGCGTGAACGGACTTGACCTGCTCGGAGCCAGTTGACGAAGGAGAGCACAGTCTCGTGAGAGAACATCTTGGCTTATAGGAGTCCATCCTTTCCCTGCTGCTCATTGTAGCGCAGCCTTTGAGTCGCAGGAATCTTTGGAAACATGCACTGTCTAATACCAAAACTCTGAAAAAAACTAGTTGGTCCCAACATCACTTAGTTTACCATATGATAGTCCATTAAGTCGTTACAGAAAACATGAATATGTGTGACATACTGGCTCCTGTTATTACTAACATTACCATATCCTTACCTACGAGGAAATGTAAGGATATTGATCCCTTCTAACCGTCCCAGACACTCCCCTCTCTCACGCGAGCTCCTGCACTTCCGTCATCGCTCTGGTGTGTTTGGTGCATATCCTGGGTACAGGGACGTACGAAGACATGCAATCCTCGAGTGACAGACCCGGGGGCCAAGGTACGGAGGGAGGGAGGGTGCTGGCACCGTGAGTGCGACAGGCGCTCACTCCTAATCATTCTACTCCTCGTCTTGTGGCGCTGTGTCAAAATCATTCCAAGATAACCAATATCTTATCCATCACTTATATATATATATATATATATATATATATATATATATATATATATATATATATATATATGTATATATATATATATATATATATATATACATATATATATATATATATATATATATATATATATATATATATATATATATATATATATATATATATATATATATATGTATATTAATATACAGACACTCGGCGCCTACTCAACGGAACAAAGATTACTCCAATACCTTCTCACCACAACATGCACGACACTATTTATTTGGCAATAGAACTACACTCCTCCCATGTAGACGCTTCCCCAACAGAACCACCGTCCTCCATGTAGAAGCAAAAAGCTTACCTCTGCCTCACACTTCAGCACTTCAGTAGCCTTTACTTATTGATTCCCCCCCCCCCCCACACACACACACACACACACTCCCAATAAACACAACAGTGACAATACTGTTAAGCACCAAAGTGGCCTGAAAAGGCACGAAACAGTCGCCCCGTGTTAAAACCCCACCCCACCGGTCATATACCTCACGATTTGAAACCACATTCCCCAGACATGTCGCACGAGTCACATTGTCTCGTCTGCGCTGTGGGCATCACCCATCCTGATGACGTTACAAACAACGACGTCTCGCTCTATCTTCATTCCCACGATGCAGTGAACACTCACTCCTCAGTTGCCCCTCGCCATACAGTCACACATCTCCACACACTCCTGTGGTCCCGCCCGAAGCACTCGGGAAGCCCCATAGAAGACAGATGACCACTGTAGCTAGTAGAAACGCTAAGGGCTACCGCTGTCTCTTGGAGCAGTTTGAAGTAGGGTCTGAGCAAGTCACTACAAACAGCCACACTAGTCAGCTTGTGGGGGGTATTAACAGCCCAATCTTGACTGAGTCGAGAAACAAAGCGACAGCTTGGTCTTGAATGTTGATGTTATATATTTTGGCTGTCTTGGACCCGAGGTGTGAGGTTAGCAGAGCTCCGAAACCATCGTAAGGTAAGGTAAGGTCCCGAGCAGATCTGGGTTGAAAGGGAAGTAGGGCTGGTTAGAAGACCTCTTAAGCCATTGTAAGGTATACGTAAGGTATGTTTATTGTTTACATAAGATAGATAAGATCAAGGGGTCAGTCTTGTATAGCGTCTGCTGGTGTAGTGGCTGGCGGGAGGAGGAGGGGGGGTGGGAAAAGTTATGTCATCATACTTTTGGCTTGTGTAGGACTTCACTTCCCCCATGATTGCATTCAGGCTCAGGAATAAGATTACTGAAGTTTCAGGAGTTGACGTCTTGTCTGTCAAATTTTGGACCACCTCCTTGTATATACACACACACAGTTTCCTCAGGAGTTGTTGAGACTTATGAAGCCTGTATCTCTCTGTATACGTCAACAGTAGTTGGGGGTTGTAGAGTTGGAATACTTCTTGAACTGCTACGTATGTAAAGAGGATGCGGTATTGTAACCAATCGTAGTCATATAGATTGGTTAGTGTGTGTGTGTGTCAGGTGGGTACCTGTCATACCATTTTATGCACGGAATTATCAGCAGTTCACCACACCAAAGGACTACTACGATGTTTGTTTTGTTTTTTCATTGTATCGTTAGCATTGTCAGCACCGAGGGTCTGAAACCTTTTTATCACAGGTGGTATGCGAGAGCAAGTGTGTTATCTTAAGAGCTGGGTATTTCGGTAGGCTTGCTCTATCTCTGAAGGGTTCGACCCTCGTAGCCATCGTGTACAGTGATTCAGGAAAGGGTTCCAAGTACAGCTGTGGTTCTCATGGGCCCTAGCTAGCTGGCTGGCTGGCTGGCTGGCTGGCTGGCTGGCAGTGACCAGGTGCCAACAAAGCCATTTTTACCCGTGTTCAGTCAGTGAGGCTCAGGGTCGTCTCCTCCTCCGCCGCCACCGCCACCACCACCACCAGCACAACTACTGTTCAACACACATTATTATCTGCCTCTCTTCATCCTCGTATGTGACCAGCTCCTCCTCACCAGCCGTTTATGACTGACTGACTCCCTTTTTCCTCTTCATTCTTTCTTGTTTTGCGGTCCTTCCACCTTTCATGTCCAATTTTCTTTATTACTAATTTTAGGGATTGATATTTCTCATTACTCTCACGTATTATAAATCGGGCGATCAATTTTCGTACGTGCCCTTTAACCCTAGGGTAGGTGTCAACAAACGTCTTTTTTTTCCCATCATATTCATGTTAACCCCTATGCCGTCCTTTTAAATTTTTGTAGTTACTTTCGTCTGTGTGTTTTTACGTTCTTTTTTACCGTATTGTCTCCTCATTTCTCCCGTGTATTTCGTGTGGATTTAAAGAAAAAGAAGAAGAAAGAATTGTCTTTGCCGCAGCTCTCTCTGGTATGTACCGGAGCTGGCCTGCCGCGCACTTCCTGACCTACCCTCACCCCCCCTCCGCCCCCTTCCTGGATTACACACAGGTCATCCCGGCCCTGCTGATGCAGTCCTTAAACCCCCTCCCTCCCACACTCACACACACACACACACACACACACACCTTGCTGAAGCACGTTACGGCCGTCCGTCCTTATATAGTGGTTCGTTTACCATGTCTCAGTTTATTTTTCCTGAGCCAAGGACAAACCTTCTTGTAAACGGGGTGGCAGGACTTTGTGTACCAGTGACTAACGTTGTATTGACTTAAATGCAGCCAGAGGCCGAAAGTATCGGGAGAAAACGCAGTAATAGTGGGCCTATAACAGAAGGCGGGAATGTTAAAACGTTTTACACAAACGTTAGGGTGGCAGTCCACAGATTTTTACGGTCGCTGATTATATATATATATATATATATATATATATATATATATATATATATATATATATATATATAGTTCTATCCTCTGCCAAAGTAAGCCGTAGGGTGGCTTAATGGGGGGTGATGTTCTGGGTACATTGAAGTACGTGCGAGAGATCTTTGTCGATGAGAGAGCATCGTTGGGTATGTTTGATGGCATAGTATTCTCGACGGTGTTGTATATAGGTGCGTGGCGTGGACCCAAGGTAAACAAGTATGTACGAGGATGGGTTGTGTTTGAAATGAGATGTTCGAAGACGATATCCGGCGTGAGGTGGATTGATCGAGCAAGAAATGACAGGGTAAGATAGAGCTGTGGTAATAAAGAGGTCTGTGTATGAGAGAGTTGAAGAGGGGCGGGTTAGATGTCCTAATTTCTGATTGAATTCACCTCGGAAAGTCTCAGGAATATCACTGTTAGTTATGCCTTTATTATTCTTGTACACGGTGAAACGTCTTGTGAGACACAAACTATTCAAACTAGATTCATTCAGCCTCTGTGATTGCCTTGGTCTGATAATTATTATATCTACAGACACGGAAAATAATTGTTCCAAAGACGGTTTTTGTCATGGCAAGAATAGATCTTCCAATTTGAAAACTGACGGGAAAAACTTGTTGACTGCTATGCCTCTTAGATATCTTATCTCGGTCGTGTGTACTGGAGCAGCTGTACAAAAACCTGGAATCAGTCTTGTGCAGGTGGGCTCCGACTTGTCAGGGGTTGTGGCTGGTTAAAACCCCAGTAATGAAGGCCCCCCCTTTTTTTACATCAGATCTCTTAATAGAGTATCACACAACAGCCTTGGTTCTGTATAAGAATATAGGCTTCAAGAGAATTGAAAGAATTGAAAGAATTGAATCCTTAAGGATGACCATCGCTTGTCTCTCCCATGGTCGCTTGAGTACTTAACTTGTGAGGAAAGAATTCAAGTGTACCCAGCGTTGAGGATGTGATACCGGTTCTTGATGAATATCAGGAGATCAGTCTCCTGAGAGGGCTGATGGGCTCCTGCCTGCTGATCCAGATAATGGTCGGGGTCCACAGAAGTGTTCAAGCATACGCGCCATAAATCAGGTGTTTAAATGGATGCAGTTAAGAGCCACTTGAAAGTTAATGTTTGGAGTGAATCAGCAGTACAAAATTAGGAAGCGTCACATTGCCAGGACCAGTGCTCTTGAACACATACCGCAACTCCACGCTGAAGATAACGTAACACTGAGTATCTGTATTGACGGCTTTATCAACTGTGTAACTGTCTGGGCTGGGAATGTTGCCTGTGTGACCCAGCTTAATGATAGATGAGAGAGGAATGTTTGAATGATTAGTCCGATATTTACTTTTCAAGCTAGATTGTTCACCACGCTCCTCGCTCTTGAGCTTGCAGGAATTAAGAGCTACAGACAGTGTAATTATCTCCCGATTCTCCGTCGTTACGACTAGCCCGGAGTGTAACAACATGCTTGTCTCTGAAGCCAGTTACAGATGATTAAGCGTTACTAACCCTCAGGTTTAGATCGGCTGTTGTAGATCTCTTCTCACATATGTCTCTGCAGACATGATAAACTTCGATGCTTCAGCCAGACTTGCATGGGATGAAAGTGGTCTTTGAACACAACATTGAGTTTTCAGTTAGAAGTCTTAAAGAACTGTAATCTTGGTGAAACCAACAGAGTGTTTGAAGCAAGTAGACGAATAGAAGTAGACACTAGTAGATCCATTCTCCATCCCAGTGAAGTGTGTCGGAGTAAAACTTGTGCATGGGTAAAGTGACAAGATCAGTACTCGACTGCATGTTGTCACTGTTGGGTTAAGGCCCTTAAGGTTATAGATACTGTTGGTGTTTTAGCGTATTGGGCCATGTTTATCAGTGAATTGTTTAGTGCGTGGCCAGAGATATGGACCCGTTAGAATAGTGTATCTTAGATTGTGGGGAAAAAAACAGAACTTTTTTTGATGGATAGTTCCAGACAAACCCTGTGGAAAAAAAATGGCACAGCATTTAATTGTTTGTGATAAGATACCAGAAATTCTGGGACTGTATCTACTTTCACATCTGTCCTGTGAGTTGACTGCTCCTCTCTCTTCCAAAGTAGGTAGATTTTAGGCATCCATCATTCCCTGTAACTCTTGCTTTCTCAAGTCTGGTACCATCTTCGTTGCTCTCCTCTGTACCTTCTCTTTTAGCTCTTTGTGTGTGTGTGTGTGTGTGTGTGTGTGTGTGTGTGTGTGTGTGTGTGTGTGTGTGTGTGTGTGTGTTTAGACTGCAAGATAATTTAGTCTTAAGCATATGGCTTCTGACATTTATTGTTGCTGTGTTAGCCCTGACCTTCGCGTATCCTCTGCTTCTCCATGTTTTATTCTCTGCCCTGTCTCTGGCATTGAAACTCAAAGATCATCACACTTGAGGTTGTATAGTTAATGTGATTTGTACGGGCGGGCCGCGGCCTGTCACTTAAAACAGCCTCATTAAGTACAACAGGACGAGAGTGCTGCTTGTTTGGACGGAGGAAGAAAGACCCCGAGGGTGTTGTAGGGAACCGGTATGGTCCTTTAGCCTTCCATTATTGTTATATAATTCGATATGTACTGTTGTGATTTTTAGATATTTCTTTACTAAGAAGGATTCTAATGAATTTAAGTATATTAAAAAGTTGTTGTTTTCATGATTGTACAAGCCATATGTGTCCATAAATGGTTTCTGTAACTCCTGTAATACGACGGGGCTTCTTGAACACGTCGATGCGACCTTTGGGCATAAATAGCCTGACCTCTGACCTGATCAAGTCTTAAGTTTGCCCATCATACCCAAGGGTCGCACCGTCATGTTCTAGGGGTTAAGAACTAGGCGTAAAACTGGCGTGAGTTTACCTGTTGTGTGTCTGTTGTTGTGATTTGTGGACGGGACTTACTGTTAAGAGAGGTGAAGAGGGTGTGCTGAAATGGTTTGGAGAATGAGTGAAGAGAGTTGACAAAGAGGATGTATGTGTCAGTAGTCGGGGTAGCAAGAGGAGTAAGACCAAGTTGGAGATGGGAGGATAGAGTGAGAAAGATTTGGAGTGACTGAGGCCTGAACATGCAGGAGGGTGAAAGGCGTATACAGGATAGATCGAATTGGAATCATAGGGTATACAGGGATCGACTTCCTGTCACTGGACTGAACCAGGGCATTTGAAGCGGCCGGGGTAAACCATGGAAAGGCCGATAGGGCCTGGGTGTGGATAGGGAGCTGTGGATGACAGCTCGAGAATGGATGCGGCATGTCTTCGCCTGTTCCGAGCGCTACCTCGCTAACGCGGGAAACGGTGTTCAGGTAAGGAAAAAAAATAAAACCTGTACATGGTTTTTATCTAAGTGTTGATATTAACTGCAATGCTCGCAGATGGTGACTCACCTGTTGCCTGTTCATTCTCAAATTATAAATTGTTTTTTGGCGCAGGATACCAGGCATATTTTGGTAGTTTTTTTGTTCAGATGGTAACGTATCTGTTGTCTCGAGGTGGCAGGGCATCTGTTGCATGTTTTGCTAGAAGATAATATATCACTTGCTTGTCTTTTGGATTGTGTCTGGATGATAAAGCATCTGTTGCTGGTGGTGTTAGTTTGTAAAGGATGATGCATTTGTAGCATGTCTTCTTGGACGCCTGTAGAGGGTGATGCATTTGTAGCATGTCTTCTTGGACGCCTGTAGAGGGTGATGCATTTGTAGCATGTCTTCTTGGACGCCTGTAGAGGGTGATGCATTTGTAGATGTCTTGACGCCTGTAGAGGGTGATGCATTTGTGCTTGTGGACGCCTGTAGAGGGTGATGCATTTGTAGCATGTCTTCTTGGACGCCTGTAGAGGGTGATGCATTTGTAGCATGTCTTCTTGGACGCCTGTAGAGGGTGATGCATTTGTAGCATGTCTTCTTGGACGCCTGTAGAGGGTGATGCATTTGTTGCTTGTCTTGGTGGACGCCTGTAGAGGGTGATGCATTTGTTGCTTGTCTTCTTGGACGCCTGTAGAGGGTGATGCATTTGTTGCTTGTCTTGGTGGACGCCTGTAGAGGGTGATGCATTTGTTGCTTGTCTTCTTGGACGCCTGTAGAGGGTGATGCATTTGTTGCTTGTCTTGGTGGACGCCTGTAGAGGGTGATGCATTTGTTGCATGTCTTCTCGGACGCCTGTAGAGGGTGATGCATTTGTTGCTTGTCTTGGTGGACGTCTGTAGAGAATGATGCATCTGTTGCTTGTCTTGTTGGACATCTGTAGAGAATGATACATCTGTTGCTTGTCTTGGTGGTCATCTGTAGAGTTGCTTGTTTTGTTGGATGTCGATGACGCACCTGTTGCTTGTTTTGGTGGACGCTTGTAGACGATGCATCTGTTGCTCGTCTCGTTGGACTTATTTAGAGGATGGTGCCTCTGTTCTTAGTCTCGTTCGTCGGTGGTGTGTGGGGAGAAGTCTTGTTACTCGACCTGTTGGTCGTCTGTAGAGGGATAATGTGTCTGCTTCTCGTTTAAGACTGGGTGATGCGATAATGCCCATGTTGGGTTATGGTCCTCGAATGTGCTGGTCATGTTGGCGGTGGTGTGCGGCTGGTGACCTGCCTGTGTCCCTCCTGATGAGCAAGCTTTGGTCGCTGTGTTATTAACGCACCAGTCGATGGTGGTTGTCCGTTGATGATGTACCCGTCCAGGGCCGTCGTCGTCGTCGTTGTTGTTGTTGTTGTTGTTGTCTCTGGATGATGATGCGCCTGTTGATGATGGCTGATGTCTCGATGCTGCGTGTGTTGATGATGGCTGATGTCTCTTGATGATGCGTCTGTTGACGATGGCTGATGTCTCTTGATGCTGCGTCTGTTGATGATAGCTGATGTCTCTTGATGATGATGATGATGTGCCTGTTGATCAGGTGGTGTTTGTCTCATGGTAGTGCACCTGGTGGTGGTGGTGGTGGCAATAATGCACCTGCTGGTGGTCGCTGGTGTGCTTTCTCCACAATTGTTTTCGGAGATGAATCTAAAAGGGAAAGTTTACATCCAGGTACACTGTTGTGATCCAGACATCCTCACCCACCGTACTGCGGATTAGGTCCCCCTTTTCTCTCTTTAAGAATGGACTTTTGAGTCTTGAGTTGTTAAGAGAGTCGTGCTTTTGCATGCTTCCACTCGTTAGGTTTACATGTCGGACGTGAATCTTCAGTGTGGTTGTTTGATCAGTAAAAGCCACCGTTGTTACTTTGTGATTGATATCGGCGTTATCAGTTGTGGTTGTAAGTTTTACGTGAGATTGTTATCAGCTGCGGCGACAGCAGTTAGGTGGGACTGATACCTGATATCTGTGGGTCGTCCTCGAGTCGACAAAGGCATTTCTTCTGGGGTTGTTGAGTTTTCACGCATCTTTTGACGCGATTGCTTAGATTTTTTTTTTTTATTGGAGAATTGCAGGGCTTGTTCATTGGTGTATGATTTAGTAAGTTGTACTCGCTGTCATACAGATCAGTCAGCACTAACGTGTTGTGAAATATATGTATGTTACCACAGACAGGAGTAGTACAGTTTTGTCTTCTCATATCCAGTCTAAGAATCCAGCCTCGCTTCGGATCACAGTGTGATTAGTTTGATTTTCCCTTATCATTCTGTAAGGCAACTTTAGTGTGGTAGAAACTTGTCGACGCTCCTCGGTATTAAAAGTCTTCAATATGGCGATGAGTACAGCCCATGTTCTATATAGGGATCAGTTGGAAACCGATCCTTGTGACGTGGCTGGATTGACGATTAAGGGAATACGATTATAGCTCCTAATACCGTCGGCCAGTAATGGCTTAGTTACCTATTTTTGATACAGTTCAACCTGTCGAAACGTAGTCTCGGGGGAGAATAAACTGACGTTTGTATCACATTACATAGACTTCTGTAGCCTTGCTGTACCAGATTAGGAGAGCTGAGTATAATAGGCTCGCCAATACGGTACCTGTCTGGTACGGGATCCTTTGAGGTTTGGTGCGAGCTGTTTAGGGTGGTTCGGTCCCCGTCGGGCACGGGTTGGTGGTTGGTATACCACACCAAATACTCACCGGAAACCCTGAGTGGTGAAAGGACTACTCTCTCTCTCTCTCTCTCTCTCTCTCTCTCTCTCTCTCTCTCTCTCTCTCTCTCTCTCTCTCTCTCTCTCTCTCTCTCCCGTCCCTTCCCCCCATCTCCCACATGATCCCACCTACCACTGGTAGAAAAATGAGTTATCAGCCGATTATTAATCCCATCCCTTTGCCTTCTTAAGAGCTGTCCAGAGCTGTCCTTCCTCCTCTCTTGTGCATTGCATCATTATCATTATAATCATCATGATCATCATAATTATCATTATCTCATCATCATCATGGTGACACACACACACACACACACACACACACACACACACACACACACACACGCACCTTTACTTTCATTCTCTCTTAAAGACACACCCTCGCCTTTTACGCATCCTTCCATTCTTCTCTCCTGTCTTTGTGCTCCACCCTGGGCTGCCGGATCCCGCCCCACACCCTCGACACACACACACACACACACACACACCAGCGAGACCTTAACCTCGTGGAAACGCACTCTGTTGTCTTTAGGGACTGGGTCGTTGGTGGGTAAGGGGGAAGCAACACCAACACCCACTCTTCACACGATAGAGAACGGGAGATGGTTATTAAAACCATATAACTTCATTGAAACTTTTCCCCCCCCCTTTTGTTTGCCAAAGCGACTGCCAGCGACGCACGGAAGTGGCCCAAGGACAAAATTGTCTGGGTGGGGATCATAAGTTGTGAGAAATGGTATTTTGGTCCTTTGTGCGTGTAAGCGAGCGTGTCTGCTGCATGATCCATGCAGTGGACGGGAAAAAACAGGCGTGAGCAACGGGATAAGAAGAGGTAGGGGAGTGGACGGTGGTGGTGTGGAGAGGGATGGAGTTGGAGGGAGGGAGGGAGAGATGGTGGGTAACGGTAGGAGAAAGCGAGACGTCATATCATGGTCATCTCTTGCGCCGTTTTGTTATGGGGTAAGGATGGCAGGTAGGTGATGGCGGAGGAGTTGCCTCTCTACCCGCACGCCGCCGTTAGGCAGAATAGAGGACGCGTGAAAGGCGTTTGTCCTGTTTTTAGGTGTGGGTTGGCGGCGGTGGCGGGTGGGATACGGCAGTGGCCGTCTTTAGATGAATTTTTGGCAGAGTCCCCGACCTGGGAGTCTAGTTACAGCCAGTGTTGTTACTGGTGCACTCTTGTGCTTGTGTAGTTTGTGTTATGGTTGCCAGTGCTTGACGGACATGCTTGTGGCATGAGACAGGGCAGAGGATTGGGTAGCAAAGTTTGAATTTCCTTGGTTACGTTGCCCCCGGAGCTGGGAAGACTTGGATAAGACCACCCCTCTGTCTATAGAGATGAGGGAGCCTCGTGAATTGGTAGAGATGTTATCGATTGTACTAGGGTGTTGAGGTTGTATCGTGTGTCGTGCACCTGAAAGTGTATCCTCAGCCTCTCGACCTGAGGTTGCATGTGGGAATACTGGAACTTGGGTCATCAGGTGAGCCCTCCTCCTGACGAGAGGTTATGCGTGGGGATGTTAGGGATTAGGTGGTCAGGCGAGTCTCCTTGACCTGCGGTGTGTGTGTGTGGGAGTGCTAGAACCTGGGCGTCAAGTCAGCGCAGGAGGTGCCTTGCCTTCCACCCAGCACGGGAGGCGCATCTCCGTCACCTCAGGTAGCACCCGTGTTCCCCCTCCCACCCCCCAACCCCGAGCACCACCACCCCAGTAATATGCCAGAGGCTGTCTCCCACGTCTCGAGATCAGTATTGGACTAGGGTTCTTGGGTCCCAGTAATATGCCAGAGGCTCTCTCCCACGTCTTCAGGAGCAGTATTGTCCTTGGATTCTTCAGGACAGGGCTAAGATTCTGTAGGTTTTTAGTAATATGCCAGAGGCTCTCCACCACGTCGCGGGAGCAGAATGAGACTCGGATTCTGGAAGACTTAGGGCCTGGATTCTTCAGGTTTCAGTAGAATGTTAGAGGCTTGTTCCTAAGTTGTAGAAGTAGTGTTGGGCTACGATTCTTCAAGAGGACAGTAACAGGGTAGGAGGGTAGGCGTTTACGTAGGAGGGTAGACGTTTACAAGGATGTGCAGTTGAGTTTTGTATGTAATATGACGATGGAGTAACGTTAAGCGTTTTGGGAGATGTCTTCTTCGTTGTGCTTGTTTATCTTGAGAATGATGTTGATTTGGCAGGGGACACACGGACTCGGGTTAGTTCCTAGTGCACTACTTGGATGTATATGTGTAATGCTCGGTTTGGTTCCACTTCACACTGTAGAGGGCGAGGCCACTGTGAGGGTGGGAGTTGTAGGGTGTATGGTGTTGTGGTCAGTATGAGGAAGGCAGTCGTGGGTGTGTGGGTATCCAGTGTGAGGATGAGAGTTGTTGGGTGTGTGTTGCGAGGTTGGTGTGAGGACGGCAGTTGTAGGGTGGATGGTGCGTGGCCAGTGTGAGGAGGCTTGAGAGGCATGTTGTGGAGTGTTGGTGACGCAAGGCCCGTCCCACACGCCCTCCTCCTCCTCCTCCTCTTTATATTTTGGCCACACTCGACACACGGTCCAGGGTCTGCCTCGTAGGGTGGCGAACTACTGTGCATTCTGTACATCGTTAGTATGGTGTATAGTGTAGAGTGTTAGAGGGCTAGGGGTTATCATGGGTTACGGCAAGGGAGGATACTTTGGCTGGTGTTAGTTAGGCAGGGGAGGCTCACAGGACGCTATCAGCGGGCATCCGGCCACAGCACTGTGCGCCATTGGCATGCATGGCATCACCAGACTGCTATCACAGCCAGACTGCCGCCACCACTATCCCCGCACCTCACTTCTCTCTCACTGCTGACTACCTCACTCTTCCCTCCAGACCTGATTCTTCTCTCCGCTGCTTGTTCCTCCGCTCTTTCTACCTCGTACGGCCCTTGTCACCACTAGCAACGTCGGTAATTTTTATGACGGTAACCGCCTTCACTGAACATCATCGTGATCAGCATTTACACCGTCACCACCGGCAACCCCATCAGCAACACAGGCAGCGCACCCCATTTTGCAACACAAGCAACACCAACCTCAACACAAGCAACACCACTACCGTCGCTGGGATTATAACCACGCACGAACTTCTTCACATGGTTCCGCTAAGACCTATAAATCTCTGGTAATCCAAATATTAGTCCAGGTTCCCGTCCCTGAGCAACCTCGTGATCCCACTATGCAACGCATGTTGTGTGTGCACGGCTGACCCCAGTACACATCCACCTTCAGGAGAATGTTTCACTCCCTGGGGGCACGACTCCCCCGAGCACACCGGTACAGCCCGGTGGTGTGGTGGCCCGGCTTTTGATGTGGGCTGGGCCCTTATGGGTGAGGTGAAAGGCCTGATCATCATACTTGAGGGGTCGTACCGTCATGCTCAAAGGGGTTAAGAAATGGGATCATGATGAGTGAGGCTCTCTTGACCTTGAAATCGGATGTTAATGATGTCAATGTAGAATTGTATGGTTATTGCTAATGAAGATGTAGCCTTCAGAAAAAGAACAGCGCAACAAAGGACCCTCCGGTAGGGCTGGAACATCCTGCGTAGTAACAAGCATAGACGATTGTAGCTCTTGCCTCAGGCTACCTGCCTGTGGTGTCTTGCCCACTACGTAGCGTGTGGGACGGTAAATAAAACGACGAAAGATGGTCACTAAGGACTACCTCTCCCGCCTTGAGAGAGTCTGTGATACTTGTATTAGTGTACTAGGCTATTGTACTCGTCATGTCCACGGACTTTGTACAGTGTATGACCCTGGACCCTTGTATGGTGAACGTCCTTGGACTGTAGATTGGTCTGTATGCTTCCAGATACAGACTTAGACAACAGTTTCAGAACCAGCTGACTGATCGGGGTATTGCATATTTAGAAATGAAAGAATAGAGGTACATGTGTATAAGAAAATGTGTTGAATCCATAAATATTCATGAACTACAAGTCGGATTTCTTTTTTTTTTTTTCTCTTCTTTCCCCCCCCTTGCTTTCGTAAGATGTTGGCATGAGGTTCTTAAGAGGTCGTAAGGTTCGACCACAGTTATGTGAATCACAGGCCGACAGTTCCCTTGATTTGGACATTATTGCCAGCACTTTGGAAATAATATTAATCGACTTCATGTTTTGATGTGTAAAGTGAGTGTTAAGTAGCACCCACGGGTTGTCTTTCTTAAGATGCTCTTGCTCAGAAAATTCATGACTTACACATTACACAGACAGACAGAAGTGTGGTTAACGACAGTGTTGTGATGTAGATATGTCTCGGGATATAAATAGATCTGGCCGGGACTTCTGGATCCGTCATATCCAAGGGCTATTGCATCGGGCATGTCCCAGGACGTCTTATAACTTGCCTCGTCTTGGTCATTTGTACCACACGTGCTGTGCACTGTTGTGTCGTGGATATTCAGGTCTCCCCGCTTGTATATTCAGTGATGTACGTATGTTTTTGTAAGGTTTAGATTCACAGAAGTTTATTGAAAGGTCGGCCTTGAACCGGGTTTTGTTGTCTCACTGATAATGATGTTATCTTGGTCACCTTGGAAGTAGCTATGACAGAAGTGTGTGCACGTCGTTGGCGTTATCATCAAGGAACCAGGATGTGTTGTGAGGCAGCGACGCGTCGTGTCGTGGTAGCTGCGGCGACATTTATTTCCTCCTTCACTTGCTTGGCTTTGGTCGTGTCTTGTGTTATATATGACTCGTCTCTCATGGTCCACGTGGTTCATGTCTTCCATATGGTCTCCTCTTTCTCGTTCACATGGCCTCAATTCTAAATGGCTCCTCTCTGTCGTGCATCCCCCCTCCCTCCCCCTTCTGGTCCACATGACCCCTTCTTTGTTCCTGTAGAGGGTTCCTATGCTCCAGCTTGGCCTGTCACTCTCCTACATAGCTTCTCTGTGTTCTACATGGCTCCTTTCTCTTCCACATAGGCCCTTCTGTTCGACATGGCTCATATCCGTTGTGTTTCGTCCGGTTCGTCTGCGATAAGTCCTGCCTACAATGTTGTTATGCTTACTTTGGCCTTGTTTGTTGCTCTCTAGATGCTCCATATACATCGCTTCTTCTATACATCATAAGAATGCGCAGTGTACGCCTCCGGTCATTTGATAATTTAATGGACTCCGATGTATACGAATGAGTGCACTCTTCATCCTTATTTGACCCCTAGAGGAATGTGGTTGACATTCACACCACGAGTACTTCGGAGAAATGCATTCGTCATCCGCCTCACGTGGAGGCATGCACTCGCTACTCACGTGCCAAAGGGAAGTGCATTCATCACCCGCACTCGGTTTTGTTCAGTCTGGTTGACGTCAGTATATGTTGATGGTTCCGGCTCATTGATCTCCATGCTGTGGGGAGTCATTAGACCCACCTGCCCCCGTCTGAGGATTGCTCTCGTCACCCACTTTCTCTCCGAGGAGGTATGACACCTCTCATCCACCTTCCCTTGACGGATGCACTAAACATCCACGACCCCTCGAGGTCTGCCTTCTGTCAATCACCCGCTGTTGCCAGATGAGCGTGCCATTCAGGTGTCCTTGAGCAGTGCACTGGTCACCACCTTCCTTTCAGATACGCATTTGGCTCACCCCCATGATCTGGAAGTCTGCACTTGGCCCGCCCCATGTCATGGAGGTATGCACTTGGTCCTCCCTGTGCTCTCAGGTTATGTACTTGGCCTGCCTTAGTGCACAGAGGGTATGCATTTGGCTCACCTCATGCCCTCGAGGTATGCACTTGTCCCACCCCATACCTTGGAGGTATGCATGTACCCCCAATAATCCCTGGAGGTTTGCATTTGACCCCCGATATTCCTTGGAGGTATGCACTGCCCCACCCCATGCTTTTGTAGGTATGCACTTGTCCACTGTGCCCTGGGGTATGCAGTATCACTGTCCCAATCTGTTCACCAGTTAGTCTGCATTCGACGTCCACTTTCCCCCGGGAAATGCAGTAGAACTGCCAAATAACAAGACGAAGAATGCCATGGTTGTCATCAGCCACCCGACTGACGTGCTTTGCCAACCATCTTGCGACCAGTGCTGATGGCTTGACCTTGCTATCATCATCCCTCAAGGGTCAGGAGAAAGGCCAGGTCATTATACCCAGGGATCGAACCATCGACTTCAAGAGGGTGGAATGGAACCCAGAGGAAACAGTACAACACATAGCGAGTCAGGTTGTCATGTAAGGGGCCGTGTGATACACTAAGGTTTGTATCATGAATGAAGGAAATGGGAGGGGGAAGAGGTCTTTCCTTGCCTTGGATGATATGGGCCTGTGTGTCTGCTCGGCCTATTCTGGCTGGGTACAGGGGACGTCCTGCTCATCTAGAATTCTGTGCACTTGAGCACAGTCACACCCTTTATCTCGTTTTGGTGTAGCACACGTCTAAGTTCCTCACCAGTCCGCGTCAATGTAATTGTTTAGAAAACAGGTATTGAAAATAGAGGGAGGAGAGTGAGTGAGGGCGTGTTGGGTTATCACGGGTAATCTTGGAGGGTGTTATCTGAGGTGACACCTGCTCCGGGCCTCCAGACCAAGCCAGTGCTGCCAACACCACCAACCACCACAAGCGCCTCGCCTCCTCCCCGCTCCTCACACTCCTCTCCCGCGCCGGTTCACTCCTATAAAGGGGCGAATTCCGGCCAGATTAACAGCTTTGTTTTGCTAGTGTGGTGGGGGTCAGAAGGCAGGTTTTTAAGGTTTTTCTTAATCTACAAGTTGGATGTGGCTGGAATTTTGTGGGTTTGCACTTTGCCTGACAAACTTTTTTTCCGAGTGGAAACTGGTACACCATTTGTAAATTGTCCGTCCGCCTAAAGTACTGTGGGAACGTTAACTCCCCACGGGATAACAGGCAGCCTACGTTGGTGGCTTGCCCATGCTAATAGTGCCACCGCTGCCTGGCGTACGTATGGAGTTCGTCCAGCCCCTCCTTTGTACACGCACTTGGTTTGTAATACGTACATGTATGACGTACGGTAACTTAGTGATCGTTATGGAAGGTCGGCAGAGATCGCTGGGATGCCTGGAGCTGGTAAGAGGGTTAATGAGGTAGAGTTATTGCATTATGGCAGTGTTTGGTGTCGGTGGGCGTAGGATGACTTACGTCGGCTAGAGGGTCCCGTCCGGATGTACGAGAGTAAACTGGGCGGCAGGAGGCAGGCGAGGGGGCACGTGAGGCTTGCCTGTTCTAGGGCAGGGGAAGGCATCTCAGGAACTTGTCCCACGTGCTGGGGAATGCAAGGAGGTAGGGGTGAGGTTGTACAACCTCACAACATCCCCACATCCTAGTCTTATCCTCATCATTTCACACCGTTTTCTCACCACCTTGTGTATCTTATCATTTCTCATTTATTCCCTTGGTCTGTTTTCTCATCCCTTACCCAGGACGATTATTTACATCATCCCACCCTCCTCCTCCCTTACCAATGCCTCCGTGATGATGGTTGTGAAATACCTCGTGCCTGCCTCGTCAGGTGCGACCTTGTGTGGCAAGCATTGCTTGTTGTTGGACGGCTTAGGTTCATTACATATTGATCTGACCTTTATCATGCATTCAACTTTTGTCCTGAGATCACTTGGGTGACGTGTGCCGTGGAACGGGAGCAGCTTTACCGGGGTGTGCAGCGTCGGTGGTCCCCTGGATCATCTGGTGGATCCGGTTGGAGTGCATCCGTGGGTTGATTGACCGGGGCTTTGGATCTTCCTGGGGTTGGTGGGGTCCGGTTGTGAATCTTCAAGGGGTTGGTTGACCGAGCTGTGTATCACCTCGGGGATGGTTGACCGAACTGTGGATCTTTCAGGGGATGCTAGACGGAACTGTGGATCTTCCAGGGGATGCTAGACCGAATTGTGGATCTTCCAGGGGTTGCTAGACCGAACTGTGGATCTTCCAGGGGATGCTAGACCGAACTGTGGATCTTCCAGGGGATGCTAGACCGAACTGTGGATCTTCCAGGGGATGCTAGACCGAACTGGATCTTCCAGGGGATGCTAGATCGAACTGTGGATCTTCCAGGGGATGCTAGACCGAACTGTGGATCTTCCAGGGGATGCTAGACCGAACTATGGATCTTCCAGGGGTATGTTGTGCGTACTATGGGTTCCCCAGGGGTTGACTGAGTGGACGAGAGATCTGCCAGGAGTTGGTTGATCGGGCTGTGGGGTCGTCCTCGAATTTCTGGTTGACCGTGCAGTGACTTACTGTGGCTGATTGATTGGTCTGTCTTATGATACAAACACAGCTTGACCAGGCACTTACACTTTCAGGGGGGGGGGTGGACTGGTCTGTGAATCTTTTAATGGCTGATCGTCTAGCTTGCGGATTTTACCAGCCGGTGAGGCAAATTGTAAATAAGATAAAACGTTTCTGTTAACTGAATTACGAATTGGAACCCAACCGATGACTTTGTTTTTTTTTTCCTTTTGAGAGCGTCGAGGGAAAAGCACGCTTGGTGTAGCTTGTACGTCCTGGTTTCACCTGCTGAAGTTGCTCTGTGGGCGGCCCAGTTTATAGGTCTAGTAATCTCCGTTATCTGCATGATATCGAGTGTGTCAGACTAGAGGGGGCTTGTGAGAAGAGTATCCAGGTAAATACCTGCGAAGATTGTTTCGTTATCTGAACGAGGGATAATCAGGTAGCACCGTGTTTACGATTTTTTGAATTGTTTGATTGCTAATAACTTATATTTGGGTAAGTATATATATATATATATATATATATATATATATATATATATATATATATATATATATATATATATATATACGTAGAAAAGATGAGTTAGGAGTTACTGCAGCGAGACTTATGACAGTTTGAGGTAGGAGTTAAAGTGTTGTTTGTGGCGAGCTTTCTTGCCTGTGAGGCTGCATTTACATTATTATTTTTTGTTGGTGTTGTTGCAATACACTGCCATAGTTTTCATTTTACCCTCTTCGGTATTTTCTCTCGTCTCCTTCAACGCTCATCTCGGAGGGACACTTTTTTCAACATGCTCCTCTGAGGACTTCCTCCTCCAGCGATTTCTTTTGCCCACGCCCTCCTCCTCCTCCTCCTCCAACGACATATTTCTGCTAGCACGTCCTGTACACCTTCAGCGTCTTGGTATTCCTGGGTTCTTCTCCATTCCCCTTCTCCCCTCAGCACTCTTTCCCTCCAGTGCCTTATTTCTCCACTTTGAAGAGAAGTTATGATTATGAAGTATATTACCAAGCCTAGCGAGGCTGCAACTGCAGACCTGAGGGAGGTGGTTGGATGTTAGTCATGATTCGGACCAAGTTATTTTAATAGACATTTGGATCATCATCGTTATTTTGATAGATTTTTGGAACATGATCGTTATTTTGATAGACAATTGGAACATTATCGTTACGGTTTAACCCACTGCGAACGTTGGTGGTGGGACTCGTGAGGAGTGGTGACCTGGCCTTTGACCTAACGCGTAAGGTTTAGGTCAAAGGTTGCGGCATCGGATCTCGAGTGTTTCGTCATCGTGCTCTTAAGAATGCACCGCCGTGCTCACTGGGGTTAAGGACCTTCATTCGGGATGTTCCCGAGTTTTGCGTCTTACCTGACGCTGTTGTGGTTGGCATCAGCTGCGAGCAAGCGCCAACAGCAGCAGCAGCAGCCAGGAGCAAGAGATGCTCTCAGAGCAAAACTCGTGGGGAATTTAAAAGCCAAGCCCCGTGACCAGCAGCCAGTTGGAGAACATTTTTGTATCTGATTATTTTAGCAGACACGGGCGCCCCGCCGCGGATGTGGTGGCTGCGTAGCGCTGAGCTCGACCGGACGGACACCCAGCCCGAGATGCCGAGGGTGCTGGCAGATCCCGGTGCTGTGGTGAGATTTTTATAGCCAGATTTACGACACGTAATCACACTTCTGCCTGATGATCTGACATTACTTCGGTGTGAAGTTATTTAATGTTTTATTTTTATTTTTAAACGAGATCGCTCGCGAAGTGTTCTGAAGTCATTGAAGTCTATCGTAAGTGTTGTAGGTCGACAGATTGGGTTGGGTGGAGTACATACGGCAGGTTTTAAGGTAGGATTAACTCTCTCTCTCTCTCTCTCTCTCTCTCTCTCTCTCTCTCTCTCTCTCTCTCTCTCTCTCTCTCTCTCCATCAGCGGCTGAAGAGGCTCTTCCATCGCTAGCACCAGGCTCGTCACCACCATTTTTGGTCTCCGTAGTTTTTCATGGTTGATGATATTTGTGAGGAGGCAAAGCCTAGGGCACCGGTAGCCACAGACCGACGCGCGGCGACAGAAGACGACCGTTCACCTGCCGCCCCCCCACGTCCCCACTCGTACAGGCGATACTGACGGATTAGTAGCACAGTATTGGCCGCGCCGCCTGTTGCTCTGTGGACACCACTCCCGTTACTAAGGCTTCTGATGGTGCCGGCAAATATTAGCATGACATTTCAGATGTTGCTTGTCTCGTCAGCCAGCCAGCCTGAGTCACTGCGGTGGATTATCACGCGGTCTGTCTGTGTGGCCTACACATGCCTGGAGATGTGGTATTCACGGAATGAACCGGGTTACTTCCGTGGTGAGAGGAAGTTGGTAGTGTGAAGTAGTGTCGTAGTGCAAGGTGCAGAGGGGGTGTGTGTCTGCAACTGGATTGCAACGCCATCTGTACCTGGCTTAATGATAGGAAGTCCCACGTTCATGAGTAGCCACATAAAAGCAGTGTTATAGATAACGCTGATCCTTTTACGACTCGAGTGGTTGAATAAGACACTATCATAGTGATTTAACCCCATGAAAATGCGATTCAACACCTCGAACTTACCCTCCCGCCCCATCCTATGACTACGACGATTATAATCCCTATGAGTACGACGATTATAAACCCTATGAGTACGACGATTATAAATACTATGACTACGACGATTATAACCCCTATGAGTACGACGATTATAACCCCTTATGAGTACGACGATTATAACCCCTATGACTACGACGATTATAACCCCTTATGAGTACGACGATTATAACCCCTTATGAGTACGACGATTATAACCCCATATGAGTACGACGACTTTAACCCCTGTGACTACGACGATTTAACTGTGGGTGGGACGACGACTTTTAAGACGACTGATCATAATCACCTCACATGAGGACGAACGAGTCCTCGGAGATATCCAGGAAACGTGGAAGGGTTGTGTGATACGTGTCGGAGCGTCATTATCAGGTGTCGAGTGTTACACGCTCACTTCAAGAGGACCTGGATGACCCATTGCGTTGTAGCTACCGGTTGGGGGAGGTCCTCGAACCGTGACCGGATTCCGTTACGTACGAATTTTATCGGTTCCTGCCGCCGTGTCGCACCGCCGGTCGGTGTACATAATGGTGTCGTTCCAGTCTTCTCGTGTTATTCATACTGTTATCATCATCACCATCTTCATCATCATCTTTCCCCCCCCCCCAGTTCTTTATCCTCCTCCTCTTCCTCCTTCACCACCACCACCACCACCTCCGTGAGCCTGGCCTTGCAGCTAAGCACCAGCTTGGCTTCCACACAGGGATCCACCAGCCAACTGCCGGCCTCCCAGATGGTGTTTTATTGGTGTACAATATTGATGGTGGGTTGTGGAATATTATTATTATTATTATTATCATGCGGGGAACAGCACGAGCAGATTTGCTAGACATGTTATTTAGGTTTATATATATATTTATGATATAAAGATTCGTGCCTTTTTTCGTGGTAATATTTACTTTAGTTATTATTAATTCAAGAGATTGTGTCTGTTGTGCGTCGCGTTGTGTCGGAAGGGGTTTTACAACGTCGAGAATGAGCGTGCGAGCGATGGTATCGCCTTGACATTTTCATTCATTCTTGAATGATAAACTATTGATTACAGGAAGAGATTCCGACTCTCTTATCGTAGGGTTACCAGTGGGACAAGTGCCCTTTGCCTGCCCGAGCTTGAAAAGCGGTTTTTATTTCAGTTATTTTCCTTTTTCCCACTTTTCAGTGCCACTCCTGTTGTTTTAAGAAGGAGGTAAGGAAAGGGGTGTTGAAGGGCGTGAAATTTGAAGAAGAAGAAGATGATGATTGATATGGCAAGTTACATCATGGCGGTTAATGCTGTTACGGTCTGTAGACGCGTCAGGTATAGTGAAATAGCAAGGCGTGAGGGGGGGATTCACTTGATGGGTCGGGCCTGTAAATTACTGTGGGAAGGCGAAGCGTGTAAAATGATGGCCGTTAAATTATTCCAAGACATTTGATATGTCATCATGGGTGAGTTTGTAAGGAGTGTCAAACCTGGAATTATTAGGCGTGTATAAAGTTGGTCGTGATAACTAGGCTTGTAAAGTTGGTCGTAATCGCGAGGCACATAAAGTTGATTGTGATCGCTAGGCTTATAAAGTTGATTGTGATCGCTAGGCTTGTAAAGTTGATTGTGATCGCTAGGCTTGTAAAGTTGATTGTGATCGCTAGGCTTGTAAAGTTGATTGTGATCGCTAGGCTTGTAAAGTTGATTGTGATCGCTAGGCTTGGAAAGTTGGTCATGATCGCTAGGCTTGGAAAGTTGGTCGTGATCGCTAGGCATGTCAAGTTGATCGTGATAGCTAGGCTTGTAAAGTTGCTTGTGATCGATAAGCTTGTAAAGTTGATCGTGATAGGCTTGTAAAGTTGGTCGTGATAACTAGGCTTGTAAAGTTGGTCGGGATGGCTAGGCTTGTAAAGTTTGATCGTGATAGCTAGGCTTGTAAAGTTTGATCGTGATCGCTAGGCTTGTAACGTTTGATCGTGATAGCTAGGCTTGTAAAGTTTGATCGTGATAGCTAGGCTTGTAAAGTTTGATCGTGATAGCTAGGCTTGTAACGTTTGATCGTGATAGCTAGGCTTGTAACGTTTGATCGTGATAGCTAGGCTTGTAAAGTTTGATCGTGATCGCTAGGCTTGTAACGTTTGATCGTGATAGCTAGGCTTGTAAAGTTTGATCGTGATAGCTAGGCTTGTAAAGTTTGATCGTGATAGCTAGGCTTGTAACGTTTGATCGTGATAGCTAGGCTTGTAACGTTTGATCGTGATAGCTAGGCTTGTAAAGTTTGATCGTGATCGCTAGGCTTGTAACGTTTGATCGTGATAGCTAGGCTTGTAAAGTTTGATCGTGGTAGCTAGGCTTGTAAAGTTTGATCGTGATCGCTAGGCTTGTAACGTTTGATCGTGATAGCTAGGCTTGTAAAGTTTGATCGTGGTAGCTAGGCTTGTAAAGTTTGATCGTGATAACTAGGCGTACATGTAAAGCATCCAGTGATTAGAAAGCACGTAAAGTCATCTCGAGATACCATCTTGAGGTAGCAAAGCTTGATGGCGACGAGACTCGTCGTAATTAGTGAACTTGCCTCGAGTAAGCTTGACATAAACTGTCCGGGAAATTCCGAAAAATCCCCGGTGAGTAAGCTGCACGGGTGTATCCCAAGAAATCCATGGAAAAAAAAAAGAGGATCAGGAAAAAGAAGATAACTGATCGTGGAGTGGAATCTCGTGCGATATATATATATATATATATATATATATATATATATATATATATATATATATATATATATATATATATATATCTTTCTTTCATACTATTCGCCATTTCCCGCATTAGCGAGGTAGCGTTGAGAACAGAGGACTGGGCCATTGAGGGAATATCCTCACCTGGGCCCCTTCTCTGTTCCCTCTTTTGGAAAAAAAAAAAAAAAAGTTAGAGGGGAGGATTTCCAGCCCCCCGCTCCCTCCCCTTTTAGTCGCCTTCTACGACACGCAGGGAATACGTGGGAAGTATTCTTTCTCCCCTATCCCCAGGGATTATATATATATATATATATATATATATATATATATATATATATATATATATATATATATATATATATATATATATATATATAAATAATGATGAAATCTTGATAGACAATGGTTTTTGGGGATAAACTCGGTTGCTTAGTTAATGATGTCCCTTTGAGACTTCTGACCTGTCCCAAAGTAATCCCTAAAAGACTCGAGCAAGTGGAGACTGTAGCACACTCGATAGATATAGTGGATTAAAGATATGTTATTCCCTGTGTGGCCCATGGACCCCGATGAAATAGTCTCTGACACCTGTGATTTGAAAAAGTGAAAAAAAAAAGGTCACGATTGCTCGTGTAGGTAAGATTCCCTTGAGACGATGAATCAGTCCCCCAAAAGATTAACAATGGAAGTTGAATGTTATGTAGCCTCATGTTGGCGTGTTGTACTTGTGCCGCAGTCATGTGTTGATGTGTTTGTGAAGGGAAGGTGGGTTTGTTTTTGTGTGATGGTTAGCGAGTATGTTTGTGTGGAAAGGA
This sequence comes from Panulirus ornatus, assembly GCF_036320965.1. Taxonomy (NCBI): domain Eukaryota; kingdom Metazoa; phylum Arthropoda; class Malacostraca; order Decapoda; family Palinuridae; genus Panulirus; species Panulirus ornatus. The sequence goes on along the minus strand of NC_092281.1, from coordinate 17,908,890 downwards.
GCGGTGTGTGTGTGTGTGTTGTGAGGAGGTGTTTGTGTATTTGTATGTTTTTAGGTGGAGTGTATGTCAGTTTTTTTTCCCCTTGTGCGTGTGAAGGTAAGAGAGTGTGTATGCTTGTGTTTTTGTGAGGAAGTGCGAGGAACGTGTGTGGGAACGTGAGGGCCGACTCGGAGGCGCGGGAGAAGACGGCAGCGGCACCACTCCCCAGCCACCAGAAGCCGGACACCTGCCCTGCTAATACAACGTTTACGCCGGGCTTGGTTGGCTCCGGTTACGTCACCATGGCGCGCTCACACACACACACACACACACACACACACACACACACACACACACACACACACACACACACATCTGGTGTATTCATACGTTTTATTTCGCCGTAGTTCAGGTGCTGTCGGGAGACGCTTGCATGTTTGAGAGCTCTGGGAGGAGCATAGATTAAAAGTTTCCTTTCACCGCCCTGCTCTTACCGCACCCTCTTGCACTCCCCCCCCCCCCTTCCCCTCCGCGTCTTCCTCTTTTTCCTTCTCCTACACTTGCTGGCTCTTCTTGCCTCAAGAGATGCGGCTGTTGTCGAAGTTAATTGAAATGAAAGTGAATATGATGGAAAAAAAAATGATACCTATAGTTACATTGTCACTTAATTATACGACGTATTTAGTTACGTAATTATGCACCATGTTGATTCATCAACGTAACATTGATGGAAGTTACGATGACGCTTGAGAGGGAGCGGCGCTGCTCCGGTAGCAGAGCAGCATCTGCAGGACGAGGAACGGCGAACCGGAACATGTGGTGCAGCAGCATCCAGAGTGCAATACGCAGCAGTAGTGGAGGCAGGAGCAGCAGCAGTCCCGGGCTGGCGGTGAAGCTGTACTTGCGGTGAGGGCGGCGGGCAACACCGCCTCGCCATCGATCCCACACTGCCCTACTCCGCCCCAGCCAGCAGCCAGCCAGCCAGCACCACACCCCAAGTGCTGCAGGGCCTCCTCCTGGAGCCTTCGCCACCGCCCGCCCACCCACCCACCCACCCTCCTCGGGCCGGGGACCCGCGCCTTCCACGCCCTCAACCCTATCCTTTTCATTATCAGACGCCATCGCCCGCGTCTCCCGTGCTCTTAAACCTTACTCTGTCCGCAGTCAAACATCACCACCTTCTGCCCAGTCTCCTTACGCCTTCAGTTCCGCAGACACACCCACTAGACCTAGGCACCGCCCGTTTCAGGCCAGACGCTTTCTACGCCCTCCAAGGTTCCTCGCTCGACATTGTTGACCACCAAGAGCATCACCTCACGCGTCGTGCCAAGCGCCTCCCACAACACTTCCCAAACTCCAGGGTTAGACTAGCACATAGGATGACCATGTTCCAGACCTAGCCCTCTCCACGGCCCTGGATGCCCTACACGCCCACAGCCTTACTAAATCAGCAACCGGACATGAACACCACACCCTGGAGTACATAGGGCTCCTAGCCCACCCCTGTAACTTGACTCCTATATCATTCTACCGTCCATATATGTGGGTAGTGACCCAGCCATATTTTTTTTGTTTCTGTGTATATGAATATATGGAGGATCCCGTGTTTAATAATCACCTGTATTTACATAACTACAAGCTCACGTTTGCCGGCTACCTGCAGAGTCTTACCATGTCGGCTGGGAAAATAAAGTGGTGATACTAATGAATTGTCAGTAACCCTTGCTCTCCACGCCCACGCCCTGACATTGCCCACCAGCAGCCCCAAGCGTGATGTTCCCCACGCCAACACCCGCCGCGACACCCAGCCGTCTGCTACAAACTTTCATGTTATGTTACCGGGAGTGTTCAGCCCCCAGACTGCTACAGAAGTTGAACTTCCATGATATTTTACCGGGAGTGTTCAGCCACCCCCCAGACTGCAACAAGGGGTAATAAACCTCCACGTTGCTTTACTAAGGTTACTGTACTAATTCTAGACCGTGACGAAATGGGAATTTTCCAGTAATTTGTCTGCTCACAGTAGTGAAGTCTGTTCCGCCGTCGTGTGACCCTGGTTCTGAAGGGACTGGTCATCTGTTACACCACCAGTTAATGTCGTTCTTTGGACGAGAAAGTTGCTGCTCACCCTTGAGTAGTTCCCCATCAGCACTATTCTTGGTCTGGTTCTGACGGTGGTATGGCCTTGGTGGTGGCGTGGGTTTGATGGTGGTGTGGTATTGCGCCGATGATGGTGTGGTGGCTTTGGTGGTGGTGTGGCTCTGATGGTGGTGTGGTATTGGTGTGGAAGTGTGGCTTTGGTGGTGGCGTGGCTCTGATGTTGTTGGTGCCGCCGTGGCTGTAATGGCGATATGTTGTTAGATGTAGTGTGGCTTCGGTAATATCCTTGGTCTGCTGATGGCTTGGCTTAAATGGTCATGTGGCATTGGTGGTGGCTTGGCTTTGGTGACAGCGTGGCTTTTGTATCTGGTAGGCTTTGGTGGTAGTGAGGTTTTGGGTTTTGTGGCGTGGCTTTGCTAGTGGTGTGGTCCTGGCAGTGGCGTGGCTTTGATAGTGGCGTGATTGTGGTGCTGGCGTGGCATTGTTAAGGGGTATAGCTATGGTAGTGGCGTGGCTTTGTTAATTGTGTGGCTTAGTTTTTGGTAGCGGTGTCATTCTGGTAGTGGCGTGGCTTTGCTAGTGGCTTGCTGTGCCTGGTGGCTGTATATGTAGTCATCCCACAGGTATAGATTTGTTTATGGTGAGGTTGTCTCGGAGGTGAAGCTGTCTCGATGGCTGGGCTTTGTTGGCGATGTGATTTTGTCGTTGTAGATTTTGTTGTGGGTGTAGTGCTGTTGGGGTGGTTGTTGGGATATGGTTTTTGTTGGTGTTGTAGCTGCTCAGAGGGTACAATATAGTCGGTTATTTAGCTTTTTTTTTTTTAACCTACCCTGTAGCTTTGTGTGTGTGTGTGTGTGTGTGTGTGTGTGTGTTGGTGTAGGAGCTTTGTCCTTGATGCATTATTATTCTGGCAGCACGGCTTTCAGCCTGATGAAACTGGAAGCCTTAAATATGTGAAAATTCACCTGTTCAATGTTCGGCGTTAAAAGAAAGTTCTAAAAAATTGTTCGCAGTATCACCGATAAAAAAAGTATATATTTTTTTTTTCCTCCATGTCATACAAACGAATTCATAATTAAGTTAATGTAGCCGGGTGTAAAAGATATTAGTGTGTCGAGAGTAATTCAGCCCCTGAGCAGTGTTGGGTTTCCTCTTATTACTTCAGAGATTACAAAGGTGAACGTGAAATACTGTGACACTGTGAGGGGTCTGATACTGGTAAGGTGTGGGGGAGGGGGATGGTGGTATTTACTTGTTAGTTGTTTATTTGTTTGTGTGTGCGGGGAGTGTGAGCTTTATAGACCATGTTGCCACCTCGCCTTCGTATCCCTCCCTGTTCTCTCGGTATGTACTCTTAATTCTTCAGTGGTGCACGCCTTTGCATTCCTCTGGCTTAGCTTATATACCATGAGGCCACTGCACTCGTGTTGAAGACCGTCTTCTTCACCCCTTTATATTTACTTTTTTTCGGCGAGGTTCTGCCACTGTTTGGCAAAATCACTCGCGTCACCCAGAAACAGTATTGGCTTCAGCACTGTACCCTGAGGGACCCCACTTGTTTAATGTGTGTGTACGTAATTACCTATTTCTGCTGGACCGAGTTGGGGACGGGGAGGGAGTTTTACACTCGTAGGGACCCATCTTTAGAACATTCTCAGCTAACTGTGAGCTTTTCAGGTCATGTCTCAAGTCATTTTAATGCCACTCATCCACCAATCATATACTACAGAAGTACTTCTTTACATCGTTTTTAACAGGTGTCTTGCTTAATTTCATGTCATGGACTCTGTTCTGTCCTTATATCTCTCGAAGAATTGTTTGCCGCCTTCACCAGACTGGTTTTGTAAACCTAAAGGTCGTAATCAGGTCACCACAGTGTGTGTGTGTGTGTGTGTGTTATGCCAGTGGTTGGCCGGGTCCATGTAGCAGTTGGATGATGCCAGGGAACACAAAAGGCTCGCCCAACACATTGTACATTGCAACACCCGGGGTCTGAGGGGCATTGCTTCACGTGAGCCTTGTGTAAGACAGCATGGGAAAGTTTACTACGATTTGTTCGTCCCGACTCCTCCAACCCTGCCATCGCATGTAGGTTTTTTTTTTTTTTTTACTCGAGTACCAAGAGCAATTTGCATAAATATATTTTTTCTAGAGAATTTCATGCGTGACGTTTCACTGTCGAGAGAAAGTATGGGAGGCCACAGAATCTTTTGTTTAGTAGAGTTATGGTTTTTATTTTTGTCGTTCATGAACGAACAGTTTGACAGCCGGAGGGGCTATACTAGAGCAGAGTGAGTATTAGGATTTGGCCTTTTATGTATTCTCAGTGGGAACCAGTTCTAATGGCGCATGCAGAGATAGAGATGAATTTGTGCCTTCACCAGCGCAGTGTGGTATATCTTGTATCGATTAATTTCCTCTAGTGTTAACGAGGTCGTTCGTCGTTTTCCAGAGTCATTGACAAGCAGGCTTTTGCATAGACGTGTATAATGGCCTTCAGTTATGTTAATGAAACAATACTTTTTTTTATTTGTAAATAGAAAAATAGACATAAGCCACTTGATTGTGCTAGAACGACCCTTGAGTATAACGTCCTGGCCTATGACATGACTTAGTGTGATGTAGAAGGTTACGTCATCATACCCGAGGGTCTTAGCGTGAAGCTGGTGGGGTTATGATGTGACGTGACACTGAGAGGGAACCTAGTTGGCCAATTATGCCGATAATTCGCTTTATCAGAAACCTCAACTTGCCCTCTAGTCTTGACATTTATGTTCGGGTAGTGTACTCAGTATTGTTGCGACGAGGAAGACCACTCGTATATATTAATGTGTTAGTGCTTCTGCGTCATGGGTAAGTAGGGAAGGCGCATGAAAATCTACGGCTTGCAGAGTGCAGTTTGTGGCTCGAGTTAGCTTACCACCTCCCGTAAACTTGTTAACAGAGAAGGAGGGACAGCAAGTGACAGGTAGGAAGCGGGGAAACGTGGGTGTGAGGGAGCGGCCATAACGATTTAGGCTTTGGTTGTCGCGGTTACACGGTGAATTTACGACGCGTTGAGCTGAGGCTGATGGACAGACGAAGATGGATATACGAGCCCACCAGGCGGTGATGACCAGGGAGGAAGCGAGTACGTGTGTGTGTGTGTGTGTCTGTGTGTGTGACGAGGACGACCCCCTGCCTGTCGAGTGTACTGAGAACAGCAGCGATCAGGTGGCCACGCCCTGTGGTAACAGGTCAGCAGTGCCAGGCCGGGTGGTGGTGTGCCGACTAGTTTACAAGGGGCGTTGGACTGTGTGACCTCACGGCTTCTGGTCCGGTGAAGCTCACAAGGAACTCCCACAGAAACGTCTTGCTTATACTCTACCGTACAGACCAGCTGCGTGATTACGGGGGGGTGAAGACGGTAATTTCAGACTGAGTCCGAGGTCCACTTGAAGTAAAGTACAGGGTGGGCGAGTCGGTCGTAACTACTGGGGTGAGGGGCAGGCTGACGGAGAAACAGATGGATGGTATGTAAAGAGTAAAATGTCTAGACAGGAGGAGAATGTTTTGCTGGGACTATTTTTCTAAGGTGTGAGAGGGTAGGAGGGAGGAGGGAGTTGACTGTATATGGTTGCGGGCGTGGGAGTTGTCGGGGTTTTAGGAGTTTGATTACAGGGAAGGGAAGCAATGCTTGGAAAGACAACATAGCAGCATCTCTCAGACATATGATGATTACGTCTGTATAACCACAAGTTTTTATTTATTTTGTATTTATTCATTTTTATGTGCAGTGACCGACATGTTTGCGGGATCGAGTGCACGTCCATGCACATCTCTCACCTTCGGGGAAGGGGTGTAAGTGTATCGTTGTAGGAAAGGGGAGGCGGGCCTCGTCCAGCTGCGGTGGAGCTGCTGCAGCAGCAGCAGTTGTATGCGCTGGCTGCTCTGCCAGGGGTTTATAATGCGCCACCACCAACATTTGTCATAACTTTCACCTGCTGTACCCTCTGATTAGGGCGGGGGTTTGTGTTCATGTTGGGCCACGGGATTGATGAGGTTTTATATATGTGTGTATATATATATATATATATATATATATATATATATATATATATATATATATATATATATATATATATATATATATGGTTTGGGCACATGGAGAGAATGAGTGAGGAAAGATTGACCAAGAGGATATATGTGTCGGAGGTGGAGGGAACGAGGAGAAGTGGGTGACCAAATTGGAGGTGGAAAGATGGAGTGAAAAAGATTTTGTGTGATCGAGGCCTGAACATGCAGGAGGGTGAAAGGAGGGCAAGGAATAGAGTGAACTGGATCGATGTGGTATACCGGGGTTGCCGTGCTGTCAGTGGATTGAATCAGGGCATGTGAAGCGTCTGGGGTAAACCATGGAAAGCTGTGTAGGAATGTATATTTGCGGTTGTGGACGTATGTATATACATGTGTATGGGGGTGGGTTGGGCCATTTCTTTCGTCTGTTTCCTTGCGCTACCTCGCAAACGCGGGAGACAGCGGCAAAAAAAAAAGAAAATATATATATATATATATATATATATATATATATATATATATATATATATATATATATATATATATATATATACGAAGGATATGCGAGTGTGCATGCACGTGACCTTAAATATAGCTGCCAGTTGGCCCCCGACATATGTGGAAGACACTTAAAATATTACCATTGGAATCGAAGGATGCAATTGTTATTTTGAGAGAAAAACAAACATATCTTGACCCGAAATCGTTTAATACATTTCTTGGAGAAGAATATAAACTCTTTCATGAAGTTTAAAATGGATGTGAACAAGTATGGTGGTCACGTCGACATGCTGGCCGCAGCCTCCAACAGCCTGGCTGATCAGAGGAGCTGCGCGAAAGCTTGGTCTCGCACTAGGCTTGAGCGGGAAGTAAAACTCCGGAGCCATAATGATGCATGTGTACGTAAGTTAAGACAAGCTTTATATGGAGAGAGGGGAAACTATTTTGGGACCACATTGTTGGGTGTTGTTGGTAAGTCCTTTACCATGTAGGATTAACGATCGTTGACGTTGATTTTGAGTAGACTTTGACGCGCTTAATAGGTTTTCTCTGGAGGGTTAAGTACCGGTAATTTGCTGTCGTTATATCTTGCATCGGCGCCTAATGATGTGGTGGGTGGTGGGTGATTTGTTTGATGAATGAGTTGTCACGATGGGTAGGTGGTTGTTACTGTGTGTGGGGGGGGGGGGGAGTTACCATGATGAGTAAGGTGTTATGTCAGCGGGTAAGTAGATATCATTATAGGGAAGTGGGTATCACAATTGGGTGAGTACCATGCAGCATAGTGGCTTGGTCGGTAAGATAAAGACAGTGGGTACTGCAGTATTCCTTTGTGGCCCATCCTGGCCACAGTGGCCAGGTGTTTCTCTAGCCAGGGGGGCGGGCGGGGCGCTTACCTGGCCACAGTGGGACAGGTCCCTAATTGGCCACGCTAGGGAGGGCTTAATTGGCCACACTAGGGTAGGTCCCTAATTTGCCATGGTGGGGGATATGGTAATTTGCCACTGTGGGGATATGGTTAATTGGCCACGGTGGGGTAGGAGCTTGCTTCACCCCTGGGGCGCGTGCTTATCTTGTCATGCTGGGGAGAATGCTTATCTTGTGCTGGGGAGAGTGCTTATCTTGTCATAGTGGGGAGTTTCCTTACCTGGCTATGGCGGAGTGTATGATTATCTGCTCATGAAGAGGTCTGTTTACCTAGCCATGGTTGGGAGATTGCTTACCCAGCCATGGTGGGGAGATAGCTTACCTAGCCATGGTGGGGAGATTGCTTACCCAGCCATGGTGGGGAGATAGCTTACCTAGCCATGGTGGGGAGATTGCTTACTTAGCCATGGTAGGGAGATTGCTTAATTAATCATAGTTGGGTATGTGCTTCCCCTGCCATAGTGAGTCGAGTGCTCCCCAGACTGTAGTGGGCTCACCTAGCTGGGTTGTGGAGGCTGAGTAGCAGTACCCGGCTGCCTGGTGGGCTCTGCTCTCCTGGCCGTCATTTTATGTGGTCCTCTCTCTCTCTCTCTCTCTCTCTCTCTCTCTCTCTCTCTCTCTCTCTCTCTTCTCTCTCTCGACGTAGAATATCAGCTCAATACTATACCACTAAGGTATCGACTACAGCTTACACGTTTCGAAGTATTATGATTATCGAAAAAAAAACCCAGTCAATCACGCCATATTGGAAAAGGTGGCGTGTGTGTGTGTGTGTGTGTGTGTTTGTGTGTGTGTGTGTGTGTGTGTGTGTGTCGCACTGGTCCGCGGTATGAACATGGATGCGTCCTCGACTTGCGCAAATTGTGTGCATGGGATTTTTTTTCCCCTTCCCGAGATAACGTTCGTGATTATTTGGTTGATGAATCTCAAAATGTTTTGGCAAGAGTCTGAGTGTGTAATTATTGTACGTGCTGCGAAAGTCCTACTGGTTTAGTTTTGTGTTTGCCACGGTGGAGTGTTGTCTCCTGTGGCGTGTCGGAGTCCTCTGTGTGTGCTGTGGTGTGGTATGGTGGTCGTCTCTCGCTGCTTGACTTGAACTTGAAAATTCTTGGCGGCAGGTCACCAGGTATTACTGTTATGCTGGTGCGTATCCTGGATGTCTGGGGGGGTTGGATATGCGTGTGTAAAGGCGAAGAGTTGGAGGATTTGAGAGACTAAGAGGTTAGCTGAGGTAAAGTAACGAGGGAGTTGTGTGGATGGGGACACGAGGGGCCAGCAGGCTGGCTAGGATGGAGTGGAGGGAGGGAGGGAGGGACGAGTGAGCACGACCACCTGCTGGAGCCGCCCCCCACCACCCTCCTCCCACCTGCCCTGCTCACTCTAGTATTAATAGGCTGCCGCACAGCCTTCCTCCCGGGGTAGGCCGCTGCCTCCCAGGTTCCCACAGCAATATATCTGCGGTGTCTCTCTCAGCCACCCCCGACTATTCCTTCCTGTCATAGCTGGCCTGCCTCTTTGTCTCCAGTACACCTCTCTTACTTTCATAAACATCATCTTCCCTCATGTGTATAACTTTGCCTCTACTTTCCTCGTTGGCACCTCTACTTTC
>NC_092281.1:17889718-17894718 GCF_036320965.1 Panulirus ornatus | reverse complement strand
CCCTCTTGGTAGGAATTGTTAAGTTATTGTGCAGAAGCCTCGGGGCGGAACGCCAGTGGTCGCGGGTTCAAAAGCTGTTGGGATTTTTAGTTGCGTGTGTCGATGGAATGGTGTTATGTAGGCTCACAAGTCACGGGATTGTGGCTAGGGAAAAGATGACATTGTGGAGTGAAGCACGTCGTTGGCCAAGGTTGTACTGCGTGTAGTTTCCATATGATTAAATCCCCTGATTGAAGTGCAGTGCTATGTGATGCTAGAACTCGAATGATTATTTCCCCTGATTGAAATGCAATGCTGTGTGATGCTAGAACACGAATAATTATTTCCCGATTGAAATGCAATGCTATGTGATGCTACAACACGCATGATTATTTCCCCTGATTGAAATGCAGTGCTATGTGATGCTACAACACGCATGATTATTTCTCCTGATTGAAATGCAGTGCTATGTGATGCTACAACCCGAACGTTTCTCTTGAAAGAATTGTGAAATGATTATAACCGTTCCAGGAAAAGCTAAGCTCCCGTCACCGGTGAAGACGTTTGTGTCTGCAGATGTTACTGAAGTAGAACAGTCGTTGTGGTCATGGTGTTTGACCTTCATTTCTAGAGGTTGCTTGCGTGCTTTTAGAACCTTGGGAAGTCCTTCTTCTGTGTGTGCTCCCCAGTGGTGATGACCCAGTGACCCGCCCCACTGGTAGCAAGCAACACGCTGTAAAACGTATGCAACAATAGCCTGTTGAGGAGGGGAGATGGTGGTGGGTTGTACGAAAGAATTTATTCTTAAGTAACATTGTTTGTGTCGAGAAGTACAATTCTTCGGTACAGTTACTATTGTTAACAGTTGTGTTAGAAGCACATTTGAACAGTGATGTTATGTGAGGCATGTTTTGTCGCTAGACAAGACAGGATCAGTCAGTGTTGACTTCATGTATTTATTTGTATGACGTTGGGGGAAAAAATATGGGAAGGATGTGTGAAGAAATAAAATGCTTGCTGTGCAGTTTTCGGCACAAGGTTCTTTGCGATATGTACGATTCATTGGTATTCGTGATGTTATGATAATTGAGGGTTACCACCACCTGCACGTTGATGCATTGAAAGAATATTGATTCCTTGATGTTGGGTTATTATTTCCTCGTGTTGTTCTGATGGATTATTGACAGTCTTACCGGATCGTGGCCTCATATCATCCTGCCACTGCGCTACGTTCTCTCGTGTTGGTGTTCTCTCTCATGACGGTGTTGGCAGGGTAGAGCATGGTTCCTCGTTCGTTTAGCCTCGATGATGAGAGAGTTTGGTAAATTCTATTTAAAAAAACATGAGGTTAAGTTAGGTTAGTCATTGTTTAAGGGTATGTATGGGTGATTGGTGGTGGGGTAATGGGCAGGAAAGGGAGAATATTTTGTTGATATCAGGTCCAGAGTTTATCACTGCTTTGATATCAGGTTCAGAGTTCATTGCTGCTCTATAAGCCCTTTTGAAGATATAAGCGCTTGATTTTTTTTTTAGCGGTTAAAGTATTCGTAGATATGAGCGAGTAAGTAAGTAGGGACCAGCTGTGTGATGGACTATGCAGTGTCGTCATTACTTTGGAATCTTGTTTTTGTGGCTGCAAAATGAATAATGATCTTAGATTGTTTTCGCATCAAGATAAGAATGATTAAATTTTGGGTCTTAAAAAGAAAGTGAGTTTTACCATAGTGTACTGCCATGAATGTATATATGCGATTACAACCCCCCTGGTTTACCAGGTTTTGTGCTAGTCATATGTATTAATGGTTTTGATGAGGAAAATCGAAAAATACAGCCAAGTTAATCTGAAGTGAACATTTCTCCAGAGTGATGGAAAGTACATGTTGCTCAGAGAAGCGACTCGAGAATATCCTCTCCCAAGAAGTGAACGATACTGAACATCTCTGAAATACAGAAGGAAGTAGGTGCAGGTCCACTGCTGCAGGTAAACGTGATGAATATGGTTGTGGGGTGGGGGTGGGTTGTGATGCGTCAGGGTAGGTTTCCTCAAGAACAATGAGATTTAAGAAACAGATTTGCTGCAGTTGACGGGGTTGACAGGTGTAGACGTGACGTGGGTGCGTTGGTGTGTGTTTGGATGTCACGCCCAAGGACCTCTGTGCTTCACTGGTCACACATGCTTGTGGTAGGATCTGTTGTGATATTTTTTTTTTTTTAACATTTCAAGATGTAAGGGGTAATGTTTTGTGTTATTCGTGTATATGCGTAACATTAGCTTCGTGTCTTTGTCGTGTTGATAAAGGTATGACTCTTTGAACGCTTCGGCTCGGACCGTGGTTGCGATGGCCTGGTCTTTGACACGACTCAAAAGAATAGGGGATGTTAGGTCAATCAGAAGGCCGGGGCCACTATACCCAAGGGTCACGCTGTGGTTCTCAAGGGGACCGTGCCCTCATGATGAGAGATTTCGACTCTTGATGGTAGGGGAATGAACGTGTACTGTCTGTATGCAGGTGGGGCAAGCGAGACACGGGGAGGTACGAGTCCTTAGGAAGTTTTCAGGAAACTCCCTGCCATTGTTTATTGTTGTTGTGTTTTTTTCCTCCTCCTAGAAAACCCACCAGAATCGTAACGTTTCACACACATCCCACGAGTTAGGGGGAGAACCCGGGGTCAATAGAGAGAGAGAGAGAGAGAGAGAGAGAGAGAGAGAGAGAGAGAGAGAGAGAGAGAGAGAGAGAGAGAAGAAAAAGAAAAGTTAGACAAAAGTTTCCCGTTAGCTTTCTAGCACTTTTCCGCCTCAAGCTTAATATGGCTGGTCTCCAGGAGTTGATCTGTGTGTGGCGTGAGCTTCACCATGTTCTGTGTTGAGAAAGGCTGCACACACACACACACACACACACACGTAACCTAGATTTGAAATAGACTCGCTTGGTATACGTCACTGCTGTACAGGTTCAGCTTTTACAGTCAAACCCCTGAATTGGTTGGTTTAAGTTCATGCTTTTACATATTATGTTGTGGTGCAGTTGGCTTGACTGTGGTGATGGTGGTGGTGAGGGAGGATTTGTGGCGGTTCTCTGTGACCAGAGCGAGGCTGGCAGGCTCATGGAGCATGTATCATGTGGTGGAAAAAAATATATTTGTGCATGCCTTGTTTTATTCATAGAGTCGCGGTCACGGACATTTTGCCTGCGACACTCCCCCACGCCACTCGCCTCCTCCGCACCAGCATCCTCCTCCCCCACTCTCTTCCTCATTTTCCTCTCCCACTCCACATACCTCCCCTCCCCCCTACTCAGACTACACCCTCTCCCCTCTCTCCCACTCCACCTCCCTACACACACACACACACACACACACACACACACACACACACACACACACACACCTTCCTCACCACCGCCCGTTACCGTACAGCCAGCCATACACCACACCCTTACCCTCCTTTAATCCGTCTTGCCACCGTGGCTGTCACCCTCTCCACGACAGAGGACCCTCAAGCTCGCGGGTGTATATGAGGTCATTTTATACGCAGTGCACCATCACTTGTGCTGCTTCCTGCTGCTGTAGGGCCAAGAGCCCGCGCGCCGGCTCGCCTCCCACTCACTGCAGCTGCTCGCATAGCAGCTGAATCAGCGGCAAGCACCAGCCTCTTCCTCCTCCACCTCCTGCTGCATCTTGGCGCTCGGAATTTGGGCGGCGGGCGAGCGGGCGGGACGGACAGTTAAACCTGGTCCTCGATACGTATCTTAAAGCTTGATTGGTCAAGGGGTTTATATATATAGATCGGCCTGCCATGGGATTTGTGCTCTGTTGATGTAGGCGAGATCCATTTCATCTTGGGTCAGGGAGTTGGGAAATAGAGACAAGAACGTAGATACATCGGAGGTTTTAAATTAGTGGCGGATTTTCCTGTTTTATCTAAGATGACGTGATTGAGAATTTTCCCCCTGATATTGATCATTATTAAGTAGTCTGCTGTTTGAATTGACGTACCTATTATGGCTTGATTTTTCCGTGAATCGTAGATTTTTTTTTTTTAAAATTGGGTTTAACTTGTGGACGAATCACATGGATCAGTTAGTGGTATGCGACTGATGATGATCTTTTCTGTCGTGCTGAGGCTGTTGCTGAATGTCGTCTGTACGAATTTTGAGAGGAATGTTGTATGCCCCTGACTCCAACCCATTTTCGAAGTTGTGCCTCGCGCATGTCGCTTTACTACATTCTGGCTCCATTTCTGTCCATTGTATGTTCATTAGACATCGAGGAACTCCAGCTGGATGAAACATTTGGAGGTTTGATTAACCGCACTAGAGACACTTTGGGACTCTGGCTTCACAACAAACTGTGTTACGGAAATGTGTGTGAAGGTGAATTCTGCTCTGATTCTTGAGCAGAGAGAGAGAGAGAGAGAGAGAGAGAGAGAGAGAGAGAGAGAGAGAGAGAGAGAGAGTTGACTTGTCTGTTTCTACCGACACGAAATTCTAACCAGTCAGAAGGTCCTCCAGTTCGTAGTGTGTCCTGATTGTTTACGGTGCTGTGATAAGTGGAACAAGTACTGACTGCCTCATCCCTTGTCCAGTATGCAGTGCACAGCCTTGTTTCATAACGTCAGTGAAAATGGACAGAGAGAAGCTGATGCTGTGCGATATATAGATCCGTCGTATGGATTGGCACTATTGATTGCCTTACATCATGCCTAGCAGGAGTGCCTGCAGTTGCCTATTGACCATGAAGGAGTGATTTAAGTGAAGGTCGTTGATTAGGGAACAAGTAAGTATGGGTACCCATGTCTGTGGTCAACGTGCCGTCCTTGTTTTCTCGTGTCATATGTGTGGTTCAGGTAACGGTATAACCCACACGCCGGCAACTCGCTTCGGTTTTCTGAGTAATAACGTGTAGCTTTGGACGGTGAGGGACCCGTGTGTGTGTGTGTGTGTGTGTGTGTGTGTGTGTGTGTGTGTGTCCTGCATCCTGATCTCTTCGCGCACCATTGTGTAGATTCATATGTACAGGTG
>NC_092281.1:17854718-17884718 GCF_036320965.1 Panulirus ornatus | reverse complement strand
AGTGCCATGGTAGGTGTCATGTGCTTCCCACCCACTGGTAATGTCATGCACTGCCACGGATGGTGCTATGCACTATCTCAGCAGGTGTCATGCATTGCCACGGCTGGTGTCACGCGCGATGACCACGACTGGTGTCATGTATGCAGTTCGATGTATTAACGAGTTTTATACAACTCAGTTTCTTGAATATAATGTTTGGTATGATTTCCTGTCCTTTTTTATAGCATTCAAAATGATTTGTTTACTATTGATGTTTATGAAAGCCTGTTTATTTGAGTAAACAATTGATTTTTTTTCATAACAGATTTGTTTAAACTTGCCTCTGATGTTATGATATAACTAATTGCAATTTTTCTTTTGTTTCAGGTAAGTTTGGGCTGTGTCAGGTTGGCTGTTCGGCTCTTGGGTGTTGTTACACATCCAGGAGAGACATGGTATCGGTACACATCCCGGAGAGACATGGTATCGGTACACATCCCGGAGAGGCATGGTATCGGTACACATCCAGGAGAGACATGGGATTGGTACACATCCAGGAGAGACATGGGATTGGTACACATCCAGGAGAGGCATGGTATCGGTACACATCCAGGAGAGACATGGGATTGGTACACATCCAGGAGAGGCATGGTATCGGTACACATCCAGGAGAGGCATGGTATCGGTACACATCCAGGAGAGACATGGGATTGGTACACATTCAGGAGAGACATGGTATCGGTACACATCCAGGAGAGACATGTTATCGGTACACATTCAGGAGAGACATGGTATCGGTACACATTCAGGAGAGACATGGTATCGGTACACATTCAGGAGAGACATGGTATCGGTGCACATTCAGGAGAGACATGGGATTGGTACACATCCCGGAGAGACAAGGTGCGCGAGGCTGTGGCCCTTGGGGTTGTGATGGGATGTCCCTTTGGCTCGACCCCTTGAGTTAAAGTCGGGTCAAAGACCAGACCATCGTCATACGCACGCAAGGGTCGCGCGCACACAGTGTCCCCCGGCGTGGGGGGCTGGTGGCTGATGAACAGACGGGTCGTTATACGAGAACTTGGGGGAACGTCTCTCGTGAGCCTGGCGCAATATGAATGGCTGGTCTTGTGATCAGCGTAGGTCTTCTTCCCCCTCGGGAGGATAGGCGCTCTTTTGGCGTCGGCCGCCTCTTGGGGGGGGGGGGTTGTCTCAGGGGAGGAGCGCGTAAATTGGGTTTTTATCATTCCTGTGTCGTAGATCCTTACGACGACAACCATCGTAGTCCTGGTCGCATTTGAAGCTCTCGTGCATGACCCCAGTCATGGGGGGGGGGGGGGGGGGGGGATGGTGTTCACGTGCATGGCTGGGTCCTGGGAGTTCCCGTGCCTGACTGGGCCGTGAGGGTCCTCGTGTTTGCCTTGGTCTAGACGTCCCGTGCATGGCGGGGTCTTGAAGGTCTCCGTGCCTGACTTTACCGGAAAAGATGCCATGCATGACTGGATCATGACTTCCCCTGCATGTCTCAATCTTGAAAAGTTCCCTGCATGATAGGATCATGGGATTTCCCATGCATGACTGAAACTTAAACTTAAAAGTTCTTGCATGACGGGATCGTGAGATTAGCCGTTCCCAACAGGCTGAGTTCCCATGTATCATTGGATCTTGAAAGTACTCGTGCATGACTGAATCGGGAGAGTTCACGTAGCCTCCATGACTGGATCTCAAATTTTCAAGTGGTGTAGTTGAGAGACTAAAAAGTTCCCATGCATGACTGAATCGTGGAAGTTCCCGTGCATGACTGAGTCTTAGAACTTCCCATGCATGACTGGATATTGAGAGTTCCCATTCGTGACTAGGGAAGTTCCCATGCATGACTGGATATTGAGAGTTCCCATTCGTGACTGGGGAAGTTCCCATGCATGACTGGATATTGCGAGTTCCCGTTCATGACTCGTGACGTATCCGTGCATGACTGAATTTTGAGAGTTCCCGTTTGTGACTGGTAAAGTTCCCGTGCATGACTGGATTTCGGGAGTACCCTTGCATTACCAGTCATTAAGTCTTCCTATCAAGTTTTTCTTGAGCTTTCATGCATTGCTGGAGCACAAGAGGTGGCCCGAGTGCAGGGAGTATTGTACATTTGTGGGGTGTGAAAGACTTTTGATCAGCCTTCTCCTCCTCAAGAAAAAAATTCGTTTCAGTAATCTTGTTAGGATCTTTGTCATTTGTAGTCGTAACGTAAGGGGCTGTCAGTTACGCTACGACCCTTGCTTTCATGGCTAGGTAATGGGGCAGGATAGATCATTGTGTGTGTGTGTGTGTGTGTGTGCTGAGAATAGGCATTGAAACTATCATGTTCCATTCCATCGTTGGACCGAGCGACACAAGTCTTCTAAGCCCTGAAATGGAACTAAATCTTTGGAGTATATTCTCATCTCTGCCTTCTCTGTCTCTTTGAGCCAGGCCCTGAACCGACGTAGCTGGGTTAGCTTTCCCTTACCCTACCTTACCGTGTGGTAGCTTAGCTGATTTAGCTGGCTCAAGGAAGAAGGAAGGAAAAAGGAGTGGGCTATCAGCAGGCAGAGGCCCTGGCCAGAGACAGAAGTCCGGCGAGTCTTAGGTGTCTTCTGATCCCAGACAATCGTAATCTCATCCGTTAGTGTGTTCGTGTGCCTGGCCTCCGTCCCGGCGGTGCTACTATACTCTCCTCCCTTCAGAAAGAACACTGGACGTCACCGTTGTGATTGGTTTGGGAATTAGGTTTGTTCCCCGGGTTGTTCCCTTGACCGGGTCAACTTCTTGAGCGAGTCGATGCGACCCCGTGAGCACGGCGGTACGACCCATGGTTAAGGTTGGCCTGGCCTGACCTTGTGTCGGGTGAAGGTCAAGTCATCATCATCATAATCCGAGTGTCGCACCGTCGCATTCGAGTCGCGCCTTTGTGATCAAGAAATTATCGTGATAATTTCTGTTCCTCTTTTTACGATGCCCGTTTGTGTGAAGTGTGAGAGAGTGTGGGATCAGCGAAGTTTACCTTATATATATATATATATATATATATATATATATATATATATATATATATATATATATAGCCGGAAGATGGCAGGCTAGGGCACGCCGTACCAAGCCCAGACGAAGGTAGTATATTTGTGGTGTGTTGAGCACAGGATTGGCCAAGTCCGCCTTCGCTCTCTCTACTGGCGCAGAGTAGTAATATTTTCCCAGGAGAGACAGCAACATCCTCACTCTCTGCCAGCTGAAGAAGATAGGGAAAAAAAAGAGAGAGAGAGAGAAGCCAAATATCTTTCCCTTGGTTGTAACGGGTGATATTTGGTGAGCTGTCTGTAGGGTAGAGCGCGCTAGTTCGGATTTCTTTTCTGTTGCACGATTCCGATGATATATATATATATATATATATATATATATATATATATATATATATATATATATATATATATATATATATATATTTCTCATTAGGTATATCAAGCATAGTGGGCAGATTTCGTAGCGTCATAACTCGAAAGTCCACGTATTCATGATTTGATCTAGTTGTTTTTGGAAAGGAGATCAGTCGTAGTCGAAGTTGCTCTAGTTCATCTTGGGTTCGAAAAAAATAGAAAAAGGCGACATCGGGTAACCGGGCAGTCAAGTTAGGACTAAAGAACAAGAATGGGAGCGTCATGTCAGGAGCGGATGTCCCGTTAGCCTAGCTTCCCCTGCTACTTTTGGCTACATTTTCAACTTGATGTTTAATGTCGGCATTATTAACACTTGCTGTTGCTGTCAAAATGTCGGCATTATTAACACCTGCTTATGCTGTCAAATGTCGGCATTACTAACACCTGCTCTTACTGTCAAATGTCGGCATTACTAACACCTGCTCTTACTGTCAAATGTCGGCATTACTAACACCTGCTCTTGCTGTCTAGTGTCGGCATTATTAGCACTTGCTCTTGAGCTCATCATCATACCTGGTTATTACGATGGTCTGGCACCCCCGCTGAGGTTTGTATAATTAAGAGGCCAGACGACCCTCATTCCTAATGGTCGTACCGTCATACTCAGGAGAACTACAGAGTTACACATGTCCTCACACAAAAGTTTACATAATATGGCCTTGGTAAACAGAAGGAGGAATGCAATTAAGGCCGTGTTCTTACCCGGATTTGCTCGGAAGACCCACCCGCGTTTGGGTCTTTGTTGACCGCGAACCTCTACATATCCCTACATAGCCGTACATATCTCTACATATGTAAACAGACACGAGGCGTAAGTACCCGTAAGTAGCTCTGACAGGGATAAGAAAAAATTAAGCCTGGAATCTAGATGATTTATATTACTTTCTCGGACACGTATGTATTTGAGGCCTGTCCTTATCGTAGAGCAAAAGAATTGTGTTAGCTCAGCACGGACAGCTTGTGACTCCCCAGGGAGCCGCCTCGTGTCCCCAGCGTAGGGGAAACACTGTATCAGAGAGTATCATGTAATGCCACCAGTAACAAGAGGGTGGATGTTGATGTTCTGTATTGCTTATCAACCAGAAGGGACAAGTGCACTTATTTTTTTTTCTTATCCTGCAGTGCGTAGGTGAATGATACGTGTGTGTGTGTGTGTCATGCCACTGAACAGTGAAGCTCGTATCAGCAAGAGACCGGGCGTGGTAGTTTAGTTATGACGTATTTGAGTTCAAGTAGCGCGATTTATTTCGAGTCATATCCTGTCAGTCTTGTATTGGTTGAGTCATGCTTGGAAGAGTATACGTGGAACAACTACAGTTTGAGAAGAATGCTATTTAAAGGGTTTGATTCTCTCTCATGAAGTTATTACTTCGCCATGAGCTCATTTCATGTGATGCCTTAGGCGTCTCTTCAGAGAAGAGCTTTGGGTTAATCTCACCGTAGCATTTAGGCTTATACCAAATCACACGTCTCCACTCAGTGTTTCATGGAAGACATTGATTTATTTATGTTTTTTGTTAGATATTTTTATCGTGACCATGAGGTTGGCAGTAGGGAAGGTCAGTGTTGTTGTCCTAGAGCTAAGGAGGAAGTGTAACATAACTGAGGGCGACAGGCAGGATGGTATGATTTGATTGTTTGGGGAAGGGTTGTGTGTATTCCTGTGGCGGTGAAAATACAGCTGGGTTAATGCTTACGTACCTAGCCAAACCTCGACCCCATGACAATCACTTGTTGCAGTTACCCCATGAATGATTTTCTTTTATAAGGAAATACGTGCCGGGCGATCTTAGATGTTGATGCGGCAGATGTTTTTTTTACATAATTTTACATCTCCACGGAAATTTCTGAGATGTGACTGTATTAACTGACCCATAGTTGGAGTTTGTAACAAGTTGAAATGTCGGATTTATCCTTGTGCCTGACAGAAACACTTGTCGGTGACCCTGTTGGCCAGCCCGAAAAAGTACAGCATGGACCATGTCACGTATGGGCTGAACACCAGTGTTATATAGCAGATACGGGAGATCGTGTGGTTACAAGAATTCCACCCTAGATGTGGTTCTTGAATGTGGGGGATGGGGGGACGTGTTGGTGTTGCTCAAAATGATCTCATGAAAGTGCGACTCAGAGATCTGATCATTTTACAATATTCTCAGCTTAATGTCATAAGAATAAGGTCATAGGCTAGGCCACCATACCCATGGGTCGAACGAATCGTTGTGCTTATGTGGTCCGGAGCACTTAAAGACTAATCCACATGGATCCAAATTGATCCCGCGTCATACTAAATATAGGATGGACGGAAGCTTTACTTGCACGTCAGTAGTGGTCCATTTCAAAGTGCACTTCGCATGCAGCAGTCCTGCCTTGCCACACTGGAAGTGTAAGCATAGCTGCTGGCTTGAGCAAAGGCGTGACTTTTGGGATGAAGTGAGGGACGCTTCGAGAAACTTTACGAATGAAAAAACCTTTATCGGTTTAGTGATGTGCTGAAGTACTTATCAAAAGCGGGTAGGCTTATTGCATGGGTATTATGAGGAGGGTTTATGTCACGGAGGGACTTGTAGTCGCAGTGTGCCTATAACTCGAGGACTGTATATAGCTACCTACATGTTGGGAAAGATGTTTTGGACTATCACATGTTTACCAAATGGCGTCCTAGCTTCGTCTCTTCGATGTATATCAACTGACTGTTATATTTCTCTCTTGTGTCTCCCCTGATGATGTGATTATTACACGAAAGTGCACCTGGGAACTTTTCGTGTTTCATTTTCCCCGTGGACTCGTAGGAATAGCTACCTACATGTTGCAGAATTTACGGATTGCGAATTCGATGTCCGACCGTAATGGTAAATTAGTGTGTAGAATCATCAGATAGGTACGCAAAAAAGTATATTGCTTCTCTCGATCGTGAGGCATTTTTGTTTTTTGTTTTTGTTTTTCTGTCATGGTCGTAGACAGCGTAATTTTCATTGTGGTCTGGTTTAATTGATTCAGTTTTGATTCAACAGTGTGTGTGTGTGTGTGTGTGTGTGTGTGTGTGTGTGTGTGTGTTTGTTGGTGTAGGCAGCATCAGATGTCGCCTTCAGTAGCCAATGTGTTGATAATGTTGTCGACGAAGGTATTAAACTTGTTCAAGAAGTTACAAGCGTCTCCCTCAGCAAGGTGTTAATAACATATTAGACAAGGTAATAGCTTGTTTACCAAGTTGATGGCTCGCGCGCGCACACATACGCGCACACACACACACACACACACACACACGGACACTGACTGTCGAGCCAAGCAGTGTAGCAGAGAACTGGGGGCAATAGTTGATCATGAGAGAGGAATAGACCATTAGAACGTTAGTCACGTAAAATGAAATAAGCCGAATGGAACTTAGTGAAAACAGTTTGAGAACTGTCGTGGTGGTCAAGTGAAGCAAGAGTCTGAAGCGAAGCAGAACCGTGTGGAACAGTTGATTGTAAGACAGTGTTATACCGCTAGTGAGAGTCGAGCTGGAAGAGGCTATTGAGCCGTTACGTTGTAAGAATATATATATTGTTACACATCTCGAGCGTTGATGGCGAAGCATTAACCTGACTACCCTTGCACAGAACAAGTCCGGCGGGGGCTGAGGCGGGCTGGTGATTGAAAGGTATAAAAGATAAGTAGTTTGTTTTGATCCCATATGTTGCGATGTTTGATTGTGCCTTGGTATTATTTGTACCTCCTGGAACTTGTTGGGGGTGCGTCTCTCTCTCTCTCTCTCTCTCTCTCTCTCTCTCTCTCTCTCTCTCTCTCTCTGTTCAATGGGGGTAAAACTAAACATTATAGAAAACGGGTGATTTTCTCCAAGGGGGAGATTACTGTCAAGACACAGGAGACGAGGCGAGGCGGGGCAGGCGGCCTAGATCTGTGGCGTCATGTGTTTATCGGATGTAAGCGGCGTGTCATGAGATGAGGAATACATTAGCTCGGGGTTTATCCGTATTAAGTAATTAATGTCGCTGAGAGATGGCATGTCGGGAGGATATTAGCCGACGATAGAAATTGCATTAATGCCGCCAGTGGTATTCTTCGTGGCGATGGAACAGATTGGCCGCAGTGTTCTTAACAGGACTTGATTAAAAGTGTATGATTCCGTCGGACTCGTGAGTTCGTACCTATTCAGTTAAGCGGTAATTTATCGCTTGTTTTAAACGTGTAGAACACATAATTTTGGGAGGATATAGTTGTACGTTGACAGTCTCTCGTTACATTACTGCACTGTCCACGTCAGTGGGAAGGGATGCTCACGCTAAATCATCAGCCTCTTCGTAGTTAACGTATAAGCAGTGTTAAACCGTACTCATGGTTGGCGTGTAGATTGGTAATCCAGTCCAGTTCATTAAAGAAGCTGAGGTTATTATGTAGTGTAAGAACGTGTTTGTTTCCACAGGAGGGGAAGAGTTGGGTAAAATGTTTTGCGAGGGAGTGAACGGGAAATGGAATGTCTGGCTCCCTTGAAAGCCGTTGTCCGGGAAGAGGAAATCTTCCCGAAGTCTGTTTGTCGAATTGACGTTAACCCCTGGAACACGGTGGTACACGGTCGACTGCCGAACGAGGCTGCACGGTCTATGGGTATGATGGTTGGCCTCTGACCTAACTCTTAATTAACGGTCAGGTTTAAACGCTTGGCCACCATGCTCGAGGGTCGTGCCGTCTAGCACAAGGAGTTCGTACCCTCGTGCTGAAGGAGTCAAGTGACTTGCAGTACCTATGGAGAGAAGAGAGAAGACGTGAATGTTGGTGATTGAGGCAGAACATGTGTGGGAGATGCGTCTTCCGTAATCTTGCACCCTGACTGTGGTGTTCTTGCTCCGGTCAGCCTCTCTGGCCCTTCTGTGGTACAGGAATATTCGGGAGTGTAGGTGGGTGTAGGGCTGGTCTTCAAGAGCAGTGTGGGCGGTTCAAGCCCTATTCCCTGAATGACATACATCGTGTGAACCATATGAAAGTGTACAGCCAATCCCCCGACATGGTGTAGTGATGGGCAACAAGCTAACCACACTTTTTTCAAATCTATCTAGCGGTCACACAGCTTTGAATAGCCTCAGTATGCCTTGTACTCATACTGTTAGATGAAGTGACACACACACCGTGGCCCATTTTCCTCCTCCCCTAAACATTGGAAATGATAGATTTTTGCCGACAACCCTGGCATATATGTACTGTGCACCCCATGCTCATCTTGCGAGCGGCAGACCGAACGGATCGCCGAAGTCACAACGGGTCTTTACTCATTCGAAACTGTGCGACCGGCCCGACTGGCAGCCTCCTCGAGAGTAAAGGCAACCTGGTCGAGAATCAAGAAATGGCATAGTGCTGCGAACAGTAACAAGTCGTAGTAATCGCAGGATGGTCGGGTACAAAATTAAACTACGTATGGTTTCAGCCACGCTTAAGCAGCAGCAGTAGCGGCAACAGCTGCACACTGACAGGTTTAAAGTATGGCGAAGATATGTCGACCATCGTATAGGTTTACAGTACGTAGCATCCAGCGTCGTGCAGCTGTCAGCAGATCGAATAAATAAAATGAACCACCGCCAAGATAAATGGTCTAATTATACGCTCCGGAGTGAGGCAGTGTCCATAAGGATGTACCTGAGAGAGTTATCAGTGTTTAATGTTGTAATGGCCAGCGTCGGGTCCTTTTTATAGCCGCTCGGCACGGTATAGAAACGGCACCTTGGGCGCGTTGGGTCGTTGTGGGGCCGTTGGCATTGACAAAGTGGGAGGTTTTGTCGTCCGGGTGGACTCGCGAGCCAGCACCCGCCTGACACAGGTTGTTGGGGTTATTGTGGTGGGGAGAGACTTGCGGAGATTACCTTCACCTCCCCATGATGGGTGGGGGATTACCTTAAACCTCCCCATGGTGCGGGGGGGATTTACCTTAACCTTCTTATGATGTGTAGGGATTACTTTAACTTTCATGTGATGTGTGGGGTTTTATAGTAACGTCCCTATGATGTGTGGGGGATTACTTTCACCTCCCCATGATGTGTGGGGGATTACTTTCACCTCCCCATGATGTGTGGGGGATTAACCTAACTATGATGTGTGGGGATTACTTTAACCTTCCTGTGATGTGTGGGGATTACTTTAACCTACCTATGATGTGTGGGGATTACTGTACTTTAACCCTCCTGTGATGTGTGGGGATTACTTTAACCTTCCTGTGATGTGTGGGGATTACTTTAACCTTCCTGTGATGTGAGGGGTTTACATTCACCTTCCCATGTGTGGGGATTACCTTAAGCTCCCCATGATGTGCGGGGATTATCTTGACCTCCTCTGATGCGTATGGATTACCGTGACCACCTCTGATTGGTAAGGCTTTGTAAGTCGTTTTCTTTCATCAACGGATGGTTATCAGTGTGCAGATCTACAGTCAGTTGTCCACTCTGGTTTGCGCAGGTGTGAGTTAGGCTGGCCTGTCATTTCATAGGCAGTGGTAACCCTTTTTATCTAGTTGGAGAGAGAGAGAGAGAGAGAGAGAGAGAGAGAGAGAGAGAGAGAGAGAGAGAGAGAGAGTTTTTTTTACTTTTTCTCATGTGTGAAGGTTCTCTCTCTCTCTCTCTCTCTCTCTCTCTCTCTCTCTCTCTCTCTCTCTCTCTCTCTCTCTCTTGTATAAATAACCAATCGTTTTTTCGCTATGAAAACGCCAGTCATTCTTCCTCCTGGTGTTCGAAGTGTGCGTTATCTTGTGGAAGGAGGATACTGTTCAAGGTAGCAGCTATTGAAATGGGTTTTTCGGTGAGTGACATAGGAGGGGAATGCAGAATGAATTGAGAGAGCAACAGACCACACTGTATCCTGTCGAGGATGTTCGTGGTTGTAGGAGAGACCAGGATCATGCTTGGTGTTGGAAGAGGTGGAATAGGCAGACGTGTAACTTAAATCCCCGCAAACTTTTATATTGGAGTCACAGACTTGAAGCGAAGTATTTAGCAGGTCTTTTATCGAATCCTTTGTTGTATTTAACAAGTCTTTTTTTTTTTTTTTCAAATCCTTTGTTGTTATTTGTAGCTGACTTAACCCCCATTTGAGGTAAAACTCCAGTAACCTGGGTCTCGTGGCTCCTTCCGCCCGTGTAGTCTGCTGTTGTAGCCTAGCGGGCTAAGAGGTGCCTCACGAGCCCCCTCCTCCCGAGCGACATGATCTTCATACGGGATAAGTGTTTGTATCATAGGCGAGTCGTCTGGTTTACACGTTGGCGTGCGGCTCATGTTGTGCCTCTCCTCAACACTCTTGGTCTTTCGAGTGACGATGGTCTTATCAGATATTTGAGAGAGAGAGAGAGAGAGAGAGAGAGAGAGAGAGAGAGAGAGAGAGAGAGAGAGAGAGAGGCCATTTGCAAGGTCACATTGCCGTTATGGATGTTTACGTGTCGGCCACAAGCGTCTCCATTGCGACGGGGTTGGTCGGGTTCAGTCAATAGGAACTTGAGTGTGTCTTTTAACGTTTCCACCGGCTGGCCCATTGTGCTTCGTACACCAGCAGGAAATGAGCTCAACAACCTCGGGGCCAAGGATATTGATGCTGTGTTCTCGGGCTCTGCTTTACGGAAGGCCGCTGTGGGGTGATTTTTTTTACACTTATTTGCCTCTCGTCCTCCAAGTATGGGACTGTTTTCCTTTGTTAGGAACGAGTATGTTTCGCCTGTGTTGTATTACTTGCGTCTGCCGTCCAGCCCGCGAGTAGAGTAAGCCAGAGGTCACTATATGTGTTTGGTGTAGGAATCAAGAGATGGTCTTGCTCCTAGGATCAAACTGTAGGCATAGCTGATGAGTTCTTGTGGGAGCTTTCAGGGGTCGTAACCGCATGCGTTCACTCGTGTGTGTGTGTGTGTGTGTGTGTGTGTGTGTGTGTGTGTTTATATGATTAGTATAGATACCCCTGGAACGGTTTCTATGAAAGAGTTGTGGTGTTACTTACCCAGGAACTTTCTAAAGGCTCCTTCTGCTCAAGGGTGCGCTACCTCCTGTAGCAGGAGATTTGGACTCCTTTGGAGTGAGAAGTTCTCTGATGAGACTGCACTCCCCGGTGATATACAGCCTCACCAAAGGTGGCTTTTCACTCGCGGTGTCACCTGGACCATCCGGGGTCGCTTGACACATATTTATGTAACGTGTATATGCCATTTACCTCCGTCGTAAGGATTTACTTGAGTTATTTACGTCGTTGGTAGCCAGGGGGCTTTGTTCTGCCAGCTACACGGACCTTAGTTTGAGGTTGACGTTTTAAGTCAGGAGTTGTGGTTTCAGCATGACTTCTTTGCTCGTGTCACCTACAGTCGTCTCGAGTAAAAGGTTTCTTTTTTTTTTCTTATTACCCACACTGGTTTCACCATACCTCTCTCCTCTTGTTATCTGCGATGGTGTCTGTCTATGTCACTTGCAAGGAGGGTCTCAGCCAGAGGTTTCTACATATTGGCAAGCGTTTTTCTTGTAAAACCTAGAACCTTTTTTTTTTTTTATGCAGTGGTTTCATCGTGAGGTTTTACTTCCCGCTCGAGCACTGGTGAACGAGGCAACAGGTCTGGGCTGTTCCCCCCCAGCCGGTGAACCTCCCCCTGGTACCCGCCACAAAACTATATTAGGAATAGTACGCCATTATTATGGAGGTGGGGATGCCGCCAGCCGGGCCTGGTGAAAGCTGCGTGGGAAGTTATATATATATATATATATATATATATATATATATATATATATATATATATATGTGTGTGTGTGTGTGTGTGTGTGTGTGTGTGTTTGTATTGTTGCCGTACTCCGCCTGCTCGAAATTACACGGCGAGTAAAGAGTCACCTTTGGCGGGGCTGTGTCATCGTCAGATGACGAGAGAGAGACTACAGTGTCATTAGTAAACTTCCAAGGAGTTCATCCTCTCCCTGCTGCTGAGTGTAGCGCAGCCTTGGAGCTGCAAGAGACCCTGAATGAGGGGGTTCCTGGGTGTATATATATATATATATATATATATATATATATATATATATATATATATATATATATATATATTATCCCTGGGGATAGGGGATTAAGAATACTTCCCACGTATTCCCTGCGTGTCGTAGAAGGCGACTAAAAGGGGAGGGAGCGGGGGGCTGGAAATCCTCCCCTCTCGTTTTTTTTTTTTTTATTTTCCAAAAGGAGGAACAGAGGGGGGCCAGGTGAGGGTATCCCACAAAGGCCCAGTCCTCTGTTCTTAACGCTACCTCGCTAACGCGGGAAATGGCGAATAGTTTAAAAGAATAAAGAAAGAAAGATATATATATATATATATATATATATATATATGTATATATATATATATATATATATATATATATATATATATATATATATAGCACAAACGTTTGGTTGTCTGTCTCTGTTTTCGGTGGCCAAGTGGGAGACTTTTTTCATATCCGTTTGTATCGTCTGTGTGCGCTCCACCGTCGAGATTTTCATACTTCCTCTTGTCTTGTGTGCAGAGGATGATATGAAAGTGAGGTTTGTGTTAGCGTCTGTATGTTATACAAGAATGAGAAACAGAAGAGGAGCTAACCCAGTCCCATGGGGTAGTGGGGTCCGCGTTTTTTTTTTTCTGATCTCAGGGGCGATGGAGATGGCCTGAGACAGTACGGTCCCCTGAAGAAGTCCTCGGACTCAGTTGGAACCGACCGCCAGTCCTTACTTTGTGCCGTCACTCTCGACAGAGATGATATTCTTGTCGTCTGCCATCCCGACGCGGGACTACGCGAAGTTGTGTTGAGTCGTGCGCCTGACGATCATCACCTCCTCGCACCTCTGTGTCCTGTGTTTCTCGCCGCGGTCCACATCTTCCGGGTCCCTGACCTTAATCTGTCTCCATCATTACATGTATCTTGTGTCAAGATGCCCAACGAGTTTTTTTTTTTTTCTTTTTTTTTGAAGGCAGTCGTATTCACGGAGACGGAAAGTAGCATAAAGGATGGGAAGGGGGGAAAATTGCACGAAAGTGCCCAATAGATCTGCTGCAAGACGAGTTCAAGATATGGGGAACGATGGACGGGAGAGAGAGAGAGAGAGAGAGAGAGAGAGAGAGAGAGAGAGAGAGAGAGAGAGAGAGAGAGCACGGGAGACAGCTGGTGAGGCTGTCGCCAGATAACATGGACATCGTGGCGGTATATGACCACAAGAACTCACGAATCACTTGCAGACGTAGACCACCGGTAATGAATCGTGAATGTGGTAGAGATAGAAAATTATGTGAAAGTCAGGACTCTAGTGCGGTTGAATTGTGGCATCTACCTTACATTTTCTTTTTTTTTTGTAAAGTTCATCATTAGGACGAACGACGGGTTGCTCAAGCAGGGAGAGTCCGGTTACACACACACACACACACACACACACACACACACACACACATGATATATGCTTTCCACGTATTCTCTGCGTGTCGTAGAAGGCGACTAAAAGGGATGCGATCGAGGGGCTGGAAATCCTCCTTTCCAGTTTTACTTAAAGGAGGGAACAGAGAAAGGTGCCAAGTGAGGAGTTTCCCCCTCTAAGGCTCATTCATATGCTCTTGAACGCTACCTCGCTAACGCGGGAAATGGCGAGTATATATATATATATATATATATATATATATATATATATATATATATATATATATATCAGTATTGGTGTCATTTAAGATTTATTAGTGTCATTTGATACGACTTTGTGGTTGGAAGTGGTTTTATGTGCCATCTGAGCATCGTAACTGCACTCATGTGCCGTCATCTGTCATGTAGCTGTAGTTGAGGGAGTGTCATCGAAGAGTACTTGATGGAACAGTCTATCATCCAGCAGTAGTTGATGCAGCAGACTATCATCCAGCTGTGGTTGATGGGACAGTGTATCATCCAGCAGTAGTTGATGCAGCAGACTATCATCCAGCTGTGGTTGATGGGACAGTGTATCATCCAGCAGTAGTTGATGCAGCAGACTATCATCCAGCTGTGGTTGATGGGACAGTGTATCATCCAGCAGTAGTTGATGCAGCAGACTATCATCCAGCTGTGGTTGATGGGACAGTGTATCATCCAGCAGTAGTTGATGCAGCAGACTATCATCCAGCTGTGGTTGATGGGACAGTGTATCATCCAGCAGTAGTTGATGCAGCAGACTATCATCCTGCTGTGGTTGATGGGACAGTGTATGTTGTGGTGAGGGAACCTGGCGGGGGCCGAGTGCCCGAGTTGTGAGATAGTGTTGTATGTTTGTTAAAGGTCATGTTGTACAGTTGTTGGTCCAGGACCGAGCTGTGTTACTGGTCTAGGACCGAGCTGTGTTATCGGTCTAGGACCGAGCTGTGTTATTGGTCTAGGACCGAGATGTGTTGTTTGTCCAGGAGCGAGCTGTGTTACTGGTCTAGGACCGAGCTGTGTTACTAGTCTAGGAGCGAGCTGTGTTACTGGTCTAGGACCGAGCTGTGTTATCGGTCTAGGACCGAGCTGTGTTGTTTGTCCAGGAGCGAGCTATGTTACTGATCTAGGACCGAGCTGTGTTCCTGATCTAGGACCGAGCTGTGTTGTTAGTCCGGGACCGAGATGTGACATTGGTCTTGTACCGAGTTGGTATTTTTGGTCCAGGGCCGAGCTGTATTTGTAATATTGGTCCAGGGTAGACATACAGCATGTATCATGGTTCCATGATATTGTAGTGTTGTTGCATGTTATCACAGTATTGCCCTCTTGACACGTGTGGTCATTGCATGATAGGGTGTTACGTCTTGGATCATGATGTATTACTGGTGCATGATACGTCTTGGATCATGATGTATTACTGGTGTATGATACGTCTTGGATTATGATGTATTACTGGTGCATGTTACGTCTTGGATCATGATGTATTACTGGTGCATGATACGTCTTGGATCATGATGTATTATTGGTGCATGTTACGTCTTGGATTATGATGTATTACTGGTGCATGTTACGTCTTGGATCATGATGTATTACTGGTGCATGATACGTCTTGGATCATGATGTATTACTGGTGCATGATACGTCTTGGATCATGATGTATTACTGGTGCATGATACGTCTTGGATCATGATGTATTACTGGTGCATGTTACGTCTTGGATCATGATGTATTACTGGTGCATGTTACGTCTCGGATTATGATGTATTACTGGTGCATGTTACGTCTCGGATTATGATGTATTACTGGTGTATGATACGTCTTGGATCATGATGTATTACTGGTGCATGATACGTCTTGGATCATGATGTATTACTGGTGCATGATACGTCTTGGATCATGATGTATTACTGGTGCATGATACGTCTTGGATCATGATGTATCATTGGTGCATGATACGTCTTGGATCATGATCTATTATTGGAGTATGATACGTCTTGGATCATGATGTATCATTGGTGCATGATACGTCTTGGATCATGATCTATTATTGGAGTATGATACGTCTTGGATCATGATGTATTACTGGTGCATGTTACGTCTTGGATTATGATGTATTACTGGTGCATGTTACGTCTTGGATTATGATGTATTACTGGTGCATGTTACGTCTTGGATCATGATCTATTATTGGTGTATGATACGTCTTGGATCATGATGTATTACTGGTGCATGATACGTCTTGGATCATGATGTATCATTCGTGCATGATATTTCGACATCGGTCCTGAATCATGCTTCGTTATTGTCGCATGATATGCGGCATTGCTCCTAGATCATGTTGTGTCAGTGTTCCCCAGGTTTTTATTGTGGTTGTGTGATCGCACATTTTTAAATGCCACACCGCTCCATGTGCGGTGGTATATGCTGGACATGTGTCCTCACTCTCTGCTTCTGTCTGCCTGCCTGCCTGCCCGTGGCCAGATTCGTTCGTGTACCTACGTATGACTACGTATGATAGAAACTTGATACTTGCTAAACCATACGCTCCTCCACTGGAGGTGACCCACCTGGTTAGAGTCTGGGGCACGTACTTGCATAAATCTGCATATTGATTAACAGAAACTGATAATTTTTTCCACGAGTTATAACTCAGGAGTGCTGAACGATGGGACGTTCAAATTTGTATGGTTGCGAGGCGTGGGCTATGGATAGAGATGTGCGCAGGAGGATGGATGTGCTGGAAATGAGATGTTTGAGGACAATGTGTGGTGTGAGGTGGTTTGATCGAGTAAGTAACGTAAGGGTAAGAGAGATGTGTGGAAATAAAAAGAGCGTGGTTGAGAGAGCAGAAGAGGGTGTTTTGAAATGGTTTGGGCACATGGAGAGAATGAGTGAGGAAAGATTGACCAAGAGGATATATGTGTCGGAGGTGGAGGGAACGAGGAGAAGAGGGAGACCAAATTGGAGGTGGAAAGATGGAGTGAAAAAGATTTTGTGTGATCGGGGCCTGAACATGCAGGAGGGTGAAAGGAGGGCAAGGAATAGAGTGAATTGGAGCCATGTGGTATACAGGGGTTGACGTGCTGTCAGTGGATTGAATCAAGGCATGTGAAGCGTCTGGGGTAAACCATGGAAAGCTGTGTAGGTATGTATATTTGCGTGTGTGGACGTGTGTATGTACATGTGTATGGGGGGGGGGGGGTTGGGCCATTTCTTTCGTCTGTTTCCTTGCGCTACCTCGCAAACGCGGGAGACAGCGACAAAGTATAAAAAAAAAAAAAAAAAAAAAAAAATATATATATATATATATATATATATATATATATATATATATATATATATATATATATATATATTGGCGTACATTTTTTTTTCTCTTATATTCTACTTAAGGTGGGACAGTGGTGGACAGCGCAAGTGCCTCCTGTCCTTTTATGTTTGTGTTGTGTACCCAAAAACCACGTCGTGTGTTATTTGTCACTAGGGCATGTTGTATTGTCGTTCGTGGTGTATTGTTTCTCCAAGATCTCGCTGTATTCTTGGGCCAAGTTTTGTTGCATTATTGGTTCAAGTTAGTGTGAGAAAGTATATTTTTTTTCTTTGCAAGCTCCCTCACTTATTTATTTATGAACCCCTGCATTGTATTACCCGTGATGTTTGTGGAGCCTTTTTTTGTGTGTTTTGTTGGTGTAGCCAGTATCGCATGTAATTTGTTGGCGAAAATATACCTCGTGAGGGTTGTGAAGTAAGGGAATAGTTTTTTTTTTTTTTTCCACGATCATGATTATTGTGCGTGTGCTGCAGATGTCAGCCAGGCGTGGTCGAGTGTGTGTGTGTGTGTGTGTGTGTGTGAGGAACGGACGGTAGGTACACTGCCAGGGAGGTTAGGTGCTGCTGGCCACGTTGCGTAAGTGATGCAGACACACCATTTTCTGGTGCGTCAGACCAATTGACGGTGGGCGTAGCAGCTTGGAGATGAACATCTCGTGAAGTGAATATAAAGTAGTTCACAGTGTTCACCTAGTGTTGATGGGGTGACTCTGGATTTATTTTCCCCAGCGCTAAGGCGAGGGGGCTAGGAAAGCTTTCAGGATGGAGAGGTTGATAGTGTGATTTTTTTTTTTCGTTTTTTTTCTCCGTGGTAAAGTTAAATGTCCATAATGTGAGGAGGGGAAGGGTGGGAAGATGGTGGAGAAAATTGGAGAAGATGGGAAAAGTTTGGCGAGTGGCGGTGTTCTGAGGACCACCTCCTCCCTCTTCAGAGTGTTCTGAAGACCACCTCCTCGTCTACAGCTGCAGTGCGAGGCAGTGGATGGTGGTGAGATAGTCAGACCGCTCGTGAACCACCGGTGTTGCTGGTGACGTATGGAGGAGGCCGGAGACGACACCTTCGTAGCACACTGGTGTCGCCCCCACCTGGGTGGAAATTGTAGACGCCTGCTGGTAGACGTGTTGGTGAGGGCGGCTGTGGGTGTCGTTGATTAACTTTCTGTTGAGGGTATTGTGGTGTTGATGAACTCTGTAAGGGTTGTGTAGTGTATTTATGGTAGAGGTGTGGCTATTGTGTGTGTGTGTGTGTGTGTGTGTGTGTGTGTGTGTGTGTGTGTTTACTGAAGTGCGGCAAATACGGCCCCACGAAGGAGCTGTTAACCAGCTGTGGTTGTGTCGTAGGAAGTAGAGAAGACGTGAGTGAGAGATCCCCTGCGTACATTCTCCCAGTTAGTGAGCGTCTGACCCTGGTACATGAGGTTGAGAACTGTGATTGAGGTCGAGGTTGATTGCCGTGGCAAGTAGAAGGTGATGGGTGGTCGGGGAGGCCCGTTGGTGAAGTAATATTTTACCGGAATGAATAGGGCGCCACTGAGCGATGGTACGGGGGGGATCAGCAGGTGGCTGATGGTAGTTGCTGCTGACGGCGACGTGTGGTATTTAGTAGTAGTGGTTGTGGGTAAGTAGTTCTGGCGGACAGAGAGAGAGAGAGAGAGAGAGAGAGAGAGAGAGAGAGAGAGAGAGAGAGAGAGAGAGAGGTGCAGGGGGTGGTGATTGTGGATGGGAACACTTGGTGGAGGATGGCGGGCTTGGGGGTTGAGAATCAGGGAGGGGGATTTGAGTTATTGAGTAACACTTACACAACTTCCTCAGGCCTGATCGTGGTTTCTCCTTCCACCTTGCCTCCTCGTGTTTCTGCTTTCCCTTCTGCTGCTGGTGAGGAGCAGGAGGAGGAGGAACAAGAGATGTTATTGCTACCGAAACCTACAACGTTGGTGTCTGCTGTCTCTCCCCACATCACGTGCTTAGGACGTCTCGAATATGCTGCTAGACATTTCCCGGTGTGCAGCATTCTGGTCATGTAGCTGTCCGTCGCCTCCATGTTGTGCTGCTGCTGTTGTCTGTTGCCTCCGTAATGTGCTGTTGCCGTTGCCTGTTGCCCCATAATGTGCTGGTGGTGGTGGTGGTGTCTATTGACCAACCTCCGTGCCTGAAGATGGCGTGATCCAGTACTTCAGCGAACCTCAAAAGTGTTCATCTCGTATATAGGATCTGGGTAGAAAGTTCCATAACTCCTTGACCATGACGGCAAGACCTCTGAACAGGGCCAGGTCAAAGGTCAGTCCACCACCCTAACCAAAGCTCTTACCGTGGTGCTCAAGGTCTTCCTTTTATGCGCAAGAGGTGTTCGAAATACAGGGGTAGAATTTTTTTTTTTGTTCCTCCGCCTGCTTCTCAGTGAATGTAGGTCAGCGGCAGTGGGTATGTGATGTCTCCCTGGCTGTTTAATCTGTTTATGAATGGGATGGTGAGGGATGCGGATGTGAGGGGTCGTGGGGAGGGTGTGCCATCAGTCGTATGTGGGGATGGGTAAGATTGAGTCGGTGACTGTGTGCTGGTGGCAGATACCAAGTGAGAAACTGCAGAGCCTGGTTTCTTAGTTTGGGAGGGTGTTTGAAAGGAGAAAGCTGGGAGGTCATGTGAACAAAAGCAGGGTTATTAGGTATGGTGTGAGTCTGAATGGAGAGAACGTGGAGGAAGTGGAGTGTTTTACATACCCGGGAGTGGATGTGGTAGAGGATGGAACCACGGGAGCTGAAAGGATCCATAGGGTGGGTTGAAAGAGCGAAGGTCCTGCGTTCACTGAGAGATGTGGGAAAAGAGATTTCACTGTGTGTGAAGGAAATGATGTGTATGTTTGCTGGTGCAGTAGTCCTGTCGGTGTTGTGTGGATGCGAGGAGTGGGCGTTTGATAAAAAAAGAATTGTAATGCAGAAGAGGGCTCGAGGCGTGCAAAGGAAAAGAGCGAATTGGAGCATTGTGGTATACAGGGGGTAACGTGCGGTCAGTGTGGTGAACCAGGACATATGACGCGATCGGGAGAGACTATGAAAAGAGCTATAGGGCCTGGAAGTAGGTAGGGGCTCTGGTATGAGTGCATAATACTTGACGGCCAGAGAAAGAATGTGAGCGGATGAGGCAATTCTATTCATGGCGCTACTTGGCTAACTCGGGAAACTGCAAGGGATGAGAGAGAAAAAAAGCTACTCTTTTTACATAGTTCATGTTCTGGGACATTTAAAATCAACTATTGTCTTCATTATTCCGTAATGCGATTTTACAATGAGATAAGCAGTTTGTCTGAAATATCTCGTAATAAAACCTCAGGAGAATTTCCAAATGATTTAAAGAACTGTGTTGAAATCAAGTGTGTAATTCCTTTTAAAGTTCGTGATAGCCACCGTGTCTTAGTAATGTCTTCCTTTTGTGTGTGTGTGTGTGTGTGTGTGTGTGTGTGTGTGTGTGTGTGTGTGTGTGTGTATTGCTTTCCAATGGCCTTGGAGAGGGGCTTGGCGTCTGGGGGTCTTGTATTCGTCTGTGTAGCGAGGACGCCCTCTACAGGAGGCAGCAAGTGCCGGTTACGCAGACAAGGCCGTCGTCCCCTGATTGGCCACCTTTGTTACGAAGTTAGTGCTGTTGTTCCCAACTTCGGCACACGTATTAGTGACAACATTTCCGTAGGGGAGAGAGAGAGAGAGAGAGAGAGAGAGAGAGAGAGAGAGAGAGAGAGAGAGAGAGAGAGAGAGAGAGGCAGGCGTGCTCTCACGGTTGCCAGCTTTTACGATGTGGTTTATTTTACCCCCCCCCCCCCCCCAAACTCACCATACTCTGTTTACCAACACAGCAGCAAATGTGAGAACGCATTTAACGTCCTTTTATCAGTTAAATGGGTCGAGTTAGTTGAACACTGGTCAAGGCTGTGGCAGTAGAAATGTGTGTGTGGAAACATTTTTTTTTTTTCTTTTTAGCCGCAGCTCCCACGACTAATAGAGGCTAACTAGCGGCACTTTAACTATTAGCACAACACTGGTAGCAAGAGGTCATGACCTGGTGTTGCCCGGGTGCTCAGAGCATGGGTGATCAGGAGGCCTTGCAGCCGCTCTCTAGCGGACAACCCACCAGCTATATTTTTTTCTTTTTTTCTTTTTTCTTTTCAGAGATCGTGTGTACCGTAGAGTAAGTAAGTTACAGGTGTGAGTAACAGGACGTGTGTTTGTCATCTTTTGTTGGGAGTTGCCCTTCCCCTCCTCCTCGTCCCCTCCTGCAGATCGGTCTTTGACAAGTTCCCTCACTTTCGAAGACCTCCTGCATCAAGGTGTGAAAGAGGCTACAGTCTCTGCTCTCTCTCTCTCTCTCTCTCTCTCTCTCTCTCTCTCTCTCTCTCTCTCTCTCTCTCTCTCTCTCTCTCTCTCTCTCTCTCTCTCTCATACGTTTGCTTTGTAGCTGGTCTGGTCTGGTTCACTTTGTTAGAACGTGTCCCTTTGTAGCCGGTTCGGGGGTCTGGTTCCCTTTATAATGCCCCTTTGATGATGCTACTTCTGTTGGTCAGAAGTAGGCAAGACGGGCGTCGGTGAGTTCCTTGACTATTATGCTGTCTTCGTTCACCTGCTTTCGTGGCACATCAGGATTTCATTTCAGAAGTTGCCCAGTCTCGCGTTTCTAAAACTCGTGATTATTTCCTGTCTCTCTCGGTTTTTAGACCCTGGGTCCTCCAGATCTTGCCGTGTGTATATTGTGATGCATCTTGGGTGTTTCTGTCTCTCGGTTTGGAGACTGGGTCCTCCAGAACTTACCTTGTGTATGTATTATGATGTATCTTCCGCGTCCTACACTCTACCCTGATAGACACAGACATTTCGGGTATTTAGAAACCTTACGGAATCGTTTCGGGGAAGTGAAGTCGCCGAGGACATGGGTTCAAAGCTTTCCAGGATATATGAGACGGTTAACACAGCAGCCAGCCCTATCTGGTCGGGGAAGAGAAAATGTCTTGTGTCATCACAGGTCTTACTCTCGTAGTTTTTTTTTTTTTTTTTTTTTTAGAAACTTCTCGGCCTCCAGTGTATCATTCAAGGCTGCGTTGTTGGTCACTTTGTCGCCTTGGCCAAAGTTAAGGTCATCTGACCTCATCTTGCTCAGACCGTCTGGACATGTTTGCTCACACCTCGTGGTCATACCTGTGTGTGTGCGGTCTTATGCTGGGGCTGAGGGTTTGGGGGTAAGGCATTACTGTAATCCCGGAGTTGGATATCCTCTCGTACGAGAGTCATGTTTTGAACTCCGGGGAAACTTGACTGATTGAACACCGGGGAAACTTGACTGATTGAACACCGGGGAAACTTGACTGAGGCATGAGAAGCAAAGTATTAAAGATGGTCATAATTCACAGCGTTTATTAGTCTTGATGCCAATACCAGAGCTAGTTTATGTGAACCCCCAAAAAAAAAAATCAATTTAGAAAGTAGTACAGAGGGAGTGGTCCCCTAGGAACAGAGGCTGAGGTGAAGGCGTTTCAACATTTTCGTCGTAGATTGTGTAGGAGCGTTGAAGGTGTGTTGAAGGATTTAAGACTTATGAAGAAATACAAAGAATAAGGTTGCTTATTGTTCCAGTATGAGGAAATGTATGCCAGTGTGAACGTTGAATTAGTCATATGACGTAAATTTATGTGGATGGTCGAGTTTATGCAGTGGTGATAAGTTAAGAGTGGATAGGTTAGAGAGAGAGAGAGAGAGAGAGAGAGAGAGAGAGAGAGAGAGAGAGAGAGCTGGAGCAGGAGCGCGATGCTGATAAATATTTATTTCAGGAAAACTGGAGAAAACTTAACGTGTCACGTCGACCAGATAGCAGTGTTTTGTGTATAGTGTTCCCTGAAATATACATGTGAACTGTGTTGCACGGGTATCGCTGTTATATTTGTGTGGCGTCTTCAGCACCATGGCACGGTCGACGACCCCCCTTTTGTGTGATGGACCTGACTTTCTCTTTGACCTCTGAAGGGTCAGGTTAAAGAAGGGCAGGCCATCACACTCAAGGGCAGGCCATCACACTCAAGGGCAGGCCA
This sequence comes from Panulirus ornatus, assembly GCF_036320965.1. Classification (NCBI taxonomy): domain Eukaryota; kingdom Metazoa; phylum Arthropoda; class Malacostraca; order Decapoda; family Palinuridae; genus Panulirus; species Panulirus ornatus. The sequence goes on along the minus strand of NC_092281.1, from coordinate 17,861,472 downwards.
TCATACTCAAGGGCGCCATCGTAGGTAGTTAAGGTCATGCTTTCTGATATTAAGAACTGGCAGGAGAGAGAGAGAGAGAGAGAGGAGAGAGAGAGAGAGAGAGAGAGAGAGAGAGAGAGAGAGAGAGAGAGGGTGTTGACCATGTTTGCCTCCTCCCAAACGTGATTACTTCTTACTTTTCGTCACTTTTCGTCCACAAGTTTGGCATAGCCAAGAGTGAGCGGCAAGGCTTTGGGTGTATGATGTGTTCCATACTGGACTGTAAGTAAGGCCAAGTGTTATTTTCTTTCAGTGTAGCGAATGGCCAGGAACTAGTGAGCCGTGTTGGGGTACACTCGGATGAGGCTGTGTCGTGTGGTCGTGGCGGCGGGGAGGGCACCGTCGACGACAGTGTTGTGGTCGTGGCGTCCAGTTTTCCCTCCCTCTCGGAGCCATAAAAGACTCATTAAGCAATTACTGGCCTCCGCCTCCCCTGTCACACCGACCTTGTGGGTTATGCCAGCCAGGCGGGAATGTTCATTTTGGTTTCCCTCGTGTCTCTTCAGTTCGCTAGACAAAGGTGGTCTCTCTGTGAGACGTTCGCTAGACAAAGGTGGTCTCTCTGTGAGACGTTCGCTAGACAAAGGTGGTCTCTCTGTGAGACGTTCGCTAGACAAAGGTGGTCTCTCTGTGAGACGTTCGCTAGACAAAGGTGGTCTCTCTGTGAGACGTTCGCTAGACAAAGGTGGTCTCTCTGTGAGACGTTCGCTAGACAAAGGTGGTCTCTCTGTGAGACGTTCGATAGATAAAGATGGTCCTCTCTGTGAGACGTTCGATAGATAAAGATGGTCTCTCTGTGAGACGTTCGCTAGACAAAGGTGGTCTCTCTGTGAGACGTTCGCTAGACAAAGGTGGTCTCTCTGTGAGGACGTTCGATAGATAAAGATGGTCTCTCTGTGAGACGTTCGATAGATAAAGATGGTCTCTCTGTGAGACGTTCGCTAGACAAAGGTGGTCTCTCTGTGAGACGTTCGCTAGACAAAGGTGGTCTCTCTGTGAGACGTTCGCTAGACAAAGGTGGTCTCTCTGTGAGACGTTCGCTAGACAAAGGTGGTCTCTCTGTGAGACGTTCGATAGATAAAGATGGTCTCTCTGTGAGACGTTCGCTAGACAAAGGTGGTCTCTCTGTGAGACGTTCGCTAGACAAAGGTGGTCTCTCTGTGAGACGTTCGATAGATAAAGATGGTCTCTCTGTGAGACGTTCGCTAGACAAAGGTGGTCTCTCTGTGAGACGTTCGATAGATAAAGATGGTCTCTCTGTGAGACGTTCGCTAGACAAAGGTGGTCTCTCTGTGAGGACGTTCGATAGATAAAGATGGTCTCTCTGTGAGACGTTCGCTAGACAAAGGTGGTCTCTCTGTGAGACGTTCGCTAGACAAAGGTGGTCTCTCTGTGAGACGTTCGATAGATAAAGATGGTCTCTCTGTGAGACGTTCGCTAGACAAAGGTGGTCTCTCTGTGAGACGTTCGCTAGACAAAGGTGGTCTCTCTGTGAGACGTTCGCTAGACAAAGGTGGTCTCTCTGTGAGACGTTCGATAGATAAAGATGGTCTCTCTGTGAGACGTTCGATAGATAAAGATGGTCTCTCTGTGAGACGTTCGATAGATAAAGATGGTCTCTCTGTGAGACGTTCGCTAGATAAAGATGGTCCTCTCTGTGAGACGTTTGCTGGATAAAGGAGGTCTGTCTGTGACACCTTCGCTGGATAAAGATGGTCTCTCTGTGAGACGTTCGATAGATAAAGATGGTCTCTCTGTGAGACGTTCGATAGATAAAGATGGTCCTCTCTGTGAGACGTTCGATAGATAAAGATGGTCTCTCTGTGAGACGTTCGATAGATAAAGATGGTCTCTCTGTGAGACGTTCGCTAGACAAAGGTGGTCTCTCTGTGAGACGTTCGCTAGACAAAGGTGGTCTCTCTGTGAGACGTTCGATAGATAAAGATGGTCTCTCTGTGAGGACGTTCGATAGATAAAGATGGTCTCTCTGTGAGACGTTCGATAGATAAAGATGGTCTCTCTGTGAGACGTTCGATAGATAAAGATGGTCTCTCTGTGAGACGTTCGATAGATAAAGATGGTCTCTCTGTGAGACGTTCGATAGATAAAGATGGTCTCTCTGTGAGACGTTCGATAGATAAAGATGGTCTCTCTGTGAGACGTTCGATAGATAAAGATGGTCTCTCTGTGAGACGTTCGATAGATAAAGATGGTCTCTCTGTGAGGACGTTCGATAGATAAAGATGGTCTCTCTGTGAGACGTTCGATAGATAAAGATGGTCTCTCTGTGAGGACGTTCGATAGATAAAGATGGTCTCTCTGTGAGACGTTCGATAGATAAAGATGGTCTCTCTGTGAGACGTTCGATAGATAAAGATGGTCTCTCTGTGAGACGTTCGATAGATAAAGATGGTCTCTCTGTGAGACGTTCGATAGATAAAGATGGTCTCTCTGTGAGACGTTCGCTAGACAAAGGTGGTCTCTCTGTGAGACGTTCGCTAGATAAAGGTGGTCTCTCTGTGAGACGTTCGCTAGATAAAGATGGTCTCTCTGTGAGACGTTCGCTGGATAAAGGAGGTCTGTCTGTGACACCTTCGCTGGATAAAGATGGTCTCTCTGTGAGACGTTCGATAGATAAAGATGGTCTCTCTGTGAGACGTTCGATAGATAAAGATGGTCTCTCTGTGAGACGTTCGCTAGATAAAGATGGTCTCTGTGTGAAACGTTCGTTAGATAAAGGTGGTGTCTCTATGAGACGTTCGCTGGATAAAGATGGTCTCTCTGTGAGACGTTCGATAGATAAAGATGGTCTCTCTGTGAGACGTTCGATAGATAAAGATGGTCTCTCTGTGAGACGTTCGCTAGACAAAGGTGGTCTCTCTGTGAGACGTTCGCTTGGTAGAGGTGGTCTGTCTGTCTGTCTGAGGCTAATAATGTGGCTGTATGACCTTGCAAAAGTTTCCCCATATCCGGTTAGGACCTCCGGGGAGTTGCATCACGCCACGCATCGCAGTGACGGGCATGTGCCCATGTGGTTTACCTGGCACTGGATGGAGTTTACTTGGCATAGGGTGGAGTTTACCCGTCACTGGGTGGTTCACCCGGCCTCTGATGGAGTTTACCAATCCCCGGGAGGGGAGATTTTTAGGCTATCCTGGGCGAAGTTGACTATACCCTGGATGGAGTTTACCCAGCACAGGTCGGAGTTTCAACTCCCATGGGTCAGGTTCGTCTTGGTTGGGAAGCCAAATGATATTTTCGGTCACCATCCGTATAAAGAATATGATCAGTCATAATTTAGTAAATATACAGTTGGATGATATATTTAAGTCATCCATATTTCAATTCACTTGAGGTTTTCCTTTTAGTGTATTAACATATCCTTATTTTCTTATTTATTTTCTAACCTATCCTTATTTTCTCGGTATACATAAACGTAAAATGTTTATAAACAGTCTATTATCTTGCCCTTATTGTCATAATTTTCAAGATAAGACTTTCTGGAAATGAGATGTTTGAGGACAATGTGTGGTGTGAGGTGGTTTGATCGAGTAAGTAATGTAAGGGTAAGAGAGATGTGTGGAAATAAAAAGAGCGTGGGTTGAGAGAGCAGAAGAGGATGTTTTGAAATGGTTTGGGCACATGGAGAGAATGAGTGAGGAAAGATTGACCAAGAGGATATATGTGTCGGAGGTGGAGGGAACGAGGAGAAGTGGGAGACCAAATTGGAGGTGGAAAGATGGAGTGAAAAAGATTTTGTGTGATCGGGGCCTGAACATGCAGGAGGGTGAAAGGCGGGCAAGGAATAGAGTGAATTGGATCGATGTGGTATACCGGGGTTGACGTGCTGTCAGTGGATTAAATCAGGGCATGTGAAGCGTCTGGGGTAAACCATGGAAAGTTGTATGGGGCCTGGATGTGGAAAGGGAGCTGTGGTTTCGGGCATTATTGCATGACAGCTAGAGACTGAGTGTGAACGAGTGGGGCCTTTGTTGTCTTTTCCTAGTGCTACCTCGCACACATGAGGGGGGAGGGGGATGGTATTCCATGTGTGGCGAGGTGGCGATGGGAATGAATAAAGGCAGACAGTGTGAATTGTGTGCATGGGTATATATGTATGTGTCTGTGTGTGTATATATATGTGTACATTGAGATGTATAGGTATGTATATTTGCGTGTGTGGACGTATATGTATATACATTGTGTATGGGGGTGGGTTGGGCCATTTCTTTCGTCTGTTTCCTTGCGCTACCTCGCAAACGCGGGAGACAGCGACAAAGCAAAATAAATAAATGTATAAATAAAAAAAGATATATATATATATATATATATATATATATATATATATATATATATATATATATATATCTTTCTTTTCATACTATTCGCCATTTCCCGCATTAGCGAGGTAGCGTTAAGAACAGAGGGCTGGGCCTTTGAAGGAATATCCTCACCTGGCCCCCTTCTCTGTTCCCTCTTTTGGAAAATTAAAAAAAAAAAAAAGAGAGGGGAAGATTTCCAGCCACCCACTCCCTCCCCTTTTAGTCGCCTTTTACGACACGCAGGGAATACGTGGGAAGTATTCTTTCCTATATATAAACCTAATCTGCCGTATGTAAAGAAAATGGAATCCATCCCTTATTTCTTAACTCCACTGAAAAGGTTCATCATCCTTTTACTACATTTTAGCGATAGTTTTACTGTTTTTGAGAAATAAGTTGAAGGAATAAATATTTGAAAAAGCTTAGTTCGTGACAGAGGTGGTGTTCAGAGAATATATGGCTGAGGGGGAGTTGACTGTAACTTCTATATCAACCGAGAGATCGTAAGAGTTTCAGAAAAGAGAGAGCGAGAGATGAGCATATTTTATTCCTATGAGGACAGTAATTTTAAGTTTTTATGACAAAGTTTTCAGTGGAAAAAAAATTGGATATAAAAAAGTAAAGTAATATAACCTCATCTGAATCTGTATTTACATATTTTCTATGTAAGCCATGACGAGGTGGCATTTGTTGGTGTGTGTTCTTGAATCTTTTTCATTTACATTTTTCTGTGAGGGATTTACTTATTGATATTAAGCCAAGAAACCTCACTTCTTGATTCAAAGAATAAGCCATTTAGATTTGCTCTGTAAAGTAAAAGGTTCAGGGGATTTTAAACTGATTCCAAGTTCCAGCAATTTTTGTGTTGAAAGTCTCTGTTGATTTTAAGTGATATTTCCCCCATTTCTTAGTTTGAATCTATGTAAGCACACCCACACACACACACACACACACTACTGTTCTGGCCGGGGTAGTAGAGATAGTCTGCCCTCAGCTAACTCAGGTGTTCATCTTTCCTTCGGTCTTTAAATGGGTACTTGGCTTAGTCTGAATATATATATATATATATATATATATATATATATATATATATATATATATATATATATATATATATATATATATATATACACATACATACATATATGAAAAAGTTATAACGATGCCATTTTATTGTGTTTTTTTCTCTTTCAAGGCGAGGCAGTGAATGGTCGCCCCATCAAAAGTAAGTACCTTCTTCCCTGGAGCTGGTGATGCGTGCTGCGAGGGTGCACTTCTTGTTTCCCCACACCATGAACAGCGACGTTTTAAGGTACCAACCAACCCACCAACCAACCCCCCCTCCCTCCCTCCTCAGACCTCCTCATGATAAAGCTTGACTAAGCAAAGCTTACCCTTCCCGTATTATAAGCTAGAGTGGTCTTAACATTTGATGAGCTTTGAGTGAGAGATTTGTCTTTAACTCAGCACTATAACCCTTGTGTACTAGGATCATCCTTAGGTTTGCTTCACTGCGGTGTAATTGTCCCTGTTGTCTGAGCTGGTAGATGTTTATAGTGTACCGTCAGTTCTGAGTGTGTGTGTGTGTGTGTGTGTGTGTGTGTGTGTGTTCCTCTGGCTTCTCCTTATGCTTTTGCAATGGCCAGCACTGCTTGACGATGGTGGCTGGCTAATACAGTAGGAGATAGTCCTTCTTGTTGTGTTTTTCTTTCACATATTTTGCATCTACCAAGACCTTCGTGTTTTGTCTGCAGTGGAGAATGCGAAATTATTATAGTGTTCTTTGGTTATTAAGTTTTATTCCCTGTCGTCAAGTTTATTTGTAACACAAACATTTTATGGTATTATTTGAGGACAGTGATGTCAACAATGTGGTAAGTCTCCATGTTTGCGTGCTGGTAAGACACAGTTGCAGAGGCTATAACATGTCGTGGCCTGGCTGATCACCGGCCGGGTACCCCGAGGACTGTGTGGATGGGAGGTGTCTGCCGTAGTCGAGGCTTAAAGGAAGCCATTGCCACCATCTACCGTGGCAGTGGTCACTAATAACCTTAGACTCGCACTCCTCAGAATACCCAACTGGTGGTCGGCCGTGTCAGCTCTTCCCCCTCTAAGCGTATGAATAGGTCAAAATGCCTGTTTCATGAGACTCCATAGTACGAGAGACTTATGATGCTATGATGCTATGCTATGACGTATGATGCTCTGGTTATCTAAAGCATAGTACCAGAGACTTGGGTTGCCAGTTGCGGAGGGCGTTAGAGCACGGCTGGACTTAGGGAACTCACCCTTAGGGGTGATACTTAGAGTCTCCAGCAGGGAATGGAGGTGAGGACCCTCTTGTTTGTAGAGTTCACCTCAGGGGGTTGGTGGCTGCGGATTCCAGGGGTGGT
>NC_092281.1:17774718-17849718 GCF_036320965.1 Panulirus ornatus | reverse complement strand
TTGTGCTCTCTTTAAATGTGAAGGTGGGAATTTTATTTAGTTAGCATTTAATGAATCATTTAACATGATTAATCATAACAGTAATTACGTGCTTGCGTGTATTTTGGTATAGTTCAATGTTGTTATGAATTTGAATTGCATGACCATCGTTGAACTCTGCCTAATGTATTGGGGGCTCAACGTTACTTAGATGAGGAATCCCAGGGCATAGCCATGTTGGGGCTACCTCATGGAAAATCTTTGATGGGGGCGAGATGCTGCAGTGTACATAAGTCTATGTGGTGGCTGGTGGTTCTACAGTAGTCTGTGTGGTGTGTGGTGGTGTTGCTACATTAGTCTGTTTGGTGGCTGGTGGTGACGCTACAGTAGTGTGTGTGGTGGCTGGTAGTGACGCTACAGTAGTGTGTGTGGTGGCTGGTAGTGACGCTACAGTAGTCGTGTGTGGTGGCTGGTGGTGACGCTACAGTAGTGCTGTTTGGTGGCTGGTGGTGACGCTACAGTAGTGTGTGTGTGGTGGCTGGTGGTGACGCTACAGTAGTGTGTGTGGTGGCTGGTGGTGACGCTACAGTAGTGTGTGTGGTGGCTGGTAGTGACGCTACAGTAGTCTGTGTGTTGTGTGGCTGGTGGTGTCGCGTGCCTGGCTTCAAGCGTGGGTGCACCGTCCTCGTGGGTCCCCCGGGTTTCATCAGCACGCCAGGAGGCTAATGGTCCTCCATCACTTTGTCTCGTTCTGCTGACTGGTTACAATTGTCTGTACCTCGCCTGTCGTGTTGTGGTTAGAACTACTCTTGTCACTCGTGTTGTGGTTAGAAATGCCCCATCTCTCGTTAGTCGTGTTGTGGTTAGGGCTGCAATGTCTTTTTGAGTGTCATGTTTTAGTTATAGTCGTGTTGTGGATATATATGCATTATGTATTGTACTGCCATTCATGAAGGTAGTGCATAGCTACTATCTCGTGTGACATTGGCGGGATATGTGGTGGGGTTTTGCGTATTTATTTGTGCTGGAAGGAATAACTGATGTTGCTAAAGAATGATGAAGGGGAGAAAAGAAATGACACTTGCCTGAAATGTAATTTTGCTATGGCAGGTTTGTGTTGCCCCCTGAATTTTAATTGGAGATCCCGAGGAAGGAAGCGTGCGAAAGCAAGTGGAGGCCATCATTTCGCGAACATGCAAATGTGCAGGAGCCAGCAACAGCGCGCAATTGAAAATCAATGCTGTGATGGCAGGTAGTGGGGGACAGGTAAAGACTTCAATTTCCGACGTGGAGGGAGACAGGTGGGGGCAGGGCAGCGGTGGGGCGGTGCGGCCCGGTCAGACGCGGCCGTTATCAGGCTGCGGGGAAAGTGATGTGCAGTCCGCCGCACGCCCTTATCAGCCGGGAGTGTCAGCTGCGGGGGGGAGGGGGGGGGATGCTGTGGTGCCTCTTGCTGCTGACACCCGCCGCACCCACACCGCTTCGCTCCTCCCTCGTCATAAAGTGCTGACACCTTCCTCTCGTCCGCGCCCGCGCCCTTCTCGCACACTCCCTCAGACGTGCTACGTGATCCACTGCCTGAAATAAAGCTTGGTAAGGTGTTGCTGGCACATGGGTGCCGGGGTCGAGGCACCTGGGTGTTGGTGGCATGTGATCTGATAAGTGTGGCGGGAAGCAGGCAGGGAGGGAGGGAGGGAATGTTGACAGCCGTCCCGCTGACTGCCTGCTGCACATCGACGCCTGCTGATATCGAGACATCTCTCATCTGGAGGAATAATGCGCCTGTATGAACATGGAGAACATTTAGTGGTGCATTTACGTATCGTCGGGTAGGGTGTTCACCATAGAAGCCTGAGTGTGCGGGGCCGTCAGAGGCCTTGTCTCTCAAGACTAAGGAGGGTGTGGGGGTGTATCTTGTTTAACCCCCCCACCCCCCTCTTGGAGCATGTCTGTACCACTCGTGGGTATGATGGCGTGACCTTGACCCGAGCCTTAAAGGTGAAGTCAGAAACCAGGCCATCAGACTCTAGGCTCTCACCGCCGTGTATTGGAAGGGTATTTACTGTATGCGTATTGTAACTGACGCCAGTGCGGCAGTCTTGTGATAGATGCAGCATTTAGCAAGGGAGGCACACTTGCCCTAACGTAGGCGGTCTTGGTTCTCGTAAGGGAAGCCCTCCAGCTCGTGTCGTCTTGATAGAGGTCATATCAGGTGGTGTTTGCCAGACCTCAGTGGCCAGATAGTTGTAACGTTACGTGTTACCCAGTTGACTCACCACATTACCCGAGTCATGTCATACAGGAGACTCCTCTGGTTGCCAAGAGTGGATATAGTCCCAAGATTTCAGATATCTTAATCATGCGCTTGGTTTGTGTGGACCTTTCTCTGAAGGGTTCGCCCCAAGTTATAATTCTTTAATGTTTGTCCTTATCTCTGTCCACACACTGTCAACAGTTTATACAAGAAAGGTTTTTGGATAGGATAGTGTGCCGTAAGTGCCATTTGCCTCGCTTTAGTGTGGTAATAACGACATACTCGCTTTGTATGGTACACTTGATTAAGATGGAAAGTGAATGTATTCGTAATCATTTTTCATTTGCATTTATTAAGATGGAAATGGATCTTCTGGTTTCTTATTGCACTCTTCTGATTGCTTCAGATGCATCTATTGCTCTTTCCCACATAGCGCTATAGATTGTGTATGAGTTTGAATGACAAGTTTAAAAGTATTTTCACTGCGGAGGACTCTGTATCCCAGCACCTGGGAAATGGGATGGGAGGAGAATTGTTTTTTTTTTTTTTTTTGTTAGAAAGCATTGAGATATCCAGATAAGATAACTACAAGGTCATGACTCATGATGGTCTTGATGAAATTTCATCTTTTGAAGGTGTTTGCAGATGATGCACTAGACAGACACCTCTTGAAATACTGTTCAGGATGTCGTTGGAGAAAGGATAAGTGCCGAGGGAGTGGAAAAAGGCGAACATTATACCTTTCGAAAAGAAAGGGGACTGGGAAGAGCCGCTTGACTACATATCAGTTTCCTTGAAGAACATGTTCTGCAATATTCTAGAAAAGATCAGAAATCAAATAAATCACTTTCTGCCGAGGAGAAATGACCAAAGTGAGAGAAGGGAAAGGAGGCTATGTGTAAAGAACCTCGTAGAGTTCTTAGAAAGAGTGAGCTCTGTCCTCGACATCAAGGAAGAATGGGTGGATTGTTTGGATCTGGACTACCAGAAAGCATTTGACACCATACCGTATGGAGACTGATTAAGAACATGGATCAACAGGCAGGAATAAGGGGGAAATTCCTTCAATGGATACATTATTATCTTGGCGAATAGGAATAAGGGACTCATGTCAGAGGAGCCTTTTCAAAATGGGTTAAGGTTACGTGTGGGTTCTTGCAGGGTTCTGTTTTAAGACCACTTTTCCCTATGATGTGCGTGAATGTCTTGCCAGAAGGTATGGACTCCTGCCTAAGTATGTTTGCAGGTGATGCAAAGGTCAAGAGGGAAGTGGAGGATGACACTAGCTTACAAGGGGACTCTTGACATACTCCAGAGGTAGCCTGATGTATGGATGATGAAGTTCGACTCGAGTAAGGGTAGAGGAGGGAGACTGGATCGCAGCAAACGTCTTGCTATGATTGTCATAAAGCAGGAAATAAGCAGCAGGGATCAGTTTGAGAGACACTAGGGTATTGTCATCGCCCTAGCTTGTCGCCAGCGTCCCACGTAAGGAGAAGGGTTAAGAGGACCAACATTCACCTAGTAAATACTAGAACATCGTTGAAGCTCTTGGGTAACGGAAATATTCATCAAGCTTTCCTAACCTACGCAAGGTTCAAAACTGAGTTATGCGTCTCAAGTTTGGCCAGCGCCCCTAAAGGAGCACAGAGCGAGTAGAGAAAAGGTCCAGAGATGAACGACAAAGATCGTACCAGAATTAGGAGACCTGTGTTACAGGGAAAGGCGCGAGGTCTTAATTTACTCTCGTCTGTTTTGCCTCCGTCGTACAAGAAAAGAGAGGAGGAAATATTATCCTCGCATCTTGAAGTTCATTAAGTTTCTCTACGTTTATGTTGAGTGTAGGATAAAATCATACGAAATCTGTCACAGAAATGTGTTGGATTTCGACACACGGTTAGCCGGGGGAGTGTGAATGGTTAAGCTCTGCTGCTAATGCTCTGTTGGCTCTTGACTACAACAGTAACTTTAGCAAGATTTTTTTTTTTTTTCAGCACCAATTCATATGTCTGATTACCCAGCTGAAGCAGAGGTCTGTCTTGACGTGAGGTGCGGCACCTTGCCCCAATACCAACTCCGTCACTCTTAATGACACAAACACGTAAACTCGGGCTCTAACTAGCAGACATGGCCCCATTTTAGCTCTTCTTTTTTTTTAAGTGACATACTTGGGACCAACCTGAGGCAGGGAAGAACTACCAGAGGAGGAATTGATTCTGGCTTCCCACTTCATAATGGCGAGGGAACTGAACTCTGTCTGCCAAATTCAGCAGAACAGAGCATATTAACCTCCCAAACAGAACAGAGACAAGCTATGTAACGTCCTTCATATATGCCAATAGACAGGGCTGAAATCTCGTGAAACAAAAAAAGTTGCAGTATTTGCGGCCTTCTGAAACTGTAACACGCTCCAAAGACCAAATGAATAGTGAGGTGAGGATCTCAGAGTACAACCCGTACAGATGCGACTGGGTTAGAAGATCATGTGGAGGAGTTGCACTGTATATAGTAAATATAACAGCTGAACTCGTGAACTTCTCATATGATGTAGAAGCAGTTGTTGTCAACACTGAAAACATAGGGCCACTGAGAACATGCCTTCACACTCAGCCCCAGGCCCCGGACTCGTGGAACTCAGTCTTCTTAAAGAAATGCACGTCGCCATCAAAACACGTTCGTTAAGTATACTCTGGAGAGAAAGTCTAAATTTTGACATCATTCCCAAGGGTCTCCCTACAAGGCGGACGAAATTGCAGATTTAGAGTTTGTCCGGAGATCTTTCACAGTTCACATCAATGTGGTAAAGGATCTTGATTACTGGGAAAGACTGAGAACACTGAGGCTACACTCCCTGGAGCGCCGACGGGAGAGGTGTATCATCATCTACACCTTACATTCGGAAGTAACATCCTACTGGCACGACAGACATGGAGGACTTTTGTAAAATACTACCACCTGAAATCCAAAGGTAGACATATGAACGAAAAGAAAGGTCACCTTAAACATCCGGGTCCAAAGAGTCTTCAACACCTTGGTATCTACCGTCAGAAACCTCATGGACTGCACGGTAGAGAAGTTTCAAGTGTATTGGACAAGTGCCTACGAAGTGCACCAGACCAGCCTGGCTGTTTTGGGGGGGGGGGGGGCTATGTGGGCCTCAGAGCTGCGGCTTCCAGCAGCTTGGTCGACCAACGACCCAATCCAGCAGCTTAGGCCCAGCCCGGGTTTTGAGGTTGAAGACCCCCCCCCTCCGAAGACTCCACGAGGTTAGATATCCTCCAAACCAACACTCACCTTCAAACACCATATTGCATCCCAGTCTTCCAATAACAACATTCTCCAGCTATTTATAACGGTCAGTCTCTATCCTGGAGCACTCCTATTCGCCGCTCCCGTCACAATCCTCCAGAGGTTTCCCCCCCCCCAATAACAGGTTGCTTCCCTTTCTTGTGTTTGATGCTGATTCTTGTAATTCTTCGCTATAGACCCTATATGCGTCAGGTCTCACGTGGTATATTGCTGCCATATGTGTGTGTGTGTGTGTGTGTGGCGGTTTCCAGGGACCTCCTTCCCGGCCCACGCCTTCTGCCTCCCTAATCCTTATAATCCACCAAGGATTTTCCACCTTTTTTTTTTTTACTGTTTCTGTTGACCGACTCCTTCCCCCCTTCCCCCTGTACATATTCCGACCATTCTGATCTTTTATGCTGACTGGAAGCATTGCTTTCGTTACTGCAATGCAGCACCTGGTCTCTTTATCGTAGTCTTAAGCTTTCAGTCCTTAGAAGAACTTTTCAGTCATTGAGTGCATTCTGTAACACCTTTGATTCTAATATAATCGTACGGTTTATGTCATATGACCGGATTACACCCTTCCCATCTTGATTGGTCATTCATTTTCAGTCCATGCTCCACATATTTTCTCTGTCTGGGTGTCCTAACGCTTATGCCTCCCGAATTTGCCTGTCTGACTATAAACTGAGATCAAACTTAGTAAGATTATTCTGTGGTTGATCATCATCGTATATTGGAATGCTTTGTTGATTCGGTTTTCCACACTGAAGTGTCACCTGGTGACTTGGGTTCCAAGAGTGAGTCCACCGTCCTTGTGTGTCTGTAGGCACTGAACACCGCTGCCTTTGTTGACATCATTATTGTATATAACCTTCAGTTTCTCTCTCTCGAAGGGGTTCCGAGACTATAATCCCTAGGACCACCTTAAAACTAGGAGCTCCTTGCGGCTTCAGTGCTGCGCTACACTCGGTAGCAGGGTAAGGATGGACACCGTTGAAGAGAGAAGTTCTTCGACGAGAGTCTACTCGTGTTTCGTCAACTGACGATGGTGCGGCCTTACCAAAAAACGACTTTTCACTGGTAGTGTGGCCTCAAGCCGGCGGAGTCCGGTAGCGCCCTATCTTCTGATGAACTATATTGGATATTGATCAGATTAGCCGCGGTGGAAGACAGATCCATCAAGGCAATTTTAAAAATGGATCCGAAACCCCCAGATCTGTATACCTGTGTCGCGGAATAGTTTCGGATCAGTCGCTCTAATGAATCGTGTGGCATTATGTACGGTGGGATGATTTCCTTCATCGATCCTCGTGTCTTGGTGTCCAGCCGCTGAAGACGAATTGGATGCCATAGGGAGACGACGTGCGTGCGTGTGCCTACCTCATCGTTTAGTGGACCCATCGTTGGCTTTGCCTCGCCATGCTGTATTTTGGTCCGTGTGGCCGTCTGTCTGTCTGTCTGTCTGTCTGTCTGTCTGTCTGTCTGTCTCTCTCTCTCTCTCTCTCTCTCTCTCTCTCTCTCTCTCTCTCTCTCTCTCTCTCTCTCTCTCTCTCTCATTTCCCTTTTCCTTCCTTTCCCCCTTCCTTCCTTCCTTCTTTCATATCTCCCCACCCACTTCCTTCTCTCCTTTCCTTACCGTCTCCCTTCTTCCCCTCTTCTCCCTTCTCCCCTCTCTTCGTTTCTCTCTTCCTCTTTAGTCTCGCTTCTCCTAGCCCTACCCCTTCTTCCTTACCCTTTCCCTTCCTTCCCTCCTCCTGTTCTTACCCCTTCCTCCTCCTCCTCCGTCCTCTTCCGTCGCCTCTCATCCTCCTCCTCGTTATCCTCCGTCCTGCTCATTACCATTCCTCTCCTTTTCTTCATGATGGTACTTAAAAAGTGAAGCGAACCTCCATAAAAAGTATTAAGATTGTGTTGGCGAGATCATTAATTTCTTGCAGTGTATATATATATATATATATATATATATATATATATATATATATATATATATATATATATATATAATAATGCAGCCTCTGAGCCCATTTATTTATAGGGCTCCTGGGACTTCCTTCAACGTTTCATTATAATCAGGTACAGGGAAAGGATCGTCTCTTTTGGAGGGGAAGGTCTTGACTAGGCTATACTCTCGATTACACACACACCACACACACACACACACACACACACACACATATATATATATATATATATATATATATATATATATATATATATATATATATATATATATATATATATAATGATTTTTGCTTGCTTTTTCATAGGATTATGGTTGGCATAAGTAACGGTGGAAGAGAGAGGATAAAATGACTGGTAGTCGGGAAGCCGTGGTCTTCGCCAACTTATGATTAATGTCAAGACGTCGCGGGTGGAATGTTTCTTTCAGATTCAGTAATCAGAGGAAGATAGATGTTCGGTGTGCGGTGGATAGGTTAGGGTATTGACCCCGTGGGCATGGTGACGGTACGATCTCTGAGCTCGCCGGTTCGACCTCGGAGTTCGACCCCGGATGACGGTGGTACCACCCTCGAGCACGACGGTACGATCCTTGAGCGCGGCAGTGCGATGCTTTCGCGCGGTTGATTGAGCAGTCCCCTAAAAAAAAAAAAAATGAACTTTACATTATACTCCGATTTCCGAAGATTCTCCACTCCGGTACATCTCTTAGTTCAAAAAAAGTCTGGGATTGGATTGCTTAAGTCTGGGATTGGATTACACGTGTCCACTCAGAACTAAAAAGCGTGTGGAACTGTGTTGGTGTCCTAGACATGTTAGATTCAGCAGTGATGATATAGAAGATGCTAAGTAAGGCTGAAGTGGCTATAGCTAGCAATCTCTATATGCGAGACTTATATAACCATTTGGTTTTAGCGCTTTACAGATTCCACAAGATCAACTCAAATCTTTAGGGTCCTGGAACGCGACAGTACGACCCATGAGCACAGCGATACGACCCTTAGGGTATAATGGTCTTAGATATTGGCCCAGCCCTTAGATGGTCCGTACCGTCGTACTTGTGTCGTGCAGTCGTGCTGAAGGGGGTTATACCGTCGTGGTCATGGGGTTCAGGGTAATGCTAGGAGGAGATACGGAGGGACGCAGTCTGGGGCAGTGAGTGGGACGGGGAGACGGGAGGGATGGATAAGGGCGGAGGGCGGCCAGGGAGAGTGGGCGGGACTGGGAGGCAGGTGGGTGGGAAGCCAGGCTGGTCCCCCCCCCCCCCCCCCCCCCCCCCGTCGGTGGAGTATAGGAATACGATAGCTCAGCACCGTGACAATGGTGGCTCATGTAAATTCATCCTCTCTCTCTCTCTCTCTCTCTCTCTCTCTCTCTCTCTCTCTCTCTCTCTCTCTCTCTCTCTCTCTCTCTCTCTCTCCATAGGGTTTCATGGAAAGAAGTGTAACCTTATCTAATGACTTCTGGAACGGATTTATTAAATCCGTAATGAATTTAGCGTCCATGTGTTGTACATGGAGACCTCCCTCACGTGTGCTCTCTCTCTCTTTCTCTCTCTCTCTCTGCATGACGCTGTTGTATCGGGAGAATCTTTTCAAAGGTTTTGAAACAACGTTTCAGGTTACTCTGCTGGCTCGCTGCGGACGGGTGTACTTCAGCAGGACGTACTGTAGGTCAGTTCTGACCTCCATGCCCTCTGGCGGGTCATGTGCGACTTCCACCTGTCGTCTACACTCTACCCGAACTGTCGTTTTTGATGTTTCTTATTTTGGTGCTTTTACCGTTTGTTTGACGTATCTTTATTCTCAGGATTTCATATTTGTGATTTGCTCGTAACGGGAAAGGGTTTTACACTCGTGTGTGTGTGTGTGTATGTGTGTGTCTGATCACTCCCCGTCCGTGGTCGTCAGTGTCTTATTTCTGTAAGCGTTGCTCATCTTAATCGTGCAAAACACGGGGTCAGCTGAACCGAACTTCTCGCACGGATGATCTATGAATGATCCTTGTGATCAAGTGTCCTCCTTTCCTGGCGATTCATCATCTGATATGGCTGCCACGGGACAAAATGTCTGATTGACTAGAGAGAAGAAAATAAAGATTGTGGGGGAAACCATTGAGCGGGTCGATTCAAAACTTTAACTGAGGAGAGTGACGGAGGGTTCCTCGACCAGGTCTCCTCATTTTGCATCGTCTGATGGCCAGCGTGGCCGCCACAGACACGGTGGGACGAAGAACAGAGATCAGGTTTGTTATCTCTGTTTAAGATAGGTCGTGTATGTATAGCCAGGGGAACGGTACAGGTTGGCCTGAGTCTGATTTTTCCCCTGTTATTAGTAGCTCACCTGGTGTGCTGTTGTCACCCCTTTTCGTCCAGTCGTCCCCGTCTTTTGTTCGTCTGTTACGTCCAGTCGTCTTCGTCTGTTGTTTGTCTGTTACTTCCAGTTGTCTTTGCCCTCTTGTTCGTCTGTTATGTTCAATCGTCTTCGTCTGTTGTTCGTGTGTTACTTCTAGTCATGGTCTGTTGTTTGTTTGTTTGTTTGTTACGTCTAGTTTTCTTCATCTGTTTTTTGTCTGTTACTTTAAAGCATCTTCGTCTGTTGTTTGTCTGTTACGTTCAGTCATCTTCGTCTGTTCGTCTGTCAACTTGTCCCCCTTCGTTTCTCTTGTAAAGTTTTCCCATTTTTGTACAAAGGAGGGAAAATTGTGTGGCGGTTTCCTCCCTCCCCGGTCTGCGGATTCCAACATTATTTTCTTGGAATCATCTTCGTATTTGATGTATACATTCCATGGTATTTCTAACTTTTTAGGGAGGGCAAGACATCCCTACATTCTAAGCGCGTCTTCTTGTGAATGTTTGAGGAATGATGTGTAGGGCATGTAATAGTTAAGAATCGTTGTACATAAGGTAATATTTCAGCTCCTCCAGAAGCTAAAGAGAAAACCTCGTTTTCTTTATTTATGAACTCCAGTTTCTCGTAAAGAACAGCAGGAAGTGTGCCAACTTTCATTCCATTCTTTTTAGACAGTTTAAAAGTTGATAATCGTTAGGGACGTTAACGTACGTGTTGGAGGATGTGCTCTGTCTTAAAGCTATGACGTTGTTATTTATACGTGGTGACGTAAGGGAGAGGGTCAGTGTAGCCACTCGCCAGTGGAAGAGGACCAAGCGATACCTGTGTAGTAATGTGGGTTCGTGATCATGGTTGTCATGTTGGCAACGGTGACGGAGGAGATGGTGGTGGAGGTGATGAAGACAACGATGATGACCACTCCCGCTGGACGATGCTGGCGATGATGACCACTCCCGCTGGACGATGCTGGCGATGATGACCGCTCCCGTGAGTGGTCATGATAACGACGGCGTGGGGGGGGGCGGTGGTGGCTCCACACTTGGTGATGACGCTGGAAAACCACGGTAGTTTTGATGGCTCGAGCTGGATCACAATGATAACGCGACGCTTGGCCTTGGCTATAATCACAGTGATGCCTAGTGCGCCACATACAGCATCACTACGTTGATATAGGCCATTATGTAAAATATCATTGACTTAGCCCCCTTGAGCGCGACGTTACGACCCTCGAGTTCAGAAGGTTAAGTCTCGGTAGGGTGAATGGACCACGGTCAGTGATGCCCCACGTGGAAGGAAACGCTTTATGAATCACCCATTGTCTCTGAGGATATTCACCCACCTCTGCTTCGACACTGTGGGTGTTTTGAAGACCCGGGTCTTCTCCTGGCGAAGTCAAGAGGGCCAGTGGTGCATGGCTGGATAACTTTATGGTTCGCATTTCGACCCTGGTAGGTCATCACGCCCGTCGCTATCTGCTGCGTCGGTGGCGAGGAGTGTTTGCCAACCAGACGTCCCTGACCCACGCCATACCACGTAGGGATGGTAAATAAAGTGATGAAATTAACTCCTAACGACTCCCGTTTGTCCTTCGTCGATTCATTCTCCTTTCTCCTGCTTTGCCCTTGTGCATCCAAGGATTGCTCCCGGGTGTGCGGGTGTGTGTGTATTTTGCACGTCGTTACATGTTATTTCTCTGTGATAACCTATTTCTATTGTACTGGGAGGGAGTTCTACGCTCGAGTGCCCCCCCTCCCCCTCCTCCCCATCTCTTGAGCTTTCTCTACTATCATGGTGATGTTTATAGGCTAGCACTTCACTTCAGCCCTTGGTCGAACACCGGGCCGACTCTGGTGTAGAGATTCCTCTCTCGAGTTCATTATCCCTTTCAAAATAAATCAAGTGCAGTATATTACGTAAGCTGTTGTGTTACGGTTAGAAAAGTGAGCCTAATGTTTGTGTGGAGTGATAACAAGTGTAGCCTTGGAGGGAGGGAGGGAGGCACCCTACCCCCGGGGGCAACAGCCGCAGGTTGCTAACCATATCAGCCACCTATACCCCCACCTTTGCTTCCCTTCAGCCACCATCACCGCCACCAGCTACCACACACCTCAAGACGAACGCTCAGGTGATTAGATCACTCGCGCCTGTCTGGGGATGGCAGAGTTTCACGCGTTCTCCAAGTGGCAATATTGCTCGTATAGTCGTCGCCTTGCATAAATGTCAGAGCTGGAAATGTTCTGGTGTTTGACCCAACTTGCCGTCGACGTACTTTCGTGTGTTGGTATATGAGAGGGGCGGTAGAGGTTGATATTCGATAATATGAGGGAGGAGGGATCGTGTTTCAAATTAATTTCTACTGGAATATCCCGATCGGGTGAGTTGACGATGACGCTGGGACTGCATCTGTGTACCCAGTTTTTTACTGGGTTTGATGTATCATTGGTAAAATGTCAGGGTAGGTGGGGCTGGAGGCTAGATCATCCTGAGTTGGCCCACAATTCTAGGTGGGTGAGTGTGCGTTGGGGGGAGCAGGACGGGGTACCTGATCATGGTGCTGGCCCCACACCTGTTGTGGACCATCGGTAAAGGTCGAGCCTTTACTACTACTACTACTACTACTACTACTACTACTACTACTACTACTACTACTACTACTAGTACTACTACTACTACTACCTGTTCGTTTGGTTGGATGTCGTGCGCGTGCGTGAACCTTGCCAATGCTCCCATGTTGATCTCGTGTGTAGGTGTCGTGGGGGGGGGGGGTTATCCATGCGTCGTTGCCTCAGGAGCCATCGTTCGTAATGACGTTCGAGCAGTCTCCCCGTCCTTCATGATATCTTGTTTTGCTGCCATTTGTTGCCGTCACCCTCTCTACGCTGTTCATTTTATTCTTAATTTTCGTTTTCTTCCTCCTCCTCCTCCTCCTCCTCCTCCTCCTCCTCCTCCTCCTCCCTTCCTCCTTTACCCTCGACGGGGCCGACTCGTGCGACAGTGTTGGACTGGCAGAGCGGTGTGCCCTCCTGCCAGGTAACCCTATCTTGTGGTGATGATATTGCTCCGCGGCTCCCGGCTCCGCTTAGACCGCAGGCCCACCCCCACCACGACAGGAAATTCCTTTGCTGGAATAATTTAACTTGAGGGACTTGTGCTGCGTTCAAGTAGAAAGTCTTCTTAATGTATTTTTTTTCTTTGCAGCTTCACACACACACACACACACACACACACACACAAGGGCATAATGAAATGTTATTTAACGTCATTTCATGACTTTTTCTCGTTGACATGTTTAGGTCAAACGACTTTAACTAAACGTTTAGTTTTGTGAAGCGTGACTTGTGGTGGTGGTGGTGAATCATTTCACTTACGTAAGGATGACTGGATCGTCTGAACCAAAAGTTTATTGACGACGGAGGTTTTCTTAGCCCTTACCCCCACTCTCTGCCCTCACACTCGCACACCCTCAGCCCCTCTTATCGTCCCCCATCTTCTACCCTCTTCCCTTCCCTTTCTCACACACAACCTTGAGCCATCGCTCGCCAATATGGTTGACTAGTATGGTGTGTGTGTGTGTGTGTGTGTGTGTGTTTGTGTTTCCGGCAGCCTTGTAGTGTGTCGCTACAGGCACTGCATGTGTGTGTGTGTGTGTGTATGTGTGTGTGTGTGTGTGTGTGTGTGTGTGTGTGTGTGTGTGTGTGTGTGTGTGTCTGCCCCTCGGGCTGATCGCCGTGTGTCGTTACCGTGAAAGTTGATCGAAGGAGAAATGTTAGCACGTGAGGGAGGTGGTTCCCTTGGGCCGCGGGCAACGGCTGCCGACGACAGCAGCGCGATTCTGTCACTCTGCAGCTCCGATGGCACTAGGTGGATCAGGAGTGGCGGTATGTTCCCTGCTGACATGGTTGTGCCGTATCCCTTCTCGTCGTTCCTCCCCGCCTCCCACGCTCCCCTGGTCCTGGGCAGGGCACTGGATGCCAGGTGAGTGTGCCCCTTGTTGCAGACCCCAAGGTGAACTCTGATCTTTGGCTGTGCAATAAGTCAAGCTGTTTGGGTTGCATAGTAAAGTTCATTGTTACCGGAAGGTAACCCCAGGGGCGCTGACTAGCACTTCAGGGCTCATTAAATGACAGGTAAAGGTGGGCACTGGGTGGTGTGGTTGTGTGTTGAGATGGCGGATCTTAAGTTGTTTATTCTGAGGATATAGGAAAGAAAAATAATTTTTATGGATGAAAGACGGTATATGTTTAAGGTACTGACGGTACAGAGGAAGAGAATGAGTGATGGGCGAGGAGTGTGCCCTTAGAAGTAATAGGGGCAAATCTTTCGTGGCTTGAGGTAAAGGAAAAAGTTTATGGGGCAGCACGTTTTGGGGCGTGAGCGCTTAGCGGCATCATCATCAGGTTTGTGCCAGTAGGGACCGTCCCCGCACCTGCTGGCTACACCATGGTCAACCGTCTGTCTCTCCCTGCCATGTCCACTCTTACGCCGCCACACTCAGTAGTAGTAGCCCCATGACGGAGGCTGGCTCCTCTCGTGAACACACCTCTAGACTCTGCGGGTCCCGTCGTGTCAGGGAAGGCTCGGGAGCTGGCATTCATCGTGCGCGCCATATTTAGTTAAAAGAAACCCATCCTGCAGGTGAAGTCAGGTCGCAGGGTTGGAGTGTTCTTAACCAACGCAACACTTTTTGCCCCGAGGATTTGGCTCTACTGACTGAGGAGTGGCGAGGGGGGCATCACGAGCCATCAAGAGATTAACGTCAATACTGATGGTATCGCACGCCCGACCTACCTCCACTTGTGGCTACACACACACACACACACACACACACACACACACACACACACACACGCACACACACGTTAGCCACTGGGAGTATATTGTGAAGCATCGACACCAGCCTCTCTGACCGTCCATGAATAAGCTTATATATCTATTTTGCTTAGAATGTTATTATTATTATTATTATTATTATTACTATTATTATTATTATTATTATTATTATTATTATTAGTTATTATTATTATTATTATTATTATTATTATTATTATAGGCAACAAATGCCTGTATTCCCTTTTTTGGTGAATATCACAAATAGAATCTTATATGTGGTTTTAATCTAATATTTGTGAAATTTGGCTTTCTGTCGCTAGGGTAGCGAGCACTGATTCCATGTGTCTGGTATTGACTTGTTCATTACGGTAGTCCTCAGGCTGGCACATAGTTGCTCCACTCGTACCAGCTGACATGTGATACACCGTGCTTCCCTTTCTCCTGGTAACCTCACCCTTCCCTCAAACTCACAACCTTACAGGCTAGCCATACTTTCTCCACACACACCATACTGCCATACTTGACCAGCTATCATAATCACCAGATACTCACCCTGTCTTGTTACCAGTCTACTTGTGTGTGTGTTTGTGTCTGTGTGTGTCT
The DNA here is from genome assembly GCF_036320965.1 of Panulirus ornatus. Taxonomy (NCBI): domain Eukaryota; kingdom Metazoa; phylum Arthropoda; class Malacostraca; order Decapoda; family Palinuridae; genus Panulirus; species Panulirus ornatus. The sequence goes on along the minus strand of NC_092281.1, from coordinate 17,834,448 downwards.
GTGTGTGTGTGTGTGTGAAGGATCCAGACACATGTAAGAGGCTCATCGAGGTCAGGCCTTAGATGAATTGGAAATTGGTTAAAGGGATTGAGAAATAAGGAGAAAGGAGGAGAAAACAGTCCGTAAGTTTTGATTGAAGTGGAAAACTTGCCTTTTTAAAGAGGAGCTGGCCCGTACTGTTGGGAGAGACATGAGAAGCTAGAGTGTTGCAAAGGTTAGCGGTGTAAGAGAAGAAGCAGACATCCTAACGGCTCACATCTGACTTGCTAACAGTCGCAGAGTAATGGTGTGATCCCTCTGGCTCGGCGAGTAGTTCGTGGTGTAGGTAGTGGTGGTGGTGGGGCACGGCACTCACACAGCCATTTCTCGGGAGCAGAAACCCAAGTAATGTCTCTAGATACGGGAGTGTGAACCAGTTTTGTGGATTAGGACAAGCGGGTCTGGTTTTGAGATCAGTCAGAGTGGGAGAGTTGATCAAGTCGGATTGCTTTGGACTCGACGCTTGTCAGGTGGATGGGTGTGTGTGTATACAGGGCGAGAACTTCCCCAGATGTGAGAGCAGTAGTTATGATAACAAATCCGTCTTTTCAAAGATTGGAGCCGCTGCTCCAAGGATAGAAATTTCTGGCGTCTTAACAGAACTCTCAGTTTCCCAGAGCGAGTCTTAGTTATACGTATAATGTGGAGTATCCAAGATAGATTACATGTTGATACTGTTACATTTGCTGTGTTGAGTGGTGGAATCATGGAGCCACCAAAGGAAATGGGAAAGTTGTGAATGGCTGTACAATGAGAAATAGGAAGAAACTGGGTTTTTTTTTTTAGAAGACACCGTATCCCAACCCTACAACTAGTGTACTGAAAAACCATGCAACCAGTGCCCCTCTCCCATACTCCCTCTCACCAGCCTCCTTCTCTATAGACTATCCACTTAACCTCAGTAGTGTGGTTAGTGTTAAGGACAAAGGCCAGTAGAACTAGGAATGATAGTAATGCAACTCCAGGACACCCCCCTCTCATGAGACTCGCGTAGCTTCATGGGTACGCCGTGCGCGGGAACTGGTTAAGGTGGGCTTCTCTTAGGGGCGGGAACGTCATTTGATGATTCCGTGCTTCTTTCCCGCCAGTGTCGATGATACATCCGCGTCAAATGATACCCCTCACTGTTGGTGTTACTGTTTGCAAGTTGGGTTCGGGAACAGCAACGAGGCAACGGGGATGTTGGCAGTCATACGGGCGCTTATTTCGTCTGCCATACTTATCCTCTTAAGCGCGACAGTACCATCGTTACGACCCCTTAGGCATGGCGGCCTGCTGGACCTTGACATGACTTTCTAGGGCCTTGCCTTCGGTCTCATTACGGGGTTATTGACGGTCCTCGTTAACAAGAGTAGAGAGTCTGGTAAGGTCTTCCGGTTACCAGCTGATGATTTGTTTCATTGTCTTGTCGCTGGAACACTGTAATCAAGAGGCGGCGTCGTGGCGCAGGAAATGGCAAAGTACCCCACTGGTAGGAGGCATCACATCTCCATTCTCTTCCCGGATGAGGTGCTGTGCCAGACGGCCTTAGTTAACCCCCACTTCCTCTACTTGATGAGGATGGTGTTATCTCTCTCTTCAGCCTTTGTTATGTCCAGCTGGTATAAGAAGGTGCATGCGGGAGATTATGGCGTCAGTCGCGCACATTGTGTGTGTGTGTGTGTGATTATATGTGTTACGGGGAGAGAGTTTCATACACGTGTCTCTATGTGTATGTGTTAGCACGATAACTTACGAACAGTTCGTGTTAGAAGCGTACTCTTACTACACCGTAGATAACTCGTATAGCAAAACTTAGGAACCATAGGGACATGCATCTTTTGCAAATGAAGAACTGATTAGAATTTGGTGCACACCGTTGCATGCATTAGCATATTGATTAGGAAAACGTGATTTATGTAATTTCTGCTACTCAGAATTGCTGAATGGAGGGAAGTTGATTTTTTTTTGTACTTATTCGACGTTTCCTGCGTTGATCAGGTAGCGCCAGGAACAGACGAAGAATAGGCCTCGTTCACTCGCATCCATTCTCTGTCTGTAGTGTGTAATACATCGAAACCACAGCCCTATCTCCACAACTAGGCCCCACAGACCTCTCTGTGGTTCACCCCGATCGCTTCATATGTCCATTGATGGTACGTTGACCACTGTATACAACATCGTTCCAGTTCACTCTGTCCTGCGCACACTTTTCACCCTCCTGCCAGCCAGCTCCAGTTCGGTTTCCCTCACTACCCAGCCCCCTCCACTTCAGACACATATATCCTCAGCGTCAACCTTTCTTTACTCCTTCCCTTCGTATGTCCAACCTTTTCAACCCACCCGTCTCATCTGTGAATACATGAATTAGCTTACCGTTTAGGAAAAGCTAATTTTTTTTAATTGCTTTAGCTCAGGAGTGCTGAATGACTGGAAGTTTATATTTTATGTCTTGCCCTGTGTTCTAGTTGTTGGTTGTTTAATTATCAAGGAACAACAACAACCAAGACTCCACAACCAGGACAGACAGGCCAAGACTAGACTACTTCGTCAACACTTCAGTAACCTCTGCTCACACTTAACAACGCGATTACACACTGAAATAACAGTGTGTTATTACACATTGTGGTGGAGTCATACTATGATGGATTACATAGGGGAATAAAAAAAAAAAAAACCATTTCCCTATTTGGTTGTACCACTGGAGTTGGAGAGAGTGGTTGGTACCCATGTGTGGTGGTTGGTTCTACCTTGATGTACCGTTGGAGAGATGGGGAAGGGACGGAGGGGGGGGTGTAATCAGTGTGTGGCGGGTGGGACGTGAATGAGGGCATGGTTAAGTACCACCCCCACCGCTGTGGCTATGCGGCAGGCGGTGTAGTACCGCCGGCAGTGGAGGATCGTGGCGCACACCTACGTGACCCGGATTGACCCTCTTGAGGGTCAGGGGAGAAAGCAGGGATGTGGAAGGAGGAGGTAGAGAGGTGCGATATCTTCGCATTGCCGCACGTGACGCCCATCATTATCAGGCTCCACACTGCAGAGTTCAGTGTGGGGTGTTCTCCACTACCGCGCCCGCCTCCGACAGGTCGCCATTGGCTTCCCGCCCCACGACAGCGCCACCGGCTTCTGCCCCGGGGAATACTGTCGCCGCCCGTGTTACCCCGACGTCCACACCACCTACTTTCAGTCCCATGTCTACACCACATGCACGGGTGTGTACATCAGCACCCTTACGGACTGGAGTCTATGCATCTACGCCCCCGTGTGAAGGTTCAGGGTCAGGTCAAAGGCCAGACCACCATACCCAGGGGATTGCACTGCCGTGCTCAGGTGATTAAGTAATCAAACACGGGATATGAATGGGCGCTTAGGTAAGCGGACGCTGAAAGTTGTGGGGCATATTACACAACAGGACCGACGCTCAAGGATCAATACATTGCTGATGTTCACTGGTCTCCACAAGTATTGACTACGTACTTAGTGACGGATATCGATTTTGGGAGTAATACGGGCCTGTAACATCCCAGCGGCTGGGGCATCACCCTGGACAACATGGCCGCCACGTGCTTGTATACGCCGTCGGGAAGGCATGCGCGTAGGTCGCCTCTAACGCACATCACCACTACATACGCAGACAGATGTTTACATGGTCAAAGCTTGGCTTTGGAATAGTAGACGTTTTACGCCGTATTTTTGACGTGTTACATGGTATTGTTGACGCGTTACATGGTATTGTTGACACGTTACGTAGTACTATTGACGCGTTTACGCCCTATTGTTGACGATTTACATCTTACTGTTGACTTGTTGCATTGCAGTGTTGACCCGTTACACCATATTAACGACGCGTTTCATAATATTCGATTTGTTTCATCGTAGCGTTGACGCGTTACATCATCTTGTTGGCGGGTTAGGCCCGTGTTATGTACGAGCTAAGCTACATCGTCACACCATAAGCTTGGAGGATACGACCACTCCTACGACCACAACCACCCCCACCACAACATAACCGCTACAACTCTCTTCCGATCACATTTGACCCTCGCCACAGTTAGCGCCTCCCACCTGTGCCTGTCATCGCAGGGAAGGGGGGGCTGGGTTGGTGGTGCTCCCTCGCCAGAAACAGGCGACAGCTTGATCACATCAGCGGCTACTATAATCTAATGTGGGAGTGGACCCAAATGGGCAGGTGAGACGTGTTTAGTGTACGATTAGTTAAGAGGATTATGCGCTGCCGACCCCTGTTTCGTTGTTGTCGGGTACTCGCGCACTTTGTACCCATCGGCATCTGCAGTGTCTCGCTCAGCCGGGGACAGGGGGCGACCACGAGGAAACGACCGTACGACCCTTGGGTATGACGATGGCCTGTCTTTTTGACCCGTCCCATTAAGAGGTCGTGATTAAAAGCCAGGCCGTCATAGGCAAGGGGTCGTATATGCCGTCGCTGATTAAGGGTCGTATACTTTTGTGTTTAAGGGTTGCGTGCCGCCGCGCTTCAGGGGGTCGTATACCGTCGTGCTTCAGGGTCGCGTGCCGGCCGCCATACTCTTAAGGGTTCGTGTGTCCTTTTGCTCAAGGGTCGTATGCCGTCGTGCTCAGGGCATTAAGATCCCCGGTTGCCGGCGTTGTGTTGGAGGCTTGCAGTGACGTGAAGTAACTGCTGATGTGCCCCCCTGACTGTTTTCACTGTATATAGAGAAAGTTTGCGTTGAGGCTACAGTGTGGTAATTAGCTCTTTTTTTATTGGGCAGTAAAAAGATAGACGTCATGTCTTATGGAGATTATCTGTAAATATTATGTTAGCGTCCCTTTGCCACTGTGTTATATACCCTGGTCTTGTTTGGGGATTAAGGAGTTTGTTCCCGTTGATAGAGTAGGATTTTCAGTCATGTGCTCCGTCTGTGTGTGTGTGTGTGTGTGTGTGTGTGTGTGTACTTGTTACCCTGTGGCTGTCCACAGCTGCTTGGCATATGTGAGTGGGTTCGAAGATAACTGTGAGGGTGATTTGGCTGGCCATCGAGGGCTGAGAGTGACTGGCAGAGCAATGACGTTATTGCAACAGCGGGTTATGTTGCCTTCAAGAGTCGTTGTGTTGCCGGCGACAGCTATGTTGCAGACAGTCGGTTACGTTGCCCTGAGGATAGGCCTTGCTACTGAGGGGTTACGTTGCTAAAAACGAGTTTGTGTTGCCAGTGAGTGCTTATGTTGCCAACAGAATTTTTGGGTTGCCAAGGGAAACATATGTTGAAGAAAACAGGTTATGTTTCCAAGTAGATCGAATGTTACAAATAAGAGGCTATGTTGCCAGGTAGAGCGTGTGTTGCAAACAAAAGGTTAGGTCGCCAGGCACTGTTGAAAAAAAGGTTATGTTGCCAGGTAAAAGGTTTGTTGCAAACAAAAGGACATGTTGCCAGGTAGAGCGTATGTTGCAAACCAGAGGTTATGTTGCCTGGGAGGGAGGGAGGGATGGCAGGGAGCCGGGCGAAGGTTTATGATGCAAACGAGGACTAATGTGAGCTTGGGAAGGGGGGGGGGGGGGGAGGGGCAGATGTTGCCAAGGAGACGCACACGTTGCCAGACGGGGATGATAATGTTGCCACGAGAGAGAGGCAGTTCTGGTCCATGTGTGAATACTTACAACGAGGGGCGAATTAGCATAAAGTTGGGAGGTAATGCTCCCACATAGAATATTACCAGGGTAGGGTGTGTGTGTGTGTGTGTGTGTGTGTGTGTGTGTGTGTGTGTTGGGGAGGGGATGGGATGGGAGGGGAACGTTGGCGGTGGGCTAGAGGGGAAGGGGGAAACGATGCTAACGAGGGGGAATCATGGCAGTAATAACGGAGTCTCCCCTCTCCCTCCTGTCTGTAATCACGCTCTTGAAAAATGTTCCCAGCTAGTTAATGAGACGGGTGGCACTGATCATGCTGCGGGGGTCCCGGGAGCCACGCTGCCAGCTTAACCCACCACCCAGTGGCCCAGATTGATTCTGAGGGGGGGGTGAGTGTCAGGTTCACCAACCCTCGGAGGTTGGCTATCTCCTTGGGACGGGGGGTTGTGTAGGGTTCACCTGCCCTTGGAGGTTGGCTCTCTATCTCTCTTGGGGAGGTTTTGTGTGGGGTTCACCTGCCCTTGGAGGTTGGCTCTCTATCTCTCTTGGGGAGGTTTTGTGTGGGGTTCACCTGCCCTTGGAGGTTGGCTCTCTCTCTCTCTCTCTCTCTCTCTCTCTCTCTCTCTCTCTCTCTCTCTCTCTCTCTCTCTCTTGGGGAGGTTGTGTGTGGTTCACCTAGCCTTGGATGTTGGCTCCTGGGGTTGTGAGGTTCACCGGACCTTGAAAGAGGATTCTCTCTGGGGTTATCATTGTATCAACGCTTGAATATTGATACAGAGGTGTCTTAAGGCGATTGTCTCTCGCTCTCGGTGACGTTTAAAAATGGTCATTGTAGTTTCCAAGTTTCGTACCGTCGAAAAAGAGGATGGTAGAACTTGGCATGTTCACTGTCATCCAAAGATGACCACCAAAATTTTGTTCGTTTGCTTTGAAAGTAAGAAAGAAAGAAATGGCTTGTTACCAACGTTGAAGATTGGCAGCTAAAGCTGCACAGTTCGCAAGCCTCGAAAAGCTGATCAGCGTTGTCGGGATTCATCGGCGTTGAAAGCTTATAAGACTTTTGTTATTGTCATTGAACGTTGAGATATGGTACATAGAATTATGAGATTCGTGAGCGTTGGAAAATAGATACGTAGCGCCGACAAGTTCAGCGTCGGCAAACGAAGAAGAAAAAAAGAAATAGAATTCCACTGAAGTTGCAACGTCCAACCAGCGTTGAAAACAAGATCATCTTGAAGTGAGGAGTTGTCCTTTTTGAGCAGCTGCGGCAAATGGTTAGCTAGCTTCCGCAAGTTTTTTTTTCTTCTTTTTTTTTTTAACAGAGTTGACAAGCGACCCAATTGGAGAGAGAGAGAGAGAGAGAGAGAGAGGGGGGGGGGGGAGGGGGTGGACGTCTGAGTTGGGACGGGGACGTCATTTAGGGTAAAAGAATCAGACGCGATCAAAAATTATTTAACCCCCCTCCACATCTCTCTCTCTCTCTCTCTCTCTCTCTCTCTCTCTCTCTCTCTCTCTCTCTCTCTCTCTCTCTCTCCCCCCGAAAAAAAAGAAAATCGGAAACTTTTAAGAATGATGATCAAAGTTCCCCTCCAGAGGGATGATATTAAACCTCTCAGTTATAATTCCGTTTTCGTAAATGCTCTCTGGAAAGATGAGAATGATATCTGTGTAATGCTTCTTGCCAGATATTGTCCGGATTTTCGTGTACTCTTGTAAGATGGATTGCCTGAAGAAGTTACTGTGGAGGAAGATGTGGTCTCAAAAAGAGAATTTTGAAGGAATTAACACTCCCTTACCGCTCCTCCTTTATATTTATGGTGTTACGGGGGTAACCGCTGTGTGGCCTTCGTATATACGAATTGAGATTTCCTGCCTCAGAGGTTAAGTTCTGGGAAGAGGTTATATAGGTGCCTGACGCCACATCATAGGACTTAACCATGTTGCTTAGCTCTCCCTCCCTCCAGGGCATGAGGGAGGAAGGCCAGGGCGTAGAGTTTGGGTAGATTTTTTTTTTTTTTCCGCAGTAGCCAAAATGTCCACATATCTGCTGATGTATGTGTGGCACCGGGGCATATGTGAAGCAGCTCGGGGAAAACCATGGAAAGATCAGACGGCTTAGGAAAAAAATGGATGTGAGCGAATGTGGCCTTTCTTCTTCGTCTGTTTCCGGCTATGCCCTCGCTAAAGCAAGAAACGGCGGACACGTACGAGAGAGAGAGAGAGAGAGAGAGAGAGAGAGAGAGAGAGAGAGAGAGAGAGAGAGAGAGAGAGAGAGAGTGTATATATATATATATATATATATATATATATATATATATATATATATATATATATATATATATATAATAGGAATGATGATAATAAATGCAAAATGATCCTTATTCCATTGATATATAAGATAGAAAAATCATGTCACAACAAGCATGGAGACAACACTTCCCAGTGTTACCTCAAATGCTGATGGCACTGCTGATGGTGCCCGGACTCTACATGACAAGAGTTGTATATCGTTCAGTTGTCTCTCTGTCTGGATGAATGGTTTTTTACACAGCTTGAAGAGTCGTACAGGGGTGTTACCAGAACCTTTGTCGAGAGGTTAGAAGGCTGAAGGATATAAGGAAGGGATTCATTCAGTAACGACATTGAAAGAACTGATGAATTTTTAGGAAGGAATATTTGTAACGTTTTTTTAAGAATGGCTTGAGGGAAAATGGATGAGCATTTATATCATGATTGTAAGGAGCTGGTAACTTGATTTCAACACCTTCGGCACGTAGGCACGACCCTGAGGCACAAGGCTATACGACCCATGGGTATGGTGGTGATGACGACCAGACCATCTTATCCCATAGACCATACGGTCGTGCTAAAGGGTCGTATCGTAGTACCGGAGATGTACGGTCGTGCTCAAGGGTCGTACCGCTGTACTCATAGATGTGCTCTCGTGCTCAAGGGTCGTACCTTCGTACTCAAAGATATGTACTGTCGTGCTCAAGGGTTGTACCTTCGTCCTCGGATGTACTGTCGGTCTCAAGAGTCGTACCGTCGTACTCACAGAGATCCACTTTCGTGCTCAAGGGTCGTACCGTTGTATTCATAGATGTACTGTTGTGCTCAAGGGTCGTACCTTCGTCCTCAGATGTACGGTCGTGCTTAATGGTCGTACCTTCGTACTCAGATGTACTGTCGTGCTCAAGGGTCGTACCGTCGTACTCGCAGAGATGCACTGTCGTGCTCAAGATGTTGAGGGTAAGTAAGTCTGGTAAGGTTGAGAACTCAGGGTAAAATCTGTAGGCAAGGTGCTTACGTTAGCCTCGCCTCCTTAACGTTGCATTACAGGGGAGAGTATGTTAGGGGGTTATGGCCCATTATGTACAGTTAACAGCAATAGCAGAGGAAGCTGGGGTTATTAACAGGGGATCGGGGAAGGGAGTGGAGAAGGAAAATGTTTTGTGTGCCGGTTGTTGGGATATTTATCAGAGATTATTTTCTCTTGTTAGTTTACACACACACACACACACACACACACACACACACACACACACACACACACACACACACACACACTGGTATTCACAGAGTATCTGTATGTTTTATGTCCTTGCCCAACAAAGGGAGGATCTTCACTCATTTTTAACATACGTCGAGGAAATTAGTGTCTTGTAATCTCTCCAGTGATTCGGTTACAATAGAGAGTCGTTAGTGAGGGTCTCCAGTTGCATTCTGAGCACATGACAGGGTGCCATCAAGTTGAATTACATTGTTGTTGTTGGTTAACAATCTTGTTGGAGTCGGAGGAAGGTGAACTGCTGCTGATGAAGCACAGGGAAGACTTACTGGAGGAAGGCTCCAAATTAACCTATTGTGTCTTGTGGCAGTTGGCTTATGGTTGCTAGTTAGCAGGAAGCGATGAGTTATGTGCAGCGCAACCACGGGTGTAACTGCAGGAGGTTGGGGTGGGAAGTACCAGTTTCCAAGGAACAATATAGACAACAGAGTAGTACATTTGTCATAGTAACAGTGGAAAAGAATGTATGAATTTTCGCCTTGATTAATGAAGAACGCTGGTGCTACGGTTCGGCTTAGAGAGAGAGAGAGAGAGAGAGAGAGAGAGAGAGAGAGAGAGAGAGAGAGAGAGAGAGAGAGAGAGAGAGAGAGAGAGTAAAACAAGAGAACAAACTCAGAAACACCTGAAAATGTTTTGTATATGTACCTTAAAATCTTGCTCAGATTCTTAAGTACCCACTCCCAAAGTTTGGGGTCTGTAGGTGCTTAGGTTCAGCCGTAAAAGAGCAATCAAACTCACAAGCACCTGAATATATATATATATATATATATATATATATATATATATATATATATATATATATATATATATATATATATATATATATAATATATATATATATTGCACTGAATCTGCGTCGGTCGTCTGTAAGTCGTGTGTGTTTAAATGCGCGTTCCTATGTGTGTATTTTCGTATTTTCTTTTTTCGTGTTTAGTTCCCACATTTGTATGCTTAGTTTCAACCTTATTGTATATAATGCCAGCCTGTGTGTATGTGCCATTCTTTTCATTTTGTGCGTTGTCCGTTGCTTCGTACATGTAGTGCTTAAACTCTGTTGTAATTCCAGTCCATGTACGCTCAATTGCTTTAAAGAGCAAAGTTATTTTGTCACGTTACATCCGACCCACTAACTCTCCCCACATGTAATGCTTCCTGGATCGAATTGGCGGAAGAGGAATTTTGCATTCGGTAAAAGACTAGTACTTGCGATGAGAGAGAGAGAGAGAGAGAGAGAGAGAGAGAGAGAGAGAGAGAGAGAGAGAGAGAGAGAGAGAGAGAGAGAATAAGATCTTATCCCTTGGGCACGAGAGTTCGAAATCTTAAGCACGACGTTATATAGTACTAACGGAGGGGTAAGCCAGTCATTTGTCAATAGTTCTGGTAAAGGTAATTATTTTCATATAATTTACATGAACGCATCATTATATAAATGTCACTTTAGTTTAACCTTCATTTGGTGTGACGCCTCGTATCCATTAGTTGTTGGGCGGGTTCGAATATTAATTAGTCTATTGTATATATTTGGACTTGGCAGTTGAAATTTTCGTTCTTCTGTTTTCTTGACAGCAGTTAAAGCTGTCGTTCGTCCGTTTTCATTGCAGCAGTTAAAGCTGTCTTGCGTTGGTGTTCTAAATAAGCCGTGAAGTTGTCGTTCGCCCGTTTTCTAGCAATGTTGTTCGTACGTTTTCTACATAGCAGATCTATATTTCATTCGTCCGTTTTCTTCGTACGAGATAGCGCAGTCGTTCTTGCCTTTCCTTTTAACAGTTACAGCTGCTGTTCGTCAGTTATTATGTAGCACTTAAGCTGTCCTACGTATATTTTATTTGTGGCAGTGAAAGATTTCGTTCCTCCGTTTTCTTTTCTAATTTCATTAGTTTTCAATAACTTCTGTTAATGTAATTTGATGTCGACCAGATTTACTAAATCTTTATCCCCAGAATCTCGGACGATGTCGAATGTCAGTTTGTATCGTCTAGCTGTGTGATACCGGGCGATGCCGTAATTCGCCCCGTTTCGTTCCTGCGATCCTAGACGATGTATTTCACAGGCTGTTTCGTGCCCACGATTCTGGACGAATGTCATATTTCAACCTGTTCCTTGCCTGTGATTCTGGAAGATGTGTTTCAGCCCGTTTCGTTCCTGTGTTCCTGGACTGTGTCGTGTTTCAACTTGTTTTCGCCTCTGTGCTGCCGATGGATCGTTTGGATGCCAATTTGTCTCGACCCTGTTGTGTCAAGGCCTCCCTTGGGCAATTTGTTAATTGTCCAGATCCCTCTTAAAGCTTCGATGATTATCATTGGGTGTCATCCACATATGGCTGTTAAGAATGGTAATGACCAGGTGTTCAGCGAGGTAAAATACCACCTTGTGTCATCATTACGTAGTCGAGTCATGTCCTTCCACCAGTCCCTCTGTAGTCATAATTTTTCTTCGTTTTTTATGAGTGAAAAAGGATACTTTTTGTAGTAGTTTCTATGCCGTTGATTAGCTTTCATTTATTAGTTTCCTCTTGTGTGATATGGTTACGTATTTATCAGTGTTTCTCACTAATTTTAAGCTCTTTTTTATACACAAATGGCTATATTTTCTTTTTTTCCATCCTCTTATGTCTAAACCTCAATTTTGTATTGAAATTCATCCAACGTTGGCCTGAGACTTGTAGATGATGATATCTTTCTCCAACCACCGTTCAATTTTGGTGTCGAAGTTTAGTCTGTGAAAATCATGCCCTACCAACATTTTATCATGGCCGAGGCAAGTTGTTACACCTCACCCTTCCCATGCGCACGTGCGTGCTCTGTCTTCATGAGCTGTTACGCCGTCACGCTTGAATTATACAACTGACCTATATCCAACGCTCTTCCGTGACTCCGGTAACGTTTGGTTTGTGGGTCACCGATTTTCGTACTACTACCGGTACGAAACACTGGGTGATGAACGTCCTTTCGGTGTTTCGTGGCGTCTTCCCCGCTGCATCGAGGCACGAAGTACCCCGGGAGGTTCGTGCCGCATGATCATGGTATTGATTCAAACCGAGTGACATAGGTATTAGAATATTGAGAATAAAAAGAAAAAAAAGAGGGAAAAAACTCAGAATTTTGTCGAAAGCGGAAGACCTGTCGTTTACGAATGGATCAATTGATAGGTTAAAAAGGCTCGAAAGCTGAGCGATCGAAGGAAAGAAAACAGACGTCACACCGGCCCACTGAGACGAAGAGGAAGAAGACGTGGCATGTAATGGCAGCCATCCGTATCACAGGCTGGTGTTGCTACTTTGTATGTGACGCCACATTCATCCCTGCACCGTAAAGCCAGCTGCCCACTGGCATCTGAGGGGGGGGACTTCTCGAGCCCTCTTATTGGCCCTTCCCCTCCTCTCTTCTTAACCCCCCCTCCCCAGGCGGAGCTGAACGCGCCTCAACAGTTTCTGCTCCGACGGTGTGTTTTTGTCGCCACCCTGACAGTTGTTGTTGTTCACGACGACTGGTCGTCCGGACCGGGGGGGTTACGTAAACAGAGTCTGCCATAGGACAGCTCTCGGTATGCATAATGCATGAGGGTTGTTATACCTCGGCCATTAGGGTGGCTGTGTCCGCTGTACCTTCACTGTCAGAGAGATTAGTATGGAGGAAGTAATGTTAGGCCTGGGCTTGGAGCTGACGTCTGATCAAGTCCTCCATCCCCCTCAAATGTGTGTGTGTGTGATCAGGTTCTACCTTCCCCCTTGATGTGTGATCAGGTCCTCCATCCCCTTGATCTGTGGTAGATCCCCCTGACCTGGAGAGTCATGAAAGTATAGAATAAGCTGCTTGCATTTCCCCCCTTCCCCCTCCTCTCTCTCTCTCTCTCTCTCTCTCTCTCTCTCTCTCTCTCTCTCTCTCTCTCTCTCTCTCTCTCTCTCTCTCTCTCTCTCGAAAACCCAAGTCCTACCTTCTTCCTACGAGGTTATGAAGGATAAGAGTGGTGACCGCTCTCAAAAGTCCATATGACTGTAGCAGATGGCGCAGCAGGGATGGCCAGGATGTAGGCTGGTGGTGATGAGGAGGCAATGGTGAAAGTGCGGTCATGTGGTGGGCGGCTGGGACGTCGCCTAGAGGTGGGGGGGGTTGGGGGTTGGGAAGCCTTATGTGTGGTGTAGAACTGGATTGAAGGGGTGGTTATGGTGAGGTGTGGCAGATCAGCTGTAGGGGAGGAGGAGGAGGAGGGAGGAGAGGAAGAAGGACTTTGGTGAGGGGTAGAGTTGCGATTGTGTGTACTTGGGTGTTGAGGGGGGACTCATGATGAACCATCTCGTAACGTTGTGCATATACTGTCTCTTGACCATGTGTATACCCGCCTGAAAAGGGGTAATGAACAGCTGGGTTGGCCTTGAGCCTTCTGCCCACTCTAGGACTCGACACGGACTTCTCTGATTTTATGTGTATGATTATTGTGTTTCATAGGAGAGTTTTACACTCATGTTACCCTCGCGCGCGCGCGCGCGCGCACACACACACACACACACACACACACACACACACACACACACACACACACACGCACGCACGCACGCACGTGTCCCCCAGTTTAAGCCAGGTGTTCATTTGTTAACTATCTTCGAAGTGAGGGTGAACACTTGGGTTGGCTGTGGACCGACTGTCACGTCCAGGATTCGCACCCGGGTGGATCCGTGAGTGAATCATGGTCAGCGACGCTAACCAACCACATCACAGAAGCCTGTGTGTGTGTGTGTGTGTGTGTGTGTGTGTGTGTGTGTGTGTGTGTGTGGTGTAGGGATGGGAAGAGTGTCATACACGACACACCATCCATCACCACGTGACAGTAGGGCCCAGCACACACTGGCACCTGCCTCCTCCTCCTCCTATGGAGTCGGATCCCGGGCCTTCCTCTCCCCTCACCCTGCACGTGGCCCGACCATGCACCGGCACGCACCGCTTTGCTTCCTCACGCGCGGCCGCAAGGTTTACCCGCTAGGACGCACGTGCCTCTGTATGCCTGCTCCTCCTCAGGCCCTCCTCTGCCGGCACGTAATGGCATGTTATGCATGGCGGAGAGGGTGATTATAAAAGAACGTGCGATCTTATTTTGCCATCATGACCGCTCATCATTAAGATACAATTTTGTCGTCTTTGCGTACTTGTCTTGACTATTCTCTTGGTGTATCTGTACGGCTTGTTGGTCTGTGCGACCATCATCACGTGCACTGCCTATACCACTGGGACTAAATCAGGAGGAGGAGGTTGTTGTTGTTGCTGTGGATGGATGATAATGTGAGGAACATATGATGATGAGGACGTCGCAGTATGTGTTTACGACGGAAGTGTGACGTTTCCATGTGTAAAATCAGATGTGTATGATCCATATTATGTATTCGACATGTGTAATGTCTTAGATTTTTGAGGTTTCTAACGGGAGAATGTAAGAAAGGTTTTCGGAATGATTCCTTTTTTTATTATATTTGCTTTCATGTTCACATATGTGTGCTGGGAAGCATCGGTTTACTAGTGGAGGAAGATAATGCATCCTATTCGTCCCTGTATTAATAATGGTGTTTGTTTCCTTCGCCATTGTGTATTTCTGCACATCAAGCAGATGACTTTGATTGTATAAATGATACGTGTGTTTGAATAATGGAACTATGTGACCCTAAATAATGTCTGTTTATTGAATGTATCTGAGAATTGTCAATTTTTTATATGTGTAATGTTACTGTATGTAACCTTGAATAATGTCTTTTATAATTTGATTGTCAATTTTTTGTAATAATGTTATTGTATGTAATGTTTTATTTTTATTTTATGCTTCTAAAAATTGTCAGTCTTTAAGCCGAACGTCGTCTCGGTAGTGGAGACTCACGTTTTGGAGGACATGTGGTTTTTTTGACACAGACAGAAAGATGAAAGTAATCACTGAATTTGGAGAGGAGGGTTGGCTGGCCGGCTAGGGATAGAGGCACGCATTGTGACCATAGTGAACTGTGTTTCATAGTGCGAGTCACCGGAAAGAGACAACAGCACAACACGCATGCATTAGTCGGTTACTGATTCTGGCCACGCATCATCCTCCTCCACTTCCAAATATTGTGGGAACTGGCATCCTTCCGTCTCTCCGTCATCCGGGGACGGACGGCGGGGGCTTTTAGACCAAATCCCATTCATGAATATCCTGCTAACGCAGCCAGATTCATTGTTGATATAGTGAACTGGATCTCGCTGGAAAGATTACTGATGTAAGAAATTTTAAATCCCGATGTATTTTCCGGTAGCGCGGTGGAAGGAAAGGATCAAGTAATGGTGCTGGTCCATATATATATAGACTCAAAAACTGTTACGGTTTAGCTGAAAATGTGAAGGTTCTGTCTTTACCACCGAGAGCTATGGTACAGTAATGGTCTTTGTGCATTAGACTTCAGACAGTACGCTTTAGGGATACACCTTAACAGTTGAGGCACACACAATACTCCCATTTTATAGGGGGGAGCTATTAAGAATATGCCTACGTCAGCAGATAACAGGAGCAACGAGGGGAGAATTGATTTGAAATATTAGTCTCCTAAACAATGAAGAGTCGATTCCCGGAACTGATACCACCCTCCTGACTTGGTGGAGTGGTGCCCCATTTACCACTCAGGTCATAGACAGCATTTGCACAAGGAAGTACAGCCTCCCTTACTCATTTTAGTGTTGACGTGGTGCCTGGAACCATTTCCCCACCTCCCTTGTCAGAATTTACTGATGGAGGTTTCCCTCCTAAGGGCCAAGGGGCCCGGACGAGACTTATATCGCCAACTCGCATAGACGATGTACCTTTTCCTCCTCATTCCCCCCCCCCCCCTCTCTCTCTCTCTCTCTCTCTCTCTCTCTCTCTCTCTCTCTCTCTCTCTCTCTCTCTCTCTCTCTCTCTCTCTCTCTCTCTCTCGTGAATTCCAGGCTTGGCCTCGATGAGGACTTGTCCGTGGTGACGAAAAGCCTTTCACAGATAAAAAGACACCTTAGCGAAGACGTCCGATCGCGGCATGATGGAAGTGTATGCGAATATCCACCTGGACCGAATTCAGTCTCTGAATGTTTACGATTAACCACGGCAGCAGCAGCAGCAGCAGCAGCGGAGACTGGAAGTGCCAGTCATTCTCCCTGGTTGGCATTAGGTTGCTCGTCTCCAAATCAGTGCATGGAAATGTAAACAACTGGAACTCTCGCGAGTTTGCACCACACGCTTCTCAGAAAGACAAAGCCGTGGGACGTTAAAATCGAGACCTGGAGAGGCGTAAGAAACTGCGTCGCAGTCCCTCAATCGCCCTCCGATGTCACTCCAGTGGGAGAAGGAGGAGGAGGTTTGAACACTAGTGATATTGAAGCTGAGCAAAAGTGAAGAACATTAAGTCAACAGACGCCTCGGAAGAAATAACGGATGTGCAGTGTAGGAAGGTGTTCGTACTGTACCTTCTTTCCAGGTAAGGTAAGACTTCAACGCCACATCCAAGTAGTGGCTGCCCCAGTACGCAAGAGAAAGGTTCATGCGGGGATGAGAGTCATGAATGAAACTGTGTTTTTTTTTTTATAGGAAGCTTAATGGTTCTGTTTATACCGTGAAGCGATAAACACACGCGTCAGAATTGACGACCGCGTGCATTTCTTCATCAACGGTAGGGCCTGCAGCGGTGACCACAAACACACAGGACATCGGGTTTATTCTGGTTTGCCCGACAACGATTCTCATGGAACTAATCCTGAAAATAATGATAATAATAATAATAATGATAATAATGATAATGATAATAATGATAATGATAATAATAATAATGGTAATAATAATAATAATAATAGTAAACGCGGGAGACAGCGACAAAGTATAAAAAAAAAAATAATAATAATTATGATAATAATAATAATAATAATAATAATAATAATAATAATAATGATGATAATAATGATAATGATAATAATAATAATAATAATAATAATAATAATAATAATAATAATAATGATAATAATAATAGAAGGTCAGTGAAACAAGGACATAGCTAAAGGCATTAAACACATAATAATAGGTCAGTAAAACAAAGACATGGCCAAAGGCATTAAACACTTGGCATCAGTTTTGACAACATAAACTATGTGGCGAGCTTCTCAAACTATTGAGACGGCAGAAATAGAGCAGATCTCTCAGAAAGCTACTGCAGGCTTGATGATGATAGGCTCTTGGGGGAGAGTGTGAAGAGGAGAAACAAAACGTATTTCAGAGAATCAACCTGCATATATATACTGTGACGATCTTGCGTCTGACAGCTGCATTTGGTCATTGTAGAGATTCCAGAATCAAAGAGAGAGAGAGAGAGAGAGAGAGAGAGAGAGAGAGAGAGAGAGAGAGAGAGAGAGAGAGTAATATCTAACAATGTTTACACCAATTTTGCGAATGGCTTTGGCAATTGTAGCCATGTAGCGATAGCTCCTGAAATTAGCTTAAATGAAATAACAGGAAATTAGCATGCGGGATCCCAGAGAGTAATTGGTAACTGCGATAGGTTCACCGCTTGCATTGTTAAGAGCTTGTGTGCCTGAGCGAAGTGGGCGGCTTTGCTGCTCATGCTCTCCATCCATGCATCTTGCATCCATAGTGACACACAATACAGCTACTTACCATCCTCTGTGAGCGGCACTCAGATCTAGAATGGCAGTCCTATCTAACGAGAAGACGTGAACAAAGCCTGCAAAGTTTATATATCAGCCCAGGCTGGTAGGTTTTCCGGCGGGCTTCTGAAAATAGCATTACGTTCGGCTCTGGAGATTATGAGGGATCGAATTAGTCGTCGTATGGAAATTACGAGAGGCAGACGGTGCCCTTCTCAGCACGTCATAGATCTAGTTGCAAGTGATGATGTCGGACGACTATATCTTCACTGAACATAGCAAAGTAACTATAATGAACTCTTGAACGTTGGCTGTGTTAACGATTCTTCAGAACGAGAGAAATTTGCCTCACAGCCACAGTATTTAAAGCCGTTGTTTTTAACCTATCTGGAATAGCACTGTGTTACCACCATACAAAGCTAGAGAAGTTGGCGAACTCAAAAAAACGTTAAGGAGGAACTTTACCAACTATGTGGATGCTCTCAAGCAACTTAAGTTACCCTGGGTCAGGTTAATAGTTTCAGAACTGTACTCGTTAGAAGGCGGACGAGAGAGAGAGAGAGAGAGAGAGAGAGAGAGAGAGAGAGAGAGAGAGAGAGAGAGAGAGAGAGAGAGATAGACGTGGAAAATTATAGAAGGTTTGGGTCATCTGCCTGCGTACAAATATATATTCCCTGAGTGGAATTAGAGACAAGGAAGAGTGTGCCAGTTGAATCCATTGAACACAAGTTATGTATGAACGCTAGGGAAAGTGGACGTTACATCAGTGGTCCACGTCTGCTCCGTCTAGCACCAGCAGATGTAAAGAACATCAAGGAAATGCCTCGCTTGGTTTACTCGAAAAACAGCTGGGCGGTATCCGCCAGAGTATACCAGGCTGTTCACGGTGCATAACATGTTAAGTGGAAGCCTCTCCAGCGACAAACAACCCGGTAGTTCCAGCCCCTCACTGGGGGAAACTCTGCGGCAGGCTGATATGCATGTACTTAAAGGCATGATAAGGGAGATAAGAGAGGGTCTGGCAGTGAGGGGCGAAGAGGAGGAGGAGGAGGAGGAGAGTAATGCAGGGGTTGTAATGGGGCGAGTGAGTGAATTGGGGGAGTGAGAGGATGGGGACATGAGAGAGGGAGGAGTGGAGAGTTGGGGAGGGAGGGACGGGCTCCGGGATAGTGAGGGGAATGGGCAGTGGCGGAGTGTATGGGGGAGAACAGATGTAAGAAGGCCAGATGGTCTTTGATGGAGAGTCTGTCTGCTGGTGGACAGTAAGACTAACCTAAATTCCTAATCTGTGTCGAGATGAGATAGTTAAGCAGGCTGCTCCACGCCCGTCACCCCCTCTGGCATATGAACCTGCAGAAAAATAACTGTGAAGAAGTACTATGTATAGAAAAAAGTATACTGATGCGGAAATTTTGTAGGAACGGGTTAATTAAAAACATTTCTAATCTAATTTGAGCCGCCGGATAAACTGGGGGGAAAAGGATTTTGTCCGCTGGACTGTAAAGAAAAATAGATGTTGAAATACATGTCGTTATGCTTTCATTCTTAATCAGGCATATTCACTGTTAATTGATGCCATTCGAGTGTAGTGTTTTAAATGTCTTCACCTAGAGAGTGTTGTCTGATGGTAGTTTATTCCTATATTTTATGACTGACTTTGAAGCTTTTGGCTTCATTTTCATTCCATCTTGTTCCCCTTAACTTCATACCGTGATCAGGTGTATATCTGAGTGACAAATGGTTTTGCTGCTCCTCTCAGTATTCGTTCTAGTTCTGTTCCGAATCGTGACCAAAGATGAATATCGTATGTGGTCTGACTATGACGTTGTTAAGCATTTTGTTCTGTCTTTTATACATTCTTCTCTTTTTTTATGGTTGTGAAACCTAAGATTAACTCTGTGTGAAGTTAATTAATGTTGTGCATATTTTAGAACGTTACTGATTAGCGCTCCAAGGTCTTTTTGTTTTTGTTCTTATAATTATGACTTAGGGAGAAATAGGGACCGGGAGAGGGAGGGATAGGCTGTGGGAGAGTGAAGGATGGGGGAGCGGATGAGAGTAGGGGTAGATGGGGGGCATAATTAAGGTTAGGAGGGGTGGGGAATTAGAGATGGGAGTAAGGGAAGTGAAAGGTGAACGCTGCCATATAGCTACTGATCCTGTCAATATTGGTCATTGTATCTGGACAGCCAGATTATCCCTGGCGAGTCGAGATGATGAACATATTTAGTCTCGGGTTTTTCCTTTTTGTCGGGATGAATTTTAGTCTGTTGATCGATGTCATTTCAGCACGATCGATGCTGGGTTCCCATTTTCTTTTTTCTTTTTTTTTCTGGTGAGGTTGCCTGTGGTGCTGTGTACGTTTAGGCGACATTATTAAGAACGTGTGAACCCTTTGGTCTGTGAGGTCTCGTAATAATGAAATGGCCCGATAAACACTACCGTCTGGTGGACGGCCCGAGAAAAACTAGTGTGTGGTGGGATGGCCTGAGAACCACTACTGTATGGCAGGGATGGCCTGAGAACCACTACTGTATGGCAGGGATGGCCTTAGAACCACTACTGCATGGCAGGGATGGCCTTAGAACCACTACTGTATGGCAGGGATGGCCTGAGAACCACTACTGTATGGCAGGGGTGGCCTGAGAACCACTACTGTATGGCAGGGATGGCCTGAGAACCACTACTGTGTGGCGGGGAGGGTCTGGCTGGTGAGAGGAACTCCACATTAGTTACGTTAATGGCTTGATGACGACCCTTCGCTCTTCATAAGGACAGCAACTTAGCTAGGGTGATAAAGACTTCCTGGTTAGGAGTGAATGTGGCGCCTCGTTGTACGTGAAAAAGGTACATTAATTCAAGAAAACCTTGGTCTCGCGGTCAGCTGGTCCCCCTGACCAAGAAGTCGAAAGTAGATTTAGAAAATGAGTAGATTTCCTTAAAGGTTCCGTGAGTATATATTTGTACTTTATGTTTTCGGATATGATATGCAATTAGTGAGTGTATTGATACTGTTTATACGTCTGCTCTGATGAGAGCGCTATGAGCGTGTGTTAGGTCCTTTAGACTTCTGTCAGTGCTAGATGAGGGATTCAGACGTGCTGAAGTGAGCTCCGTTGATGAAACCGTCCCGTCAATAGCTAGCTAAATGCCAATGCGATCTCTCTCTCTCTCTCTCTCTCTCTCTCTCTCTCTCTCTCTCTCTCTCTCTCTCTCTCTCTCTCTCTCTCTCTCTCTCTCTCTCTCTCACGCCTCATTTACTCCTTCACTTCTTTCCTCCCCCTTGTCTATTGTTTCATTCTTCTTTCCTTTCTTGCAGCACCTCATCCCAATTTTTTTTCCTTATGCCTTAAGTCATGTTCCACAGGAACTTGTCTGCGTTCGTCTGTGTCCCATCACTACAAGCAATGTTTGCGGACGCTGTGTCGTTGTTTGTGTCTGTTCTGTGCGTGGGGACATCCTTCTCTTGGGGACGCCATCATAATCGTACACCATAGATACCTCAGACTCACTTCCACTACAGTTATTATCACCCATGTAGAGTTGTGGAACTGAGGAGGTTCAAAGGTTTCACCAGGTACCCTAGGATCTCGAGGAAGTCCGCCCAGTTTTAGCTCACTTTGAAATATCTTCCCCCTGTGCCCTTTTATTTTTTCCCCCCTCCCTCGGAGAAGAAAGGAGAGAATTATTACGCCCTCATACATCTTCTCAACCTCTTCATTGTCTTCGTTTTTCATCTTCCTCCCAGTAATTATGGCTTGCGCTCTTCCTTCATTTTGGTGCTGATGGACGACAAACTTGGTATATGTGTATCGTAGTTCACTACGCCCAGACACGCCATACTTTCTCTGTCTTATTCAGGTCTACTAAAGGATTCTGTTGGGTCAGAGGTCAAACATCCCACGAATATATAGTATTATTCATGGGGCGGCTCCTTACAGCCTCGGTCAGACGAAAGGAAATATTGCATACACATGCCTTGGTGGGGTTAGAGTCGAGTCATTTCCAGGATTTTGCAGAGGTCGGAGGTCACCCAGAGAGTACTTTTGGTTTTAACTCTTTCTTGATTATATTTCTGCCATTGCTTTATGGAGTTCAGCACGAAGAATTCTTTTTTTCCATACCCCCACGTTATGCGCATATAGAATGTGCCATCTAGCGATTTTTGCGTAAGCTTTCCAAATCGAAAGTCACCGAAAGCAGGACTTTGTTCTTTGGACTTTAACTTAACTATATTTCCAGCAGTGTTCATGACATTTGGTACAGTGATGTCTCTCTATATGAATCCCTCATAATGCCTAGAACAGAAGTCATGTGAAAGTTTTACCCTCCTTTACAAGCCAGAGGTCAGTTCCCCATTTATTTTTTTTTCCAGCAATCCATCTTATTACAACAAGTGTTGATGAAACCCAGAGCGCATACTCCGCAACCCCTCACCCCACCCAGCAGTGATGGTTGAAATATGAAGGGGATGAATACTGCAGTGACCCCCCCCCCTTTTCGCTTCGCTTCAATATCCCGCGGACTTTGGTTAACGATAGGTTAGGTTGTAGTTTTTAGTGTTTTTGAATGTATGAAATTTGCCTTTGACGTTAATGCCCCCGAGGTCACAAGATGCCGATCATACACTTCCAGACCACAGCTGACGGTTGGTCTTTCATAAGTTAGGGGTGAGGTCGGAGAATCAGTGAGTACTGGTGAATGTTTGGGGCGTCCGGTACTGGCCATGGAGAGTACTATCGCTGTGTCTCGTCACGCCGTTGGGCAGAGCTTGGGGTAGCTCCTGCCATATATATATATATATATATATATATATATATATATATATATATATATATATATATATATATGTATATATATATATATATATATATATATATATATATATATATATATATATATATATATATATATATATTATTTAGTTATATTTAATCGGTCTCCTGCCTAATCGTAGCAGACTGACATAAACCATGTTTCTGTTCCTGTCTGTATTTTTCATCTATAGATAGCTGGGAATATTTGTGGTTTCACATTTAAGATAAGAGAATTAACTCCATAATTGCTAACTTGTTGCACACCCCACAGGTTCTTCCCGATTGCCACAGCTCTCACTACACCTGCATCTCTCCCTCCCTCACGACACTCGGCTCACGACATCAAGTTTTCCCACTACGATTCTTGCTAGTCACATCTCTCCAGACTCCTTAACGTCTTCTGGTCTTTTTTTTTCATACAAGGCGCTGTTCTACCGTGACAACTCATTTTCTTAAGATAAAATATCAAAAGAGAATGATCACGGTCTTGCCTTTCCTTTCAATACATTCCGTCTTTGCCGGGTCCACGAAGGCGTCCAACTCCTCAGCCTAACCAACTGGTAACCACCGACTGTGTTGCACCAGTGTTGGGCGGTAACACTTCTTGTTAACCCACCTGGCTCTCATTCCTCGTAATGCCGCGCCTATAACAGCTGTAATACCTCCATGAGGATATTACTCACCCTTGACACACACACACACACGCACACACACACACACACACACACACACACACACACACACACACACACACACACACACACACGTATACTCCAACGTTTACCTCAGACCACTCAAACTAATGCCAACCATTTGCTCTCTACTTCTACTGTATAAAAGGTGACGATCCTTCCTGGCACCCCGCAGAGAGATTCGGGGCTTCGAAGAGTGTTTCCCCCGTCAACTCCACCTAATGCCATTACATGGGGCAAGCACTCTCCCTCTCTCCCACTCTCAACTTTCACGACCATCTGCATGTGTGTAAAACTTGGTCAGTGACAGCTTTCCCGCCCCGCCCTCCTCCCTCCTTAACCCCCACCTTGTTCTCCACCTTCAAGGAGGTACATTAACCATTGATGCCATGACCAGTCCACCAAACTGTGTCGAGAACAGTTACTCGTGTGTGATTCTTGTGGTGATTTTTGTATCTTCTCTTAAAACGCACACTGATAGGCCCCTCTCTCCCTCCCCTCCCCCTTCTTTCGCCCACTCATCAAGCGCACTACCACTTTTTTGCAAGCCGCCATATACACTCTTTGTTGGTCCATTCACCGCCAGATTCGCCTCCACCTTTCATCGTCCCACTCGCCACACCATCTACACCCACCCACAACCTTCCATTTTTAGCCGCTTTACGTCTCTGCCCTCACCTCCTCGCGTTTCCCCCCCTCCCTCCCTCCCATACTAGTCTCGTTCGTCTCCTGAATTCTAATCCTGTTGTGCAAATAACCCTCGTCTCCCATACCAACATCCAGACGTAAGTCTTCAAAGTACTCTCTCTCTCTCTCTCTCTCTCTCTCTCTCTCTCTCTCTCTCTCTCTCTCTCTCTCTCTCTCTCTCTCTCTCTCTCCAGCCCCTACATACGTCATCCTTTTGTGTAAGCAATCTCTCGGGCTTTTCTAATTCGCCCTTCATTTTTACTATCGCCTCCCTCCCATAAATATTTACCTGCGTCCAGAATAGCTTGTTGTTCGCTCTTAGATTTTCATTCATATTTCTTCCCGAGATCCACTTGTTTCAATGTATTGCAATGAACCAGTATTTTTTTTTTTTAAACTTCCTGATTCAGGGTTATGTATTAATGTGTTTTGGCTCTTCATTCATCACAGTTTTATGGATATTCAGTTTGTTCTAACCTGTAACTCATTTATCAACTCTGATCCTTTATTACACCTTGCTGTTCTTCCCACAACGTATGGTTCACAATGCCACACACACCTCTTGCATTGTATTTTTGAAGTGTTTGCAATACCTCAACCTCGCCTTCTCCTCAATTGAGACAAAATATATGATTGTACATGAATACGTTTAGGGGTTCATCCTCCTCACTTGCTCGTGAGCATCGTAATACACGCACCTCAGGTTCTGTACAAGTGATTATCATTATTCATTTGTTCGTCTTTTTAGTGGAAGACCATCCCAAAATAAAACGAAACTAACCAACGTATCTCGTATGATCTGACAAGCCCCCCACTGCCTGACTAACCCTCTCTTAATTAGGATCAGGCGTCATGCACTGTGCTTATGTTCTTTCTCACTCGAGGCATATCAGGCACGATCTCTTCTACCCTAACATTCGGTGTAGGTACCTACGCCGCGTGTGGTTATGTGTGCTACACCACGAGAGCTGGAAAATAGTGAGCGTGCCACGTTCATGTCTGCGCAGACACAGATTTCGCCATGATCCTGAAATTCACCTCTGTGCTCGTTCTTGCATATCCACCGCTTATTCTAGACTCTCACACCCATCTGTTCTTGTCACTAATCACACACACACACACACACACACACACACACACACACACACACACACACACTAGCCATAGCCTGTAAGGATATTATTGAAAAATGATCACCCACGGTGTGAATGTTGATATCTTGATAATTTGATGGTAATATGATGCAGAATGTCTGCTTGTTGATTAATTGTGCTAATTTGTATATTTTCCAGGTAAGTGTGTGACCTTGGAGTGAAACGCCATGTTGGCAGTTGCTGCGGTCCGTGAGTATGATGGGTGAGGCCGCCGTACCGGTATATTGTACCGCCCATGAGTATAATCTGGTATGCTGTGGGAACAGGGAGTTAGATATGCTGTAGCTGGGGAGGCCTACCGTAGTAGCAAATAACAGGCGGCCACAAGGTCTTTATCCGTGAAAACTGGTTAAGTTCACTAAGAACGGTTTGTTAGAAACATTTTTTTTTCATCCGTAAAGGTGTAGTAGATATGAGAGACATGACTGTGCATGTAAGCCACAGGTTGGATACGAACCCTGGAAGGGGGCATCCAGCTAACCTCGGCCACACGGAGGTCAAAAGACATTTTTTTTTCTAAGAAAAAGATTACAAAGAGAGTGGATTCAGTGAGTGAAGAGGAGGAGGAGGAGGAGTTGTGGGGGAAAAAAAAAAGCATGATTTTATCAAAGCTTCGTGTGTGACAAGGACTCGTGTGGCTGCCACGGCGAGGCCCTACAAGATAGTCATACATCCTCGAGGTGGTGAGGAGGTCTCTTGGTGAAGCCCCGATGGAGGTGCTGGCCTCGGGCCTGGTTAGTGACGCGGGTGAGGATGTACATGATGTGGAGGTATGACGGTGGTCGTGGTGAGGTAGATGATAAGTGGTGATTATTATTGTGGTTGGTCTACTTAATGGAAGACCTCAGATTTTGGTATCTGTATGCGAAATTTGCTCTCGTCCTCCGCCATTCGTTGCACTTAATATGATGAGAATCAGGAAGTGAAGGAGGTAGAAGTTACATGTGATGTTTTTCTTTCATTATTGCGATAGGGGTAGATGTGGTGTGGTATGTTAGGGTGGGAGAAACTGATCTGGTGCACCGGGATGGGCGAGCCAGGTGTCGTGGTGTGATGGTGTGGGATGGGCGAGCCAGGTGTGGTGGGGTGGGATGGGCGAGCCAGGTGTGGCTTGTTGGGGTGGGATGGGTAAGCCAGGTGTGGTGTGGTGGGGCGGGTGGTGGCAGTAATCAGGGAGGAGTGGTGTAGAAGACAGCAGGCAGTGTTTATGGTGTAGTATAGTGGGCGCGCCTCACGGTCGATGACAATAGCCTCCCGTCTTGGTGGACCGCTGAAGGGCCGAGGCGCCCGGTGCTAGATGATCCCCTCCTGGATATTGTGGGACGCCTCTTGGTAAAGTAGAGAGGACGGGCGGAGGAGGTAGAGAGGGGACGGATGAGAGGAGTGGAGAGAGGAGAGTGGGGGGGGGGAGAGGATGGGTGTTGGTGGAGTCAAGAGGATGGAGGGAGGGTGAGGGATAGTACCGCAGGAGTGAAGGGTGGAACAGAGGTCAGCTGGAGGAACGCGGCCGGGGGGTGTCGAGCTGGTGGAATGGGGAGGTAGGTAGGTTGAGGAGGGTGGTATAGTGTATGGGTTTGGATGGGTGTTGCTCCTCGGTACAGTGAAGACCTGAAGGTTGGTAATCCCTCGTATTTGAAAAACAAACACACCAGTGGGCCGATTCGACCTGCTGGCTGTGGTTTGATAGTGTGGCAGTAAATACGGTGAGGATATTTGGTGAAAAAAAAAAAGCTTTATTGATCATGAGTTTATACCATAATACCACTGGCACCCTTCATGGGGAATGCCCATTAGAAGAGGGAATTCATTACCCTGTTATTGTGTGTAGGATTCACCCGTAGTCGCTTTCATTAATGGAGGGAAATTGACGTTTCCCAGGTCGGCAGGAGCAGGAAGCGCTCACCTGCTGTTGACTACCCACCTGCGAGGGATGGAGAGAGGCGTCAGTCGCTCCACTCTCTCTCTCTCTCTCTCTCTCTCTCTCTCTCTCTCTCTCTCTCTCTCTCTCTCTCTCTCTCTCTCTCTCTCTCTCTCTCCATGTCTTTATACAGGGTACAAGCAAATGCTGTGCTGTGCTGGGTCAGCCTTCCGCAGCTTGTAGATGGCGGGAATGTGTCTTCATCATTTAAGAAACTGATGCTTTATTATTTTTCCGATGCACTGTGGCGGATCTTGGGCGTCACACCCACACTGGCACAGTGGATGACCATTCCGAGTTACGGGGGATCGCCATCTGACCACAGGTCTTCCTGCTGGGGAGGAGAAAGTGTCGCTGACTCAGAGACGCTGGCCAGATGTATGAGAAAGGTTAAGATCACTGGCTCAGGTACAGGTAAGCCAGGCAGCATTGCTCCCCCTCCTCCTCCCCGTCGATTGAAAGACCTTATCTTGGAGGAAGCCACTCTCCCTCGGGGAGGTTTAAGATATCGCAGTAATAGGCGAAGTCACGGTCTTTGATATTTGGCCGAGGTATTCACCCTGAACTTGTGTAGGAGTGTGTAACCTGACCCTGAAGTTACAGGTAGTCGGGGGGATGGGGGAGGTCTGGCTATGTTTGTTGTCGTGCCGGGGGCGGTTGGGGGAGAGAGGGAGGAGATATCGTCCGAATAACACACTTTCCCGTCCAGCTTCGTCGTCCCTCTCGAGGCTTTATAGTGATATTAAGGTGAGAGGCGGTATAGTCTGGTCCTTACGGAGTGTTGCGTCAGATGCTATCATCCACAGGTGACGGTCGGTCAACCCCGCAGCCCCTCCTCCCTCCCCGCGAAGCCTCGACCAAAGCTCGAGCCAGCGGCAGCAGCCGTGACCCATCAGGAAGCAGACAGCCGTACTCCACGCACTGATGCTCGCTCATTAGTCGTATGTAACGCATAGTCGACGGTTGGGGTGAAGAAGAAGAGGAGGAGGTGGTGGCGGTGGTGGTGGTGGCGATTGGTTTGTCAATTGTAGAGGCAACACCTCGTGCTAGTCATGCAAACGGTGTCCCACTCGGCATGGTCGCCTCGATCAATGATGGTCTGAACGCCCTCCACCCAACACTACCTCCTCCTCCTCTCTCTCTCTCTCTCTCTCTCTCTCTCTCTCTCTCTCTCCCGCCCTCCCTCCCTCCCTCCCTCCCTCCCTCCCTCCCTCCCCTCCTCCCCTCCCCCGTCAGTTCCCCTCCTTCCTCCACCCCCCTACCTCCGGCCCAGTTGCTCACAGTAAAGGGGATGGGCGACGCGCCACGTCTGTATATGTGTGTGTGTGTGTGTGTGTGTGTGTGTGTGTGTGTGTGTGTGTTTCTGTGTGTGTGTGTGTGTGTGTGTGTGTGTGTGTGTGTGTGTGCACTGATTTCCTAGAAGGTGCTCGTGTCTGGTACTTTCACTTCTGGAGAGTACTTGACTCTCACAATCTCCGGCGACAGCCTCATCACAGTGATCTTGACACCACGTCCCTCACTCAGGCACATCATCTGTGTGTGGGGGGCGCCGCAGGCACACGCGCACACCACTGCTGGAGATTATCGTCTAGGATCAAGTTGACACAAAAATCTCCATTCATACAGTGCGGTATCTCTCTTGGTATCCAGCCGTGTTGATGGCCAGGTGAAAACATGGGAAACAAAACTTTGATGACAACGTTACTCGTCTCTTTCTCTCCCCACCCCTCCCCCACAGCCCCTCTCGCCCCTTTTCTACCCGGCTCATCCACCTCCTCTCTCACTCCTGTCCTTTCCTTCCTTCCTCCACCCTGCCTTGTTTCTCCCCTTTCTGCTACCTTGTTTTAGGTTTGCCCTCCCTTTCTTGTGATCCTTCCGGTAGCTTTGGAAACTGTGGTGCAGCAGGAGGGTTGATGAGGTGGCGGCGGTAGTGTGGCAGTGTTGGAGGCTGGGCTGGGCTGGGCTTGGCTGGACTAGGCTGCGGGTCGTCCACGGGTCACCATCAACATGGCTGGCAACAGTCTCTGCTTGGTGTGTGTGTGTGTGGCGGGTTATTCCCTTTAATGTAAACTTGACGTTTCTTGGCCTGGCACGGTGCTGGAGGGAGGCGGAAGCCGAGGCTGCTGGTGGCCGCCACACCACGCTGACCTCCACGTCTTGCCAACTGCATTACCCACCAAATCCCGTCCCTCTCATAACATCCAGTGGAAATATTTGGACGTGAAGCTTTTGTACCCAGCCATGAAGACACTGTCACTAAGCTCGTTTATTTTGCTGGCTTTTATAAAAGATAAGGACAGGCACAGCCCATCATCATCACCATCATCATCACCACCATCATCATCATCATCATCATCATCAGCAGCAGCAGCAGCAGCAGCAGCAACAGCAGTAACAGCAGAGCAATAGTGTGTGAAGCGGGAGACACATTCAAGGCGCATCTGCAGTGCACTCCAATCTTTTAACATCCTAAATACTGGCAAGAGTTGTGACAGCAGCGGAGCGTGGTGGCATTACTGCAGGGGTGTGGCTCTTGTAGCACAGGTTGGCGAGGGCGAGTAGAGGCGGAGGAGGAGGAGGAGGAGGCTTGGTGGAAGCAGAGGTGGAGAAGAGGCTCGGCGGAGATGGGAGATGAGGCGGAGGCCATGAGGGGCGTAGAAAAAGCGAACAAAGGCACTGGCGCAAAGAGATCAGTAAGAAGACATGGCAGTTGGAGTTGTAAGAATGGGGGATATGAGGTGGAGTATGGAGGTGATAGGGGAGAGGAACTAGCATGTGGCTGGCGTAAGGAAGGTGGTGAGGAGGAAAGAGGGTAACGAGAAGGAGACAGGTTTAGGAATGTAAAGAGTTGATGAGAGAAGTTGGAGTGTATAGAGAGGAACAGCAAGACCAGGCGAGGGAAAGTTGTGAGGAGATGCATGAACAAAGAGGAGAAACAAGAGGAAGTATGCTGGGCAAGGCAGTGTAGGATGGAGGTGCGGGGTTAAGGAAGAGAACAATTGTCGAGGAAGGTTTTGAGGTAACACTGGGAAGGAGTAAGACATGGAAGAGGAGCAGGAGGCCCAGGATGGAGGTTTAGCAGTAGGGAGGAGCACATGAGTATATGGCTGGAAATTGGAGGAAATTATTAAGAAAACTGAGGAGTGAAGGCCTGCAAATTGAGATAGAAGACGAAGGTAGGAAATGGAGTGTGAGCTGAGGTGATGTCGTAGAAGAGGAACGAGAACTGGAGATAGAAGTAGATTAGGGGGAAGGTGAGTTGAAAGGATTGAATCAAGGAGAGGGAGGTTGAGTTATGGAAATGTGTGGACCACATTAGAAGTAACATAGGGGGGAGGCGACCCCGAGTTGAATACATGTGGTTGGGGAAATTTCGGTTAGTAATGAATGGAACGTTGAAGGAAGTAGAGGGTCTTCATGAATTGGGATGTAGATGGGGATTTGGAAGAGAGAGTGTTGGAGACGCGTTGGAGGAGGGGATATAGTGGGTTGGACGGGGGTGGGTGGGGAGGAGGAGGAGGAGGGTATGAGGGGTGGTTGGAGACAGACGTAAGTGGCCTGTAAACTAACACATTGTGTTTATGAAGTTGAAATTTTTAAGTCTAGTACGTGGATGAAATGGCTAAACCCCCGTCTGGACGCTTCATAAAGTTTAATGAAGGTTCCGTCTTGCTTGGTGATAAGAATAATAATAAAAAAAAAAATTCTCCTGACGAGCCCAACCAACATGTCATCGTGTTACTTACACAACCTAAGACAGTGCGGATTATACCCTGTGATGTGAACAGATCAGCGTGTTGATGCCAGCTGACACTACGGAATATTTTTGGGTAGCTGTCAGGTCGGGTTGAGGTTGACTTCCTCAGGTTCCTGTGTCGTTTGATGTGATGTGGAGTTGTCATCGTTGATTTCGTCTCGGGCCTTCCCTTCCAATGAGCTTCTTTGTTCTCCAACTTCAACCTTCTCATCCATCCGAGGCATCATCCTCGCTGGGCCTCCTGGTATAGCCAGTAGGCTGACGAAGGATCGCGAATCGGTACTGAGACACGTCCTATAGATGCTTGTTGGCCAAGACATCCACGAGCGCGAACAGGCATACCCAAACGCTTGTCAAATACGCTAGGACGCTCGTGTATCAGTGTCTACCTACGCTTGTATTTCCGCAGGGAGACACACACACACACACACACACACACACACACACACCCGGCAGAAGCGGTAACGGTACCAGAGCTGTGCCGATGCCCGGGCATCTTGGATGATCCGTCTTTTGGATCAAGTGCGATGGATGAGTGTAGCTACAGCCTTTACGTAGCAACGGCGGCAGTCGTGTGATCCCCTGAGCACAGCGATGCGTCCCTTGGGTATGATAACTTGGTTTTTTAAGCGGGAGGCTTGACCAAGGTGTCGTTCCGTGGTGCTGAGTGAGGCTTGCAACTTAGTAGTCGCTCTGTACACAACAGGCTGAGGGAGGGATCGAGAGGTGTGCAGTATGATTATGTTCAGGGGGACATCCATCGAGTCCGATTGATAAGTATGTATATGTGCAACTATTGACGTTCGTATACGTACGCACACGCACGAATGAACGTAGGTACGTGACTATGGTGTTTGCCAGCTTGTGTATGCACAAGGTCAGCTGATCTCTTGAATGTGATGTTGGAAGGTTTGGGCTGTGCTATCGGCTCTGTTGCCGAAACGCTAATTACCAGAGGCAATTACACAGGGGTGGGATGGTTATTACATAGACGTGGATTGGTTATTACCGAGGCGTGGATTGATTATTACTGAGGGTTAGGTCGGTTATTACGGAGGCATGGGTTGATTATTATAGAGGGGTGGGTTGGGTTATTACGGAGGCATGGGTTGATTATTACAGAGGGGTGGGTTGGGTTATTACGGAGGCATGGGTTGATTATTACAGAGGGGTGGGTTGGGTTATTACGGAGGCATGGGTTGATTATTAGAAAGCGGTGGGTTCGATATTACAGCGTGGGTGGGTTATGACAGAGGCGTAGGTTGATCATTACAGAGACGTGGGTTGGTCATCACAGAGGCGTGAGTTTGGTTATTAAAGAGGCATGAGTTGGTCATTACAGAGGCGTGGGTTGGTCATAGGCGTGGGTTGTCCCTGGCGCCATGAGGAGGCGTGGCAGTTACATGCCGCCGGCCTTGAGGGGTGGCGCGCGTCACCAGGTCTTGAACCCAGTGTTATGGGAGGGGGAAGCTTGAGACGAGCAGCGGGACCAGCTGTATTTATTGTTACAGCTGCAGATGTAGAGCATTGTTAGCGCGAATGATTCAGGTCTCGCTCGATGACGGGCGGTGGCGCGGGCGTGTGGTTCTCTGACCAGAGAGACTCTCGTGTGCTCAACACGCTGTAGGTTTACTTAATGTAATAATTGGTCTGGGTAGTCGGGTGGGGGGGTTGCATTGTTAGTTTTAGCCGTCGGTAGTTGGCTGGCTCGTTGATCATCTTGACTTGTTTAGGTTGGTTTTGACCCCCTTGAGCACCAGGGCACGACCCTTAATTCAGGCGGTACGACCCTTTGACCTTTGGCCTTTCGACTCGATCCTTAATGGTGGGTTTACCATTCAGCCTTCGCGCTCGAGGGTTAGATGATATTCTGACCAGCCGACCAGCTTACTGACCAGTGACAACCGTCGCCGAAGAAGCTGACTGACCGGACGCTTGGTGTATCGTGCGTGGGCTGGGGAGGGGTGGTGGTTGGGGACCCGACGTAATAATACGATAACCGCTAATAATACTGTGGGGTTGCCGGAGCCAAGTGAGTGCATGCAAAATGATCGCCAGACACGTATACCTCCGGAAGCAAGGACAGCCTGCGGAGCACAGTGTTCATGCGTTCTCTCTCTCTCCCCCTCTCTCTCTCTCTCTCTCCTTCCTTCAGGAAGTGTTACGATCACCGTATCGTAACATCGGTTGCGTAATGTTGCCTCCCTTCCGGGCAACAACACTTGCTGCACTGTAGCATTGGAATCTTGTTTGCACATAATCGGCCCACAGTGCCAGCTGTGGACACACACACACACACACACACACACACACACACACACACACACACACACTTGGCCCATATACAGAACATAAGAGTCGACTGCACCCATTCAACAACCTTTAAACTAGGAATAATAATCTTAAGCATTTTTTCTCCGTTATTTTTGTTCACGCAAAAGCCTTTAGTAAAGATATTTCACTTCGAGTTTCTTTTGTTCTCCCGGTTTTTATCTCATCTTGACCTGATGAACGTCTTTCTCGGCCACATTCCTACTCTCTGCTAATCATGTCGCTTTATCGATTTGCATAACTATTGTAAAAAGATTCGAAAGAAAAAATGCGTTTTCGTTGCTTATTCTTAAGATTTTCGTTAATATGCTGTCATTTTTTAACGCACTTCTATATTTTCACTTTTCACACAAATTTCTTTCTTCGTCTTTCTTACTATTCTTTCTTCTTTTGCCATCGGTGGGTAAACTACTTTTTTTGTTTACCTGTAGAGTTCTCCTTGCATCCCGTTTTCATTGCCTTCCACCCCGCTGTCCTTCCCGCTGCACGCGCTGGTGTACTTTTGATCACCATAACGTCTCGTTGCGCCTCGTTACTTCCATCCTGTCTGATCCTCTCTCATCGATCATTTCCATGCCCAGCTGACAGTACTGTAATGCGCAGCACACGTAACATTCTTCGACGTGTACCGCATGTCATGACTCTCCCTCGTCTTATTTCCCATGCAGAGAAAGTCAGTCAGTCCGCCACTTACGACTTCTTGATTGACTCTCGCATGATATTGTGTGTGTGTGTGTGTGTGTGTGTGTGTGTGTGTGTGTGTGTGTGTGTGTGTTCACTTCCCTGAGAGTGAAGTGTAGTCTTTCTCGTCTTCCCTTCCCTTTCGCTCCTCAGCCCCGCATGACCAGGGAACAAGCCACCACCAGTCGGGTGTTTCCTCTATGTACACCTTTTGCTTTTATATTATTCCCCACTTTCCCCCCCCTTTTTTTTTACCGTCTATTCTCAGTGATTCATCACCCCCCAGAAGACCTTTACACTTTGCACATGGGCGTCAATCATCATCCGGTCCTGTGTGAACCAGTGTGTTAAAGCAATGCACGGCTCCTGAAGTTCATAGTTCACTCGGCGATTCATCATGTCCCATTTTCTCTCTTTTTGCCGGGCGCTTCCTCCCTCCCTCCCTCCCCCTCCCATATTAGAAATATTATTATTACATATAGTATTTTTTCTTCATGATATGTCTTAATATCGTGCATTAGGCACATTTTTTTATATATATATATATAAGCCGTATTCGTATCACCTGCTTCATTACATAATTAGAAGACGTGAGGAGGATTTGTTGTTTGGAATTGGTAACATCGATGTATTTCTTGCAACCAGAAGTGTTTACTTATTCATTTATTTATTTGTTTATTTATAATCCACCCCTCCCACTCTCTGCTTCACCTTACCTCTGTGCCGCATGTGCGTAAGCCAACTTAGGCAAAAGCCATGTTCAATACTTTTTTTTTTTGTTTTTACGAAATACTTCTATAAGTATCATCCTTTGATTTTGTTCTAATTGTTTTTTTTTTTGTTTTCGTTCGTTGTAATCCTCTTGTGTTCAGACAACTTTATTAGAATCTATTCTAATTTACATGAATTTCGTCACCGACATCCACACCGGCCAGATCCACCACTCCTTGTGTGTACACTGGACTGCGTAAACCAGGTGTTGTGGCGTACCTTTGACTGAACTTTTATAATAACTTGGTTGCCACCCGATGGACGAGATATCTAATATTGATGGTTCTTTCGTACTGAACCTTCCGGATGGCGAACCGTGGAACACCTCCGAGGGGTTTTTCGAAGGATGTTTATTTACATGCAAGAATACACACACACACACACACACACACACACACACACACACACACACACACACACACACACAAACAACATATCTTCGTAGTGCAGTGTTCAGCATGGCGACCCGCCAATCTAACGGGTTCGGGTCCCGGTGAGGACAGCCAACACAGCTGTTCATCCTTCCAGTTATCGATGGTAGATGAATGGGGACTTTGCATAAACTGGTATATATATATATATATATATATAGTGTTCAGAGACGGGATGATACGAGTGTAAAACTCTCTCCCAGCGACGGGAGCCTCTTCAAGCTGGGTGAGGTTGACGAATGGAGTCCCTCAGGGCTCAGTGCTGGCATCATTAACATTTCTGATATACTTGAATGACTTGCCAGACGAGGTGAATTCATATCTTAATATATCTGCTGGTTATGCCAGAGCCATGAAAAGTAGAGCCAAGTCATATAGGTTGCAAAATATTGCAGAGGGACCGCGACAAGATTGCAGCATTGGTCGCATTACGAAGGACTCATGAAATGGAACCCTGGGATATAATTATTGTCATCAAGACGGGAAGGGTTTCGAACAGGGTAGATGATAGATACGATGTTGGGGGAAACAGATTTCAAATTCGTGCATGGAAACAGACTTAGGAGTTAACATTATGCCGTACTTGATACCATAAGGATATTAAGGGTGGCAAACAGTGTTAAGCTAGTTATAAAAATTGCCTTCAAGGGCGTGGATGATTATATGTTCCGGAAGATGTACCTGACGTACATATGCCCTAAGGTGTATTATACCGCAACAGTCTAGTCTCTTAACATGAGAGGCAATATAGCACTGTTGTGAAGGGTCTGGGGGGAATTCGACAAGAAGGGACCAGGTGTGAGTAAAATTACTTGCGATTAGAGAAGAGACACCCTTAGTCTACTCCCTTTAGAAATGACGAGAAGAGATATGATGATTACATACAGATTCCTAAGAGTCTGTTCCAACGTTTACATATAACAGTTCTTAGGTTGTAGAAGAGAATCCAGAAAAAAGCCAGAGCCATTAGAACTTGGGCAAGAGACGTGTAAGGAGGGATGTGTGTGGTAGCGTTCTTCAGCAACAGAGTTGCAGACCGTTGGAACTAACTAACAAGAGCCAAAAGCAAACGTAGTTATCATTGCAGAGTTCCCTCCTCCGTATGGATAGATGCTTTACAGTAACGTTAGAGATGCGTGTTAGGGATCGTTATGTGAATATCAGAAAGCTTCCTTCTCGTCATCGAGAGCATGGCACACCCATGGTATTATCAGTTAGGGACGTGGTAGGCTAGATTCTCAACACTTGGTACAAAAGCATTGATGACGCACATCAAATCGCTCATAGTTTTGGGTTCCGAATACCGTTCTGTATTCATATCAGCCGGTATATGGTTCGCGAAATGGCTGAGCTAGAATATTGGCAGAGGTCTTCAACTCATCGATTCAGCGAGGCACACATCAATTCAATCATTCACTAAAGTTATTGGAATCTGTGAGAAACATTACTTTTTTTTTTTTTTTTTACTTCAGCAGTGACTAAAGGGGTACATCGTGATTTACACTGGCAATCTGAAAGAATACTAAATCCTGTTATAGTAAGGGAAACGAGTTAGATTATTCTGCCTCTCTGAGACCCAAGACTTGTCGGTGTGTCGCAGGCAAATATCAGAGTCATTGGTTGGCGTTCAGAACAGGACAAGCCCTTCCAGAGTATACCAAGTTGGGGGCAGCTGTGATGACATAAAGCGGCTCACAGTGCGGGCTTGGCGTACCTGAAGTGGTTTGATGTGGACCTCGTCCACTGTTGCTTTACGCTCTCCAGCAGACCACTGTGAAGGTCAGGCTCACAGAGGGAGGAGGAGGAGGAGGAGGAGGAGGAGGTGTTACAGTGGGAACAAGCACCAGCCAACTGAAGAACACCTTGAAGGTAAAAGGAAGGACCGTGAATACGTAATGTAGAGCCATCATCAGTAGGATTCCGTGTTGAGGATGCTGGAGATGCGTCATATCATGGTCAGCATTACTACCTCTGGAGGATGGTTGTTGCAGGATGCTTCATCTCGGTTGCATAATTTCCTGTAGGTGCAGAGCATGACGACATCTCTGTCTTCATGGACAGTTATTTGGATTACTTTTTTTTTGTGGCTGCATGTAGTGGACACGACCCCTCCCCCCCCGTATGAACGGCCCTGCCGGGGCTTTACCACAGAGTGAATTACTGCATCTCAAAAATGGTTTATGACGGATCACTGGACTGTAATGACTTTGTTATAGTTCGCCACAAAAGTGCTGGGGTTGGTTTAACGTAGCGGCGCTCCTGACCAGAGTTGAGGAAGTGGAGTGTCGTCACCGTGTTGGGGGGGTGAGGTGAGGTTTGACCGTGTTAGGGGGGGGAAGTGTTGGTACGGTGGCTGTGAGGTCGGGGAGTTGGCCGTCATGAGACAGCAGTGGGTCGATGACAGGTATCCGTGGGCCGGAAGTCACAGCAGAGTTTTTTTTGGGGTGGTGCCACAGTAACAGAAGTACCGCAGTGTACCGCTGACGGGTAACAAACAGATGCCACTGTACGCGCCGCGATTTACACTGCCATTCGTAATGATTTATTATTTATCGGTTGTCGGAGCGGGCCATGTCCCGGGTCACATGTTTACCGGCGGTGGTCGTCGCCGTGTGATTACGTAACGTTGGGAATTTTGGAAATTAGTGTTTACAGTAAAGGTGTTGATAATGGAACACCGGAGTTCATTGGAATCTAACACATGATGTTTTCCTCAAACGTAATGATAAGGGATTATGTATTGATCTTAAAACTGGAAATTTCGAGGTAATACTATTTTTTTTTTGTTGTTTGCTCTTCTGGTTCCGGGAGAGTGGTGAGGTGTGCCGGTGTGGCACAACCACATTACCTTCCACGTAAATCAAATACCAGTCTACCGGTATAACTACAGTACCAAACACCTCCACCTTGCAGTTGAATGTATCACATCCAGGCTCAGGGATTACGTAATATACTCTCCCTTTTTCCTCCCCATTTTTAGTTTTTTTTTTTTTTTTAGTAGTTTCAGCTGTGTTTGACTCTTTTCTATATTTGTTTTTGCTGCTTGGGCTTAGTTTCTACTGTAATTCGACTTCGTTGTATTTTTGCGATATGAATTTCCTCCATTTTCGAACATTTTGATGTTTTATTTATAGCTCCCCCTTTTTTTTGTTATTTCTAAACGTACCCGGGTGTTTGCAGAGTACTTATCGGCTAATTGCCCCATTGTATTGTATTGGAAAAACATTGAAACCCAAATTTTTCTTCTGCTTTTCGGTTGTTTTGCAGGTATTATATGAATATCTTCCCTGTAGATTGCCTGTGACTTATGCTGTGCGAGCTTGTGTTGGTGTTTTCCTTTTTCCTGCTCTTCAAGATGACCATGAGACGACGCGGTTGCCGTCTGAATCAGTAGTGGCCTGGCCCTGAAGATTGTTGACATATGCTGCAGTCAACTTAGACGTGTTAAGGAGACTGAGTTCATGCCGCAAGCGCTCCGTGGCTGTTTCTCGTTAATGGAGAGACACGTCTCAACACCGTCAGAGACGAATATATAGATAGATGGATGGATAGATAGATAGATAGATAGATAGAGATAGATAGATCAATAGATAGATAGATAGATAGATAGAGATAGATAGATCAATAGATAGATAGATAGATAGATAGAGAGAGAGAGAGAGAGGTCTCCTCCTCACCATGGCGGTCGTCACAATAGTATCTCCAAGGCCGAGTCTCTCGTCCGGAGTTCCTCTCATATATGGTAACTAGGAGAGACAATGCCATTTAACATTACGTGAAAAGAGAAGAAGAATATTCTTGAAATATATTCTTCTGAGGTTGATTCTCTTCGAGTAAGGCGACATCTTGCCAGCATATTATTTTTTTCCCCCCCGAAGGGCGTGGTGGAAAGCCTTTAAGGAGAGTTGCTGCTGTGAGGCACAGGGCCATTTTCTTGCTAACTTTAGTCTGGTATACGTGGCTCTGACATCAGGCTGATCGTTGCTATAAAGCCTTTTGTGGACTTCATACTGTTTGCCACAATGATTTAGGGTCTTCGACAGGACCTAAAGTCTGTCTCCGATGTTTGTGTGTGTGTGTGTGTGTGTGTGTGTGTGTGTGTGTGTGTTATAATGTTTTCGCCATTTCAAGGGAAGCGTAAGTACTGTTAGGTAACGAAGTGGTGGCGTAAATGCCCGTAGATAGGAAAAAAATAGGGAGAAAGAAAAATATCGAAGAAAATGTAAATTCTTCGAGCGCAAGGCTGTTATCAATTCTCGGCAAGATTTACCGTGCAGTAGCGAATGGCCTTCAAGTGGAGGCCGGGCTTTGATTACCTCCAGCATGTGCTTCATTACATCAGTCCCTCGGGTATTCTGGCTCTTTGCTCCTCTGAACTCAGCCTGGTTTATTGTGCTCACAGATCACGAACAGCTTTGATGTTACGGACTCGGCCACGTTTTATTTTCTCGGCTATTTATACGCGAGCCCGAGCCTTCCTTCGTAGCTTGCTTATACTGCAAGGCAGGGGGAGGGAGGTCGTGTTGGTCTGGAGGGAAGACGTGCTCTTGGCTCTTCATATTAGAGCATTGGCTTGATAGCAAATTCCAGTAATTGCCTCGTGTTTCAGAGTAGCTGAACACGGCGATACGACCCTCATGGCACGAGCTTCGACCTGAGTCTTAAGTAAGGTAAGGTCAAAGGCTATAGCCATCATACCAGAATGTCGGATCTTCGAACTCAGTGGTCGTACTCTCGTGCTCAGTGGATTAAGCGAAACATGCACTGGTCTCTGATTTTTCAGGACTTGAATATGACTTCCAGCGAATCGGCCCAAGAAACCAAGCATGATATTCTTCTCCTAGTTATATATTCTTACAGTTATGGACAACAGGAAAATCGACAACGAAGCTTGTTCATCCGGGTACTGTACGTTGGGTGCACATAACCATGCGCGCTGAGCGGTCGGCTTGAGGTCCCTTTTGCCTTGAGACTTAACCTTGATTTGCACGGACATGGCTTTGTAGACATCCACTTTAATGTCATCTTATAATGACGGTCGAAAACTTGCAGAGTTATTATGCCGAATCCTGCAAAGCCCACACGGGCACTGCCAAGGATCTGAACCACAGAAAACCACAGAAAGTAACGATGCCATACTGTCAGGAGAGCAGATGAGAGAGGTATACAGTATGATGTATTCACTTTGAGATTCCATTAAGGTATGGTTCTCAAGTTGCTCTACATAAAGTAAAAAAGGTCCCTTTTGGCACGATAAACGGTGAAAACTTTAGAATACCACCTTTGAGGGTGCAATAAGCCAAATAGTAGCAGCTAGGCCCCAGGCGGAGCGATGAGGGTAGAGGAACTTCTTAAACCGTCGTAAGATATTTAAGGAAATGTGTGTTTAGAACATACACTTCAAAAAAGTGAAGATATACTGTAATAGAATGGTAGATGACTGAGGGAAATTTGAATAAGAAATAGATGCACAGAACATGAATTTGAAAGAAACAGAAAAATAAACTCTG
Organism: Panulirus ornatus; assembly: GCF_036320965.1. Classification (NCBI taxonomy): domain Eukaryota; kingdom Metazoa; phylum Arthropoda; class Malacostraca; order Decapoda; family Palinuridae; genus Panulirus; species Panulirus ornatus. Next base: position 17,793,869 of record NC_092281.1, on the reverse strand, counting down.
CGAAAGGTTGGCTACGATCCTTACATACACTTGCATGTGTGTATGTATTTATGTTTGAAGTATGCAGATGCTGCAGTATACTAGAAGGTTTAGATACATTTTGAAATCGGTTTTAAAGCTGTTGAGCTTAGTTGGTCTCAGCCTGTTCGCTGAAGCCCATTTCTGTTACCTTTTTTAGATGCTAGATTCTAGCTACCACTCAAGCTGTTGGCTAACGACGCACAGCGCAAACCTGGATTGCATTATTCAAGTGCTGAACCCCTCAGTGAGCTTGATAGTATATAATCGAGCGCTAGCCACACACAGTACAAGCAGAGGGGGCAGTATTGTCATATCAATATGACATCTTGCATAGGAATTCAACAATTACTAGCCTCGCCCCATGCACATCTAGGGCAGTATTGAACCTCGTATCAGTGAACTACAAGGGAATGAAAGAAGGTACAGCTCATGCAGTAAGCCAATTGGAACAAGGGGAGTTTTAACCATGCCATCAGGCAAGGAGCATCTATTGGGCTATCACATTCCCTCACGGCACCCAGTGAAAGCTATCGTTTATACGTCTGGCACGCAAGACGTGATATCAGCCACAGATTAAGTAATTTCCAAGTGTTTACTTCCCATGCATATCAAGCTTGATATCTTTGCTGTCAGCCACAAGTTATATATTGTATCAGCAACTGAACTAAGTTTTTTAACGAGTGTGTTAGAGCATGCGTCGGTTTTGGATATCGCTACAAGCATGTGTGAGTGTTTTTTTTTTTTTTATAATCCTTTATCTTTTGGGTTTTGTTGGGTGATTGATTTGGAACGGTATATGGAATAAGTTACTGTTAATGACAAAGATCAGGACATCTGTCCTTTGGCCCGTTTATGTTCCAGGCAATTGAGTTGCAGCCCTATATTTTTTCTTTCTTTTAAGGATGTACTCTGATGAGAAAATATATTTTAAAACGAACTTTTGCAAAGAACTTTCTCCATACCAGAATGGAAATAATAAATTTCGCAACATCGAGGTCAAGAATTTGGCTTGGGCAAGCATGTTAACACATTTGGCAGTTTTTCAAGACAGCTGTTCCGTCGACTTAGTTAAAAGTCATTGCATACAGAGGAATTCAAACAACAACAGACCGTTAAGGTCCAAACGAGGCCCTTTGTGATAGTGGAAAAGTAGTAGGTGGTTCATTGGTTTGATTGCCTTTAATATGAGGCACTGACATAGATTAGGTGGTCGCTGTGCTGTTGTTCGCTGACTCCGAGCAGCGAATGATGGGTGACGCGCACACAAGAGCAAGTTTACAATGCTAAATAGTTTGTTGTAAGTGGGACTCATGATTCTAAATAGTTTGTTGCAAGTGGAGCTTAGGACGATAAACAGTTTGGTCCAAGTGGGGCTCATGATGATAGACAGTCAGTTAAGCCATAACTATGGCGGCGAGGGCTACAGAGCCTGGGTATATTTTTTGACCTCCCGCGCGTTTTTGTTTACTACTTCGAGAACGAGAGCGTCACATGATTACAGCGACGATTATTGTTGAGTTCAGGTGTCATGAAGAAGCACCACCGCACGTAAAGATTAATGATGTAAGACTTAAGCACGACACAATGCGACCCTTGAGCACGGATTTATATGGCTCTTGGGTATAATGGGGTTAATGGGTTTAATTATACGTATTTCCTGCTTGTCTGTAAAGACTACGTCATTCGGTATATGGCAGTGAAAGGTAAGTAGAAAAAAAAGTAATAGGCTATTGCTGAAATTTGACGGCAATGTCATCGTGAAAATGACATCGGTGCTGAAATGAATGTGTTCAACTACATTTAGAAATAATGATACGAAAGCTTATTATCGTATTTGGATGGGACATTTATTTGGGCATAAACAATATATATCATGAATATTTCATATTGGATATTAGTGAATATATTATTCAAAGTTTCGATAAAAGAATGGATTTTAAAAGTTTCCATTTGTGTTTATACTCAACTCTTTGTTGAGCGTTTGCCATTGGCCGTCCAGTGTTGAAGAAAACGGCATATCTGGAATTGATATAAATATTGATATAAACGAAAAAATTGTGCTTGGATTAGTTGGCTGTTACTGACCTCTGTAACGTTGTTTTGATGATGAAATTTTTTGAAGATACTGGATCCAAAAAAAAGAAAAAAAGAGAAACTTAGGTATTGGGGTAGATGGCCTTCGAGGCCATCGGAAGGTATACGTCATGTAAAGTAAGAGATCCCAGACCATGCTGATGGCGGAAGACTTTAGAAGTCATCGTAAGGTATACGTCAGTGACATAAAGTTACTGACGTCCCAGACCGAGCTGTTGGGTTGAAGTCTTTCGAAACCATCGTTGCTTGAGGTAAGGTAAGGTGTAGTGTAGAGTAGGGTGAGGCCTCGGATCCATCTTTAAGGATAGAAACCATTGAATACCATCGTAAAATATACTCGACCTAATGTAACTTGTAGTTTGAGGATAAACATAAAGAGTCTCCCATAATTTTGGAAATATGGAATAGTCTGTGTGACCCCTTGATCTTGGCTTATGTAAGTGTGTGCCCCCTTGTTGGCCGACTCACGGTGGTATGAGGTATAGAAAGGCTCAGTCCATAACACATAGACAAAAATGTGGCTGATGTTTACATTCCAGTATACCCTCATGTAAGGGGAAATCTGATATTAAGGTTAGCATTGAAGGGCATATGTTTAAAACATGGAGCTTGCATTATGATACTGATGTTAATATGTAACCTCGACCTATTTTATGAGGCTCCCGTAGCTCCAAGGTTATATATACGCTCCGTGCAAGAGGAGGGAAATGGACTTCTTGGGAGTGAGGAGGTCGTCAACGAGCGAGCCTACTCCTTTCCATCTATATTATATTGTGATACAGCCTCGCCGAAGCAACATCTCCCATCATGCAAACATAAATACTTGCAAGCGGAATCCGGTAGCACCAGTTCCTTTCATTATTTTGTTATAAAACCCCAAAAGGCCGCTTTTCCAGGGGACAACTGCAGCTCTTAAGGTTGCACCACAATCATATGTAATGAAAAGTTCTTCGCGATTTTGTACTTGTGATGCAACTTTGCTGAAGGTGACTTCAGCCACGGCGTAACACAGGCAGACGGATTCCGGTAACGTCACACCATGTATATATATATATATATATATATATATATATATATATATATTACACATTAATACATTACAACGTTTATTTCATGTGCTATGAGTTTTGAAGAGTGCATTTATAAAGTTAGGATATGGACGTGAATGTTATATGAAATGATTACGTGGATTTTCATGGTATAACAAATCGTACAGCAAAGTTTCAAGTGTATAAACAACAGTGTGAATCCACTGCTGTTTATTCAGTGTTCCAAACTTTCATATATCTGTCCACCACGAAATCCGGCAACACAACCTCTTTAATAGAAATGCGTTTAGGATAATTTATAATCTTGGAGAGGTATTATTTTCCCGTTATGATAATAATAATAATGATAATAATAATAATGATAATGATAATAATAATGATAATGATAATAATGATAATTATGGACTTCAGCGTAGTAATACAGTGAGCAAATGTCATGGTGATGGTCCTTCTGTTGGTGGCACCTGGCAGCTATGTGACGTCATCGTGTGTTGGTAATTTTATAATCTACTTCATTCGTTGAACGTTTTCTTTTGAAAACCATAGTTCACACCAGCTGACTTTTTAAATTCAGGATCAGAATACATTGAAATGGCAAATGTTGTAATGGTCCTGATAAATGGTTTAACGCAATGGAAGAATGGTGTGTTAAAGTGTGGGAATGTTCAAATATGTCAAGTGGAAGTGTGTGTGTGTGTGTGTGTGTGTGTGTGTGTGTGAGAGAGAGAGAGAGAGAGAGAGAGAGAGAGAGAGAGAGAGAGAGAGAGAGAGAGAGAGAGAGAGAGAGAGAGAATCCTGTGGACGCCCCTGGATGTGTGGCGATGACCTAAATGTTGTCAGATGTTGTCGGTTTTATTGCTGTTGATTGTTTATAATTGTGAAAAGAGAATGCTACTCGTGGCTGGGTGGTCCCTGTTATAATTGGCTGTTAGCTTCTTTTTTTTTGTTTTGTTTCATTGTTATTTTTGGCTTTGTTGGTGCTCTGATCATTACTGTTTTGAATGTTGCTTTGAATTAATATGGGCATCATCATAACGATGAAGTGTTACTGTCAGTATTGTGAGATTTAGGATACGTGAAGTGATTTTGGGTTATGTTGTTGTCATTGGTTTTCCACCGTCCGTCTGTCCGTTCGTGCCGACCGTATTTCTCCTTATGGTTCAGTGTTGGTCTCTGCGTGAGTCTTTATTTATTTCATTATTATTATTATTATTATCATTATTACTCCGGCCTTGGCAAATTTAACCTAGATATGGTTTAGGACTCCATATATAAGACTTTAGACTACTATTTTTTTTTTCATGTTCATGGTACCGTTAATTGGCTTGACTTAGCACGGACAAAGCCATGGTCTCCCTTTGTGGCCATAATGAGAGGTGAATTTCGTCCGAAGATGCTTGGACTGCCAAGAGCAGCCGATCATGAGCTCACGTTCAGAGAAAGAATTCTGATCATGCACTGCGCCTGCGCTTTCGTTGCACGCGGCGTTTCGAACATTTGATCTTGACTACTATGGCGGGATGTGTCTTGTGGTTAAACACTTAAAGATATCTATATTGTAGATACTTCATCTTGGCTTTAGGGACGAAACCTAATGGAAAATCATTACTCAGGATTTCGTGTTTATTACAGGGATGGCTGCATCACGTCGGCTTAGTTTTATAAATAGATAAGATTACCCATTTTGCCAATCCTCGGGTCCGGGTCCAAACTGTAGCAAAGTCGTGCCTCGCCCTGCAAAGTGATGCTTATATTTCAGAGGGTGATGGTCACTGGCTTTGATGATTCAGTTGGATTTGGATCAGCCTTGCTGACATAACTATTTTTAAGGAATTAGATAACCTTATTTTTTTTTAAGGGGATCGTTAGGGATTAGCTAATGGGGCATCAATGACACCGATGTGCTCTTGAGTCTGATGATATATCACAAGGGCAATAGATCATGGAAAGTCATCGTTATGTATTCGTATGCATATTATATAGTTTTCTAAGTTCATTTTGCTTTCAGGAAAGACTTTGAAACAAGGTGTCCGTACCAGCATAAGCGTTCGGGAGTTATGGTTGTTTGCTGGCAAACTCGAGCGTTATTTTTCGTATTCATATCAGGGGCGTTCTAATGTGTGTGTGTGTGTGTGTGTGTGTGTGTGTGTGTGTGTGAACTTTTATCGACTGTTATCAGTAACAATGTTAAAAGATCCTTTTGGGGTGCAGCATTTCATGGGTTGGGCTTTTCTGATTAAAGCTTTGCACGCAAGTTCGTAGAACTTTTTTTTTTTTCTCTCGTGGAAATGTTGTAATTGGTCAGCACTAGTTTGATAGAATTTTCTCAATGAAAGGGAAGTCAGTAATTAGAACATGATACTGTTATTTAGTATGGACGTTCTCCTAATGAGGTAGTTCGTCCTTCGCAGGCACATTGAATTCCGGACATTGGACGGTGTTGGGTTAAATACTCGGTGGAGGATGACATGGTCGCTCCTTTGAGTCCTGTGGGACACTTTCGATGTCGTGGGCGCTGCTTAACTCAGTTATCTCACCCAACGTAAGGTTTTGAAATCATCTGCGCCCTTCATGGACATCGCAACAATGGAATGATAGACCATAGTTTGTTCACCACTATTTTTACCCTCTACCGCCACCAAGACTCAGATCGTATGTGTCTACCCCCGTCAGTTGATGACACTGTGGCTGCCCACCTGGTGTGTATGTGACACTCACCATGCGGCATCAGGGATAAGAATTACTCTGCTCGTGGGAGGATTGTATGCGTTCCTAAGGCTTGTGTCACTTCATTCACCGTGATGTATGTCCTTTATACCTTGTTAATGTCATCACCCATAGCCAGGCCCGAGAACATACATAGCAGAGCTTTACACCTGAGATATCGCAATATGTTTTAAGTTTCTTTTGTGGTTCCTAAGTTTACTGGAGACTGATGGCCTAGGTGGGTCACAGGGTCCACCAGACGAGGGTGGCGTGTGTGTCTGTGCGTGTGTGGGTCGTGACGCTCATGTGACTCCCGGACGTGACGTGTATGTGGGTTATGACGGTGCGTGGCTGCTCCCGGGCGGGTCCAGGGTTGGGGCACATCGTGACGCCTGCCAAGAACCCAGCTGGCCCTCAGCCGTCGTCACCTCGCAGTCATCTGTTTTCCACCCTGTGTCGACATGTAGAAAGAGGCGATCGTTGGCGGCACTACCAGACGCATCAGTGTTTACAAGCCCGTTATGTGCGTCTCTGTGAGACAGTGTTGTTCCCTCTTGTGAAGCAGTAGTTTACTTAAATGTAAGTCAGTTGTCTGCAGGCACGTAAGCCTCTTGTTTACATTCACCTGAGGCGGTTACTTTCAGTCAATGGAGTCGATGTTTTGCTTCAGGCCGAGCGAGTGGTTTGCAGTGAACGTGCTACATGCGCAGATTTTGATTCGGTTATTAGAGGACCAGGTGTGTAGCTTCACATAAGCCTTCGTTACCGTGCGTAGGGGAAGGTGTCTCAAGGCGGGGGAACGAGAGTTGCGTGTGGTAGCAGGAAGTGTGGGCGTGTCTCGAGCAACTTGTGTTACCCCTTTGGTGCTCGCCGACCACCATTGCTCATGCTCCAATTCGTCAACAGCTGTCTTCAACGCGCTTACCACGTCGCCGTCTTGACTACCCCCAGCCGCTGCCATGTCTCCTCACCACCACACCCATCGCCTTACTTCCTTGTCTTTTTTTTTTTTCATATCACCATCACGCCTTCTCCACGCCACTACCACCATTCCCAACACCACACATACAGCTGTCATCACCACCGGTACTACACACTCAGCATCATTTCTCTGCTACCATGTCCCACAGTTACTGAATGATTTGTCACCTTCACCACTGCCACCATAGATAATGGCGTACTTCGGTGGCCAGAAGATTGGTTGAGTGGCCATAAACAGAGAGTAAATATTAATGGTCGGTCTTCAGAATGGTCAGACGTAGCAGCTGATGTGCAGTGGGGGATCAGTTTTGCCACCAGTTCTCCTGATACATCATTGACTCTAATAACGAGCCCCCGTTATACAATATGAGAATTCGCAGACGATATTGAAGCTGGGGAGGAGGTTTTACATTGGAAGGTGACCTTATACAGATGCAAAGTGGCAGAGACAGGTTTGGTCGGCTCACGGGTGGCGGATTGATTTGATATCGACGGGCTAAAAGTTTGCGTATTGGTACTAAAAGCGAAAAGACAAGCATCAGTACGATGATCCCTTTTGAACTACACAATAACGTAAACTACAAAAAAAAAAAGACATAGGTGACATATCTCCGATGACCCAAAGACAAAGAAGATGTAAAAAGGAGGGCAAACCGTATTGTATGCTTCGTTGGTGTGGCATTCAAACTGAAACATAAGAATGTAATCCTCAGTCTTTACAGTTTGCTGGTGCGTCCCCACCGTGAATAATGTGTTTAGGTTTGGTCGCCACACTGAAGAAAGAAAGGAAAAAAAAAAAAGGTACAGCGGTGAGCTTCCAACATGATCTCGGAACTGAGAAAGAAAAAAAAAAAAAGACATGGAAGCCGTCTAGACGATGTAACTTGTTTAGCTTAAAGAAATGGTCCAGCTGTGGTTTAAAATGATTACACAGGCTTTGGCAACGAGTAAGCGTTTTACGTTCGAATGTGGCGCAAAAACGAAACTTTCTCTTCGACGGAATTGTAAACACATGGAATGATTTATCAGCAAGAGCAGTTGGTAGCGACACCATAGATAGGTTTAGAATAGAAACTTGGCATATAGTTTGCTTCAGTTCCGCGACGAGCAATATTTGCGCCTCCAAAGCTCCAGAATTTATAGTCACTGTTTCTTCACTCATCTGTTTTCCCTCTCAGCTCTTTCCACGCAAATTTGTGTTTTCCCGGTCTCCTCCACTAACAGACAGCCTCGAGAGGACCCAGTGGTCTCTTGCTGTTTGCATTCCTGACTTTACATTTATTATCGTAGCTACCATAACTACCCAACTCTGCCAACATGCCACAATCAGTAATACCACCAGTTCTCACCATGACCGCCATCTGTGTGTCACCGACGGCAAGAACCGTCAGCCACACACACACACACACACACACACACACCGCCATCAAACATCCACTGTTATCATTAGGAACACCCCCGCCTCGCCTCCACCCTCTTAACACCACCACCACCACCACCACAAGCCGACAGTTTTAGACTATCATCGTATTCAAGTCTCAGAATGTTTATTCTCAAGAGAAAAAGGCCACCACCCCTTTCCCTCTGTAAACACCGTTACCTAACTTCTAGTTCCTCCACCACCAACAACAGCAGCAACAACAAAATTACATCATCAACAGCACGTCTCCACCATTTTCAACTTTCATCACCTCCACCATCACCGCCAAATACCGCCACCATCGCTTACGACCACTGTCACACACACACACACACGTCCAGCGACCATCATCACTGTCGCACACACGTCCAGCGACCACCACCACCGTCACGCACACATCCAGCGACCATCACCACCACAGGCATCACCTGGGGCGCCAGCCACAAACCGCCACCCAACGCACGACCACTTGACCGTCATAACCCCATCCCTACCATCCAGTCATTACCATCGAGCCATCAACCTCGCCTCCACTAATGTGGGCCATTGGCAGGTAACTGTAGATTGAAGTAGAGGTCTCCTCCCCAGAAATGGTAGAGTTAAGATGTGTTCCACGTGGAAGCCGTCTTGATCAGTGCCATATACTAGCCCTTCCGTCGTGCAGGTGCCTTGTGCTGTATTTTTAAAAGGAAATTGTGTTCCTTAAACATAGCATCGCAGTCAGGTACATTGAAGAAAAAGAAATACATTAGAACTAACAGTGGCGTTACGTTGGCCCAGAATGAGTTTGAACTTGATAAGCAGTCGATATTTGGTTGCACCAGTGTATACTTCCTGAACACTGACCGTGTTTATTGCACTAGTTTTATACGTAGTTTAACGAGTCCATTGATTAACAGACAAGTGGTGTCATGAATTGTTGATAAAGACCGCGTTTTGGAAAAAGATTGTTGTTATATATATATATATATATATATATATATATATATATATATATATATATATATATATATATATATATATATATATGTGTATATATATATATTATATATATATATATATATATATATATATATATATATAGATAGATAGATTTCATACATATTCTCTATTTCCCGCGTTAGCGAGATAGCATCAAGAACGGAGGACGGAGCCATAGAGGGAAAATCCTCGATTGGCCTCCTACTCTTTTCCTTCTTTTGGGAAAGTAAATACTGGAGGGGAGGATTTCCAGCCCCTCACTCCCACCCGTTTAAAAGTCGTCTTCTACGACACGCAGGGAATACGTGTGCGGGTGTGGTGTGGTTTCTTGGTAGTTGCGTCATTACCATTGTTTGGACATGACACCGTAAAACGAATTCTGTTTTTTTCTTCTCGGTAGTCGTGATGGTTCCACTGTTCCGTTGTAGCGCTTGTGGTCATCATTTGTTACGTATGTACTTCTGTTCTTCCCCTTCGTCTTGCAGTAGTTGTGCAAGCGTTTTCCCCTCCTTAGGGAGAATGTCGCACCGTCGTTGCCCGATGATGCCACCTCTTCCATCCTCGTATTTTTCTTTCCACAATAAACAGTTCACGCGTAATGCCTGTCGTCGCTGGCCGACCTGGACATGCGTGACTTGTGGTCCGCTATAGAAGGACAGACTTGGGTCTCTGCCGACGTGTTCGCTCGAGGTTTCGAGGTTGGTTGTCTCTGATTCCAGTTTCTTTTATTATATATATATATATATATATATATATATATATATATATATATATATATATATATATATATATATATATATATATATATATATATATATATATATATTTTTGTGGGATTTGCTGGAATACTTCTGTAGACGTTAGAGGGGGTGGAGGCTGGCTTTCACTCACGATATTGCCGTTTGCGTTAAACGCCCTTATCTTCTACAATGTACGTTCAACATGCCTCTACCTTACCCCTAAGCTACGTGCCATTCTCCCACACCAACACTGAAACGTGCCTTGTGTTTACTTGGACAAAAATAAATCATTCTCGAATGCGTCGTAGACGTAACGGCCGTTGCGATGTATTGATCGCGGAAATTGCCTTGTTCTGCGGTGCATCAGGTTCTCCGTTTATCCTGACTCGATCACTCGATGGCTTCGTTTAGTCTCATGAGACGTTTATATTGGCATTATTTAAAGCTGCAGTCCGTAAAACGTTGTTGCTCTTGACGTGCACGTCCGCGTCAGGAGCTTGAGGGATGCGCCGGGTTGGTGAGCAAGCGAGCATATAAAGAAACATCAAAAAGGAAATCCTGGTTCTCGGAAATTGGATGGCTTTATCACATGTATTGAAGGTCATAATCTCTGTGGGTTTTATATACGGATGTTGGAGATGCGTATTAACTCAAGGTGCCGGGATCACAGAGGTTGGGGGGACTCTCTCTCTCTCTCTCTCTCTCTCTCTCTCTCTCTCTCTCTCTCTCTCTCTCTCTCTCTCTCTCTCTCTCTCATCGGGATAACCTTATAGATCCACAGTTGTCAGGTGACCTAATATTCTGCCTGATTTAAGTTTCGAAAACAATGGTCTCGGCTCCACATTTTCCTTGCTCTTTTTCCCAGGATGGAGTTTATGAAGGACTTATATTTTACACTGGAGTTGTTTTGAAGGGAGTGTGCCTTTCTTTTTTTTTCTTTTTTTTTTTTAAGGGATGGTGTGGGATGGGGATGAGGAAGATATCAGGAAGAAGCGGGGTTCTTAGAAAACGCGTTGTCCTCTATGTAAGTGCAGAGTTCTTATACATTGGTATGCGAATGTGTCGATACTGCTGCGTAGATAGCTGACGCGTCATGTCTGTGAATCGGATAAAGATAGAAAAAAAGAAAATCATTTTTTTTTTCCAGAATCTTGACACGAATCGTAGTGAGTAGAGTGTCAAGGCAGAAACAACAACAACAACAACAACAATAACAACAAAAGACAGACCGTCAGTTGTGGTATTTAAGGATAAGATTCCCCAGGTTACCGACGACTTACAGATGACTGACTGCTCTCAAGTTTTGGGCAGGGAGATGGACCAACAGATGAATCTGGTGATATAGTCCTCTCAAATGGTTGTGTAGTGAGGGATTAGGATGGGGAATTCTTCAGTAGACGAGGCAGAAGTCACCTGAAGTCGTTCGAAATAGTTTGGCGAATTACGGTGATGCCACAGGGAAAATTTTTTTGTCAGTGATGCGCTCCAGTATCTTCCTTATGTGAGTGGACACAAGCCTTGTTTACAAGGTAGGCTTGAAGAATGAACATGTCACAGCAAAGCTTTGATTCAGATAATGAGAAAAATAAACATTAGTTACACCTAGGATACTCCCAAGATATGATGTCAACGTGTCTACTGCCAGTAGAATTATTAGCATCAGCAAGACGGAATATAACTTATGAGTTGATGAGGGAAAACGAAATTTTTTTCTTTTTGATAATAACGAACACTTTTTTTTTTTTAATAATACTGGGGAAAAAAAACCATGCAGGGATGGAAGCATGTGTGTCTGGGATTGGCTGCACTTCAACCGTGGTTAGTGGAACACACATCACAGAGGTTATTAGGAAGTAACATAGGGCAAAATGACCATGTGGACATAAAGATCCTCTGAGACGGACAGTGAGAATTAACACGAGAGACGAACTGTTGTGTGGAGGAACGCGTTCAAGGCTGGAAAGGGGTTGTAGTTTCAGGCCGGGTCTGTCTGATCCGCTAGATGTAGGTTCCCGGAGAACTTAAGCTCGACCATGTGTTGTATTAACTTGGCCACGAGAATGTGTGCTGACACGGGACACAAGGGGATGATGCCGGATGCAAAGGATCAAATAATGTAACTTGAAAAAAAAAAGGAGAAACGGTGTTTTATGCCAATGCTTTAATTACGCATTTATAAGCATAGAGCTCAATATGTATGCTAATGAGTAAAACCTGAATAGCTGACGATAGTTGTGGCTGAGTACTGAAAATTAGATCCTTTACCGCCCGTATCGATGTATTATGACATGTGAGTTACTGGGACAGGCATATTTGTCTCGTCTTTCTAGAATTTAGCCGTGAGAGATGCATGAAAAGTACAGGAAGACCTGGCACCTAACCCGCTTGTAGCACCATCTTCTCAGCGTGAGTGACACACAGAGAGTGGACTTCGTAGAATCGAGTCCCGTGAAGAGCAGATATGCCTCAGGAAATTAATATGGGAGATTGCATAAATGTCAAGGGCCCACACGTGTGTTCGTTCAGCCCGCCACTAACATACGTTTGAAGAATGCCATGGGAAGACCCAGAACTTTATAGAAGAATTTCGTACGTCTCCAAGATGCAACGAACTTGCCAGGTTGCACATGTAATTACTTGAGACTTGCATCATGAAAAAAGGTTAAGTTTCTTGACAGGTAAGGTTGCTTTCAGCCTGACCTACTGGGGGTGGAAGGCTTCATGTGTAACCTGAGTAAGTTATCCATTAGGTAAAGTACCGTTGTTTGTGTTCTCACAGTCGTATATTCCCTCCTTCACCTCCCATTCTCTCACTTCTCTCTCCGTTCTTCCGTTTTCTCTTTCCTTTCTTCCGTTTTCTCTTTCCTTTCTTCCCCCCCTTTTCTCCTACCTCTGTTACAGTCTCATCCCTGTCCTTTCCCCTTCGTCCTTCACTCTCCTCCTCGCACCGTCCTCCACAAGCTGCCTGGTAATTAGAAAATTCCCCGGTATCGGGTGCTTCATCATATTTGTAAAATATCATCAGGAACTTGATGTTAACGTGTAGCACCGTGGACGGTTATTGGTAACTGAAGAGCTCTCTACCCCCGCCTCCTTATCGAGTTAAATGTCACCGCTGCTCCCAGGCTGCTCCGCGTCATTACATTATGCAAGAATTTCTTGGGAACTATTTACCATTACGGGATGACGTTCAAGTAATGAAAAAAAAAAAAAGGAAAAATGGCCCTGGGATCTTTAGATGGAAAACGCTTAAGCTCTTCTCTCTTAACCTTCCAAGCGAACGTTTAATTGAATAATGATGACGTGCTGAGTTATTAGGTACTGTGAGATGATTGCGATGAGGTGCTCTGGCCTTTATGTAGGTAAGAGTTGATTCAGTCCTTATCATTCATCCCGAGATGGGCTCTGGTTACATTTTCAGCCCACGAGCAAGAGGGTGCGAATTTTGGTATGATAGCCTGACCTTTGAAAACCCGGCCGTTGAGGAGGATGAGGTCAAAGGCATGACCATGATGCCGAGGGATCGTACCGGAATGATGAAGGCGGCACCAGTGTTTCTGCTGCTGGATGACCAGCGGTTATGAATGCTTGGGTTAAGATGTGCCCGTTTTGTCCAGGAACCTCCCAAAGACGCCACCACTACCACCGTCGCCCTGACCACCACCCACCGTCACCCTCGTCACCACCACCGTCACCCTCGTCACCACCTTTGACCCACTCGTTACCGCAGCAGTTATCGCCACCCCCCCACAACCACCACAAGCACCTCTCCACTATCACTGCCGCCCACACCGTCACTATCAGTGCCCCACATACTTCTGCCACCTCTATCACTGTTGCCCTCACCACTGCTACCAGTGTCACTGCCGCCCACACCCCCCGCTACCACTGTCTCAGGTCCCTCTCTGCTGCTGCCACTGTCACCGCCCTTACCACTGTTACCAAGTCACCAGTGGTGGCACCGCCGTTGTCGCCGTGACACCACCTCTCTCACCAGCGCTTCCACTCCAGTGAGAGCAACTGTCCTCTCCACCACCAAAGCCAGTATCTTCAACCATTCTACTCTCCGTCATTACCACCCGTCATTACCACCCGCATTACTCATGCGACCGTCTCGTGTCTCCATCAGCAAGGTCGCATTATTGTAGGCGCTCTTTCTCCCACCGTCCTGCCACCACCACCACCACCAGTGTTACTGTTACCACCGTAACTCGGAAGCATCACTCTCCACTAATGCCGCCACCACCACCACCACCAGTCTCATCACCCCAACCATCAATGCCACCACTGTCTCCACCACCACCCCATCCCTCCCTTCCCCACTCTTTCCCTACCAACACCACCTTTGCCATCAACGCTCGTGACACCTGCAATCACAGCCTCTGCCATCACTCAGAACCACCAACCTCCTCCGCCACAGGCCATTACCGTCGCCGTCTCCCTCACTATCATTACCATCCCCGCCACCAGCACCACAGCTTCCCTAAACCTGTATGATGGCAGCCTCCGCCGCCTCCGCTGCCGTAGCCCTCAACACCAGTGCTGTGCCAGAAGCAGCATCAAAAACGCCAAGACCACCTCTTCACTCACCTGCCTGTTTACTTAGTTCCTTTCTCTAGCCACACTTCATCTCTCTTTGTTGCCCCATCCTTTGCTGCCCCCATACCTCCGTGTTCCATCTTTTCTTGCCTCTGTCCCATTCCCGTCCATCCCTCTTTCCACACAGTCAGTCCCTCACCTCCCCAACACGTATCCGCCCCATCTCTCGGTAGCAAGTGGCTGCTAATCACATTTAGATACTGCATCTTAACAGCTTAATAATTACTCAGAGTTCCCTAGTACTCTGTAGTCGCCTGTGGTGCTGCGAAGTGAGATTCAATCTCTTTGGCACGGCGTCGCTCCCCCTCGTAACGCCCAGCAGTACGATTCTTGAGCACGACGGTACGCCCCTTGTCGGTACAACCCTAGGATACGATGTGGCCTTTAATCTGAACCTTTAGAAGGTGATCAAGAGTTGCTTGTTCTGACGTGCTCATACCAAGGTATGACTAAAGCCTTAATCCTTCACAGGAGGCTGGAAGAACTCGGTCAGCGAGTGGCGAGGTGTGGTGTGGTGCGGTGCGGTGCGGTGCGGAGCAGGTAGGGCTGAGGGGTGGGTGTACGTAGCCAGCCCTACCTGTAATTATCAGGTGGGTGGAGACACCGGGACCCGCCGCTCCGCCGTCCACTCTGAGCCTCGCTGCCAACGTCTGGTTGGGGGGAGGGGGGGATTTTGATGTTATTATTCACCCGCAGTCCGCCTCTCTCCGTTACGCTGCCTCATACGTGTAGTGTGGGAGTTGTCGTCCGAGTTGGATGGATGAGTGACGGCAGAGCGAGGACGGTAGGGTTGTATGCGGCCGTCCATTATTTTCTTGGTAACACTGTTGGTCGATACAGCGTGGTTGGCAGCAGGGGCAAGACCGTGCTGTGTCCACCCGCCCTAGGAAGGTCGACGCTCCTCGCACTCCAGCAGCCTCTCGACTCATTGGTGTTGGGGGGGAGGCGCTAGAGGAAAGGGGCAGGTGGGGGGGGGGATCGATCTGTCAGTTACGTGACGGATTCAGACAGAAAGGATGTTGGACGCGTGGGACTAAACAAGTGGCCAGTACGGCGGGCAGGTACCAGCTGATGGGTGATGATGGAACAGTGATGTGTGATGCATTGCTTCCTGGGTCGTGATTTAGGAGTCTAAGAACTTGGGTCGGTCGTTCCAAGGTACCGGGGGTGGAGGATGCAGCCTCCTCCTGACTGGCTAGCGTACGCTGCTGGGGGTAGCCGTTGTGCCGGCCGGCCAGGAGCGGGTTCCATGCCAGTTTGCAGCCATCTACGCAGAACTCATTGTGTTGCACAGTAGGTGCGCACAGTTCCTTGAGCCATGTACCTGTAGCAGACCTACGCATACTTAGGTATTTTGACATTAGAGAATTATTGACAGGTGTCGTATAAACAGTTGATTGTGAATGTCATATAAATGAAGAAATAGAAATTTTATGGAACATATTTCGATGGAATGAGCTATTAAATAGTGGATGTCACTTTTATGTTGTAGAGACCATTTTTAACGGCTGGGGTCAGTAGGGCAGTGGTTCAAGGCCCTAGAATGTTGAAGGCATGCACTTGGGACGTAGTCGGTGTTCCATGTAGGGTATACCGCAGTGTTGCGTAGAGGATGTGTTTATTCGAGCAGGGGTTTTGGTTTACTCGCTGAGCAGGACGATCATGACACAAGTCAGGTCATCATACCGTGAGGTTATACTCTCGTCCTCAAGGGTTGTATGATCGTGCTCCAGGGGTTAGCAAGAATGAGGTTCCAAGGCCCCTTTTCTTCCCATGTAATGGACATATTTTTAGAAGAGTTTGCAAGGAAGGTTCTCGTGGTTATCGTCTTGCACTTAACTACCGTAGCTTGTGTGTGTGTGTGTGTGTGTGTGTGTGGAGGGGGTATGTGGTAGTGGGAATGTATGCGATATATTTTCCCGTTTTCATGCTGCTTGTGCTCCCACGTCTTGAATACATGATTAGCGTATGTGTGTAGTGCAGTATTTAGATTTCCCCAGTTTAGCGTTACGAAGCTTGTCGGTATGATTGCGAATGTGTAATCATGAATACATGATGTATGCATGAGTACGGTGGTTCATATGCTGCCGAACATGATTTGTATTTGATTTGATTTCGGGCAGCGCTCGAGTTGAAACAGAAGATGGACTTCAGCTGGTAGACTCTGGCGGTCGCTGGCAGAAGCTGACAAAAACCAGGCGGGGCGATTAATACTGCATGGCAACTCCACGCTCTCCGCATGTCCTGCTTGTTTCCCCCAACACTTTGTTTTTCCACTTCTTTGGTCACTTATATATATATATATATATATATATATATATATATATATATATATATATATATATATATATATATATATAGTCATGCATAAGGAGAACTCTAGCAATTTTGAATCATATGGTACCTGACTTCACGTTTGCAGTATCAAGTCAACTTAAGCATTTTTGTCTGACTGAGACGTTAAGAGACAGTTCTCATGAGATGTGGTAATGGATGGTGTTATGGGATCACTGTTGTTACGTCCGGCTTAGTCAAGGTGTTGAGCGTATGATCATTACGGTACCAAAGCCTCGCCTCGCCCTGCCACGGTGCAGGAACACGAGACAATGAGTGAAATTGGAAGTAAGACTGTGTGATTAATGGGTATGAAGGGGGAGAGAAGGACTCTGGGGACACGGGGAAGAAACACTGTGTGAACGTAAGGAGGACGAGACACGATTGATTCCTTTCTGAAGTGTGGTTATAAGTACGTCCCCTGTGGATGACGTCTTTCTGTCCAAGGCAATGCGCTGACATCATTAGACTTCATGGGTTGACAGGTGGAGCACCCCTGTCACTGGTATATCCTCTCACGTTCATTAAGAACATTCGATTTACAGTTAGGTCCCTGGCCAGTGTGGAGAGCCTGAGACGTAGGAGTGTGGCGGTGTGTGGTGTTCGTGGGTCACAGTTTGTTGCGGTAACGGACTGTGTGTGTGTGTTGGTGCTGGTGAGTTTTTGTAGCTTCCGGATGACTGCTGGTTGACCTTATCGACACTAGTGTTCCCCCAGCCCTCCCTCCCTCCTTTCAAACCCACCCCTCGATCCTGCCCACTCCACACCCACTCCTTACCCCACCCCCTCTCTCTCTCCCTCCACAGTAGCTCCTTTCCATTCAGTGGAGACCGCCGGACCTTCCAGAGAATTGCTGTCTTCTCGTAAAAACCGGACCCACTTGCCGGCCGGGATGCGAGTGGTTGCCACATCGGAGCGCTTGGTTGGGGTCCAACATGATGGTGAGCTACCGGCCACACTCACTGCAGCGGTGCCGTCTGACACCACTCCCCTGCTGCTGGCATCAGCCCCTCCCCTCCCGCTGCCCACGAGCACCCTGACTCCCAGTATGAAACTTTACTGAGGCTCCCTCAGTCTTACTTCATGGCGTCGGCCAGTTTTCGTGTCAGGCCAGGTAAGGGCAGGCCACGCGAAACTTGCAATAGTGTCCGGAGAAAGAAGTTTTGAATCTCGGGGGTGACATTTTCTCCCTAAAGTCGTAATTGTTTAAGGTATATGAAAGACCTATTTCTAACGTGGCCAGGGGGTTAAATGGATGGAATGAAATGAAGTTACGATTATGCTGAGTGTAGTAATGGTTTGGATCTTGCATCAGAAGCAGCCGTGTCTCGTTACGATCGTCTGTTATTGTACTACGAAATGACGTAATGGTCTTGATGGAGAGAGAGCTTTCATTTATTTAATTTTAACAAGTTTAGCTTTGCTGGGAGGATCGTGGCAAAAGGCCATAGAGATAACAGGATTAGCATTAGTGTTTTACCTCTTAACATTTTCTTTTGTAGAATTGTAACAGTCGTATTTTTTTTTTTTTTTTTTTGTAAGAATGTATTGGATTCGTTAGTTTACCCTTGAGATAACTTACACCCAAAATGTCATCCCTCCGTAAAGGTTGTATGAAACTTCAGGTTGTGTGGTACACGAGGGACTGCAATCATCACATGACCCAAAAAACGGATTTTCCCCCAGAGTCTGAAGTGTTTAGATTATTTCTCTCTTTTCATCTTAATGAGAATCATGTGAAGAGATGGATAAAAGAAGGAATCATTGTAATCACAAATTACGGGTTGTTCAATTAGCTCATATATATATATATATATATATATATATATATATATATATATATATATATATATATATATATATATATATATACATATATATATATATATATATATATATATATATATATATATATATATATATATATATATATATATATATGTATAATTCAACCTCTTAACTCTGTGAAAATACTTGATATTACTGTAACATCGACCCTAGCTTGGAAACCCCACATTACGAATGAGTATCACAGTCTAAGAATGCCAGTGTATTGTATTTCTTGAAAGTGAGACAGACAGGAGATTAGCATTCGTAGACTGTAATATTCACAGGGATGAACATGACCTAGATTTTACACATGTCGTAAACCCACAAATGTATGTGTTCGTGTATTCACCACAGCTCTAGTCATCTTAGTAAAAAAAGAATTGAATATATTTCCCA